>NC_067232.1:23689274-24015774 GCF_019924925.1 Ctenopharyngodon idella
TATAGAAGGTGCTCACAGTGTCATTCACACAAACACTGAACACCATCATGGTAACACACATGAAATTTTAAAAATGCAATAAACATTAATTTAACGTTAGATGTGACAAAAAATATACATAACTGATTAGAAAAAAATATATAGAAGAAACAGTTATTTCAATGAAAATAGATCAAATGTGAAGTGTCACACAGGAAATTGTGGGAATGTCATTTGTATTTTACTGTAAAATTACATTAAATGTACCGTTAGATCTATTGCAGTTATTCACCGTATATAGTGTCGGAAACTTTCTGTAAATCAATTAACTGTTTTTCACCATAGCATTTTTACAATCTTTTACCGTTAAAATCACGTCATTTTTTTACAGTGCAAGAAGGCATGATTTTAGTTAAAATGAATACAGTTCACTAGTAATATGATTTAATGGTTTATCATTTTTGACCAATAGGTGGAGCTGTTACCAAGTTGATGTGGTGTGGTCAGTGTGAGGTGACAATGACACACATTGACAATTTTTGTAAATTGAAACATCTTGAGCGATGGAATCAGATGAAAAAAATGTTTCTAACACTTACGGTTCAAAAGTTATTAGTATAAACGTGAGTGCAATTTTGGGCAGTTGGTGGCGCCAGAGGGATTGAGTTAGAGACTCCAAAATTGCTGTGGTTAATGTTCAGACTGTCCTCTATCAGTGTGCCAAATTTCTCAACTTTTTACCATACGGTTCTATGGGCTGCCTTAGACTCAATAGAAGAATAAGATGACAACAAAGAAGAATAAGACAAAGATGTCGGCAAAGACGATGACAATAGGTGCCTACGCACCTTCGGTGCTTGGCCCCTAATAATAATAATAATAGCTTTCTACAACGCCGGACACAACTGATATGATTAGCCTTTGTCTTGACTATGTTATCAAACAGCTAATAATGTGTTGCTAATGTTACACAAATCATGTTCCTGTTTGTCATCTCAGAATCAGACAGCTGCCTTCTAAAAATCAGCATCCTTATAAACGCTTTAAACATATGAAGTCAGTAGAGAAAAGCCCAGCCCCACATGTTGACAGGATTGGTTACATGTTTGTGACGGTAGGGAACATGGGCCGTTTCAAACCTCATTTTTGAGACCGTCTTTGGTACTCTGCTGTTGAAAATACTCTAAAATGGTTTGTACAGACCTATAAACAACTTGATTTTCACCACAGGAGCCTATAATGCAAATCTAGCCTAAAAGGTTTGAAAATGTCCATCACTTAGCAGAGAACAGCTAGTTTGTAGTTATTTGCTTACAGGGTTGAATTGCTGAGATTGACGAATGCAGTCAACACTATAATTTGTATAAAATTGAGAAAATGATTTCTTGTACTCACGTCATGATGTTGTAGAGTCCAAATTATGACTTTTATGGTCTTATAATTTGAAGAATGTTCCATTTTTTTAATCAGCTAATTAACTCAAAAATGTCTGCAAAGCCTTTAAATGGTCTCTCAGTCTAGTTCTGTAGGCTACACAATCATGGGGAAAACTGCTGACTTGACAGTTGTCCAAAAGACGACCATTGACACCTTGCACAAGGAGGGCAAGACACAAAAGGTCATTTCAAAAGAAGCTGGCTGTTCACAGAGCTCTGTGTCCAAGCACATTAATAGAGAGGCGAAGGGAAGGAAAAGATGTGGTAGAAAAAAAGTGTATAAGCAATAGGGATAACCGCACCCTGGAGAGGATTGTGAAACAAAACCCATTCAAAAATGTGGGGGAGAATCAAAAAGAGTGGACTGCAGCTGGAGTCAGTGCTTCAAGAACCACCACGCACAGACATATGCAAGACATGGGTTTCAGCTGTCGCATTCCTTGTGTCAAGCCACTCTTGAACAACAGACAGCGTCAGAAGCGTCTCACCTGGGCTAAAGACAAAAAGGACTGGACTGCTGCTGAGTGGTCCAAAGTTATGTTCTCTGATGAAAGTAAATTTTGCATTTCCTTTGGAAATCAGGGTCCCAGAGTCTGGAGGAAGAGAGGAGAGGCACACAATCCACGTTGCTTGAGGTCCAGTGTAAAGTTTCCACAGTCAGTGATGGTTTGGGGTGCCATGTCATCTGCTGGTGTTGGTCCACTGTGTTTTCTGAGGTCCAAGGTCAACGCAGCTGTATACCAGGAAGTTTTAGAGCACTTCATGCTTCCTGCTGCTGACCAACTTTATGGAGATGCAGATTTCATTTTCCAACAGGACTTGGCACCTGCACACAGTGCCAAAGCTACCAGTACCTGGTTTAAGGACCATGGTATCCCTGTTTTTAATTGGCCAGCAAACTCGCCTGACCTTAACCCCATAGAAAATCTGTGGGGTATTGTGAAGAGGAAGATGCGATATGCCAGACCCAACAATGCAGAAGAGCTGAAGGCCACTATCAGAGCAACCTGGGCTCTTATAACACCTGAGCAGTGCCACAGACTGATCGACTCCATGCCACGCCGCATTGCTGCAGTAATTCAGGCAAAAGGAGCCCCAACTAAGCATTGAGTGCTGTACATGCTCATACTTTTCATGTTCATACTTTTCAGTTCGCCAAGATTTCTAAAAATCCTATCTTTGTATTGGTCTTAAGTAATATTCTAATTTTTTGAGATACTGAATTTGGGATTTTCCTTAGTTGTCAGTTATAATCATCAAAATTAAAAGAAATAAACATTTGAAATATATCAGTCTGTGTGTAATGAATGAATATAATATACAAGTTTCACTTTTTGAATGGAATTAGTGAAATAAATCAACTTTTTGATGATATTCTAATTATATGACCAGCACCTGTATATATATATATATATATATATATATATATACACACACACACACACAGTATCTCACAGAAGTGAGTACACCCCCAAGTGAAAATGTCCAAATTGGGCCCAAAGTATCAATATTTTGTGTGGCCACCATTATTTTCCAGCACTGCCTTAACCCTCTTGGGCATGGAATTCACCAGAGCTTCACAGGTTGCCACTGGAGTCCTCTTCCACTCCTCCATGACGACATCACGTAGCTGGTGGATGTTAGAGACCTTGCGCTCCTCCACCTTCCGTTTGACGATGCCCCACAGATGCTCAATAGGGTTTAGGTACCCTCAGCTTCTTTAGCAAGGCAGTGGTCATCTTGGATATGACGTGCACTCATCTTCTTTGGTCGACCATGGCGAGGCCTGTTCTGAGTGGAACCTGTCCTGTTAAACCGCTGTATGGTCTTGGCCACCATGCTGCAGCTCAGTTTCAGGGTCTTGGCAATCTTCTTATAGCCTACACCATCTTTATGTAGAGCAACAATTCTTTTTTTCAGATCCTCAGAGAGTTCTTTGCCATGAGGTGCCATGTTGAACTTCCAGTGACCAGTATGAGAGAGTGAGAGCGATAACACCAAATTTAACACACCTGCTCCCCATTCACACCTGAGACCTTGTAACACTAACGAGTCACATGACACCGGGGAGAGAAAATGGCTAATTGGGCCCAATTTGGACATTTTTACTTAGGGATGTACTCACTTCTGGACAGGATGATGATAAAATTTGGAATATCAAAGTGAACAATTAAAACAAAAGCGTATCATGTATCTAAATCTCACTTGCTCTTTTTGTTCTGTAGATGAACGAGAGAGACAGACTGTGGGGCGACTCCACGCTCCCGCCCCCTGATCTCTATGACGAAAGTCCTGCAGCAGCCCACCTGGCCATGTTAATGTGGCTCCTCCCCTTCCTGCTGCTGGCTCTCCAACTTTAAAATGAAGCAACCAATCAAAGCACCACAGAACTGGGACAGCGTGCGTGTGTTCATGAGTTTTCAAATTCCACATCACAATAACTTGTTCAGAGAGGACGCAAGAACTGCAAAACTCTTTAAATATATGAAACCCTGCTCCATTCCTCAACGCAATTTAGTGATTCATTGTCTGGATGTTCACAATGACTGATTTCAAGGGTTTAAATAATTGTGTGTGTGTGTCTCTCTCTCATATTTTGGACTGAAGATGGTGCCCGTGTAAGATAAAAGCCCCTCTTCAAAAGAAACGTCATGGTCACACAATTCTCACAAAAAAAAGAAAAAAAAAGACGACAACTACCTGTTCATCATCCATATTTTAATATCTATTTTCCCCAGCTCTTTCGAATGGATGGTGTTGGTACGTGTGCTGTATATTCACCCGGATAGAAGTGTGTTGTGATGTTTTCTTGAAGAGGAACAAGTGGTAAGAGAAAGGAAACCGACGTATCGCACTAACTGTGTCTATGATGAGAGCTCTTTCACGGGCTTCAGAGGGTTACAGAGATGGTCTTTATTTTTGTAATGTGGTTGTATTGCTCAGATGTATATCCCACAGACTGTTTCTCCCAGCAGTCCTTGAGTGCACGTTTGCCAAAAAATGGCACAGAAATGAAGAGCAGCACAGCTTAAAGTATCTTGATGAATGATCATTGAGCGGTTCTTGTATACTTCACCTGTGAATATGGGTGTCTGAAATACTGCATCAAACTGCTTATTGCAAATGGAAAAAGAAGCACAAAACACCCTGATAAACAAAGCACTTCCTGTTCATGTGAATTCAAGCAGCTTTATCATATCTCCTAACTCACTGTTTGTCTCAGCCAATCAAAACGAGCACAAGGGTCCATCAATTCTCTCCAGTGACTGACAAGTTTTCTGCATCCCCATTCCATGAGCACTCGACATCTGCAATTGTGTTGCTTTTTTTATTCTCGATTGTCCTGTGATGACAAACAAGGCGAGTGAAAAGTAAATGCTTTGACCCCCAACAACCTCCAGAGACAATTGACAACCAGCGACCGGCATCATAAAACGGGGCAAAGCATTTCTGTCAAATGGGTTGAAATTGTGGATTTTACTTGTTATTACCAGAAAAATAAAGCTGCCAGATACAGATGTACAGAATAATGTTTGTGTTACCAAATATGTGCATGCAGGTGAATAAGTGCCAAAGTTTGTTACGATCATCAGACTCGGATAGAATCTGCATTGAATTTGGGGTAAAATCTGCAGCAATGGATTTAAATATGGTAAAATATGCTCAAATGATAGCTGTATGGAAAATACCTGTGAGATTCTTCATATAAATGAAGATGTCTACATTTTTGTTGTCGCAGAGAAAAAATAAATACTGTTGTAGTGAAGAATATCTTTAAAAATCAAATTAGCCAAAATAGGTAGTAATTAATCTAGGGGATTCATAAATGACTGATGTTGTAATTCTGCAGAAATCTTTAACTTCTGTGGGCGCAGATTGTGTGTGGGCCCGCCAATCAGCTCAAGCTGAGGGGGTAATGAGTAACTCGGGGAGCGAAGTAACCCTCATTTATTTGGAGCAGTCATCGCATTGCCACCTATGTGCATCGTCTGGGTCAGCACACACATCCACACTGCCCTTCAGCACGAACAACCCCCAACAAAATGAAACACCCACAACTGTCACTGCCACAAAACATACTATAGGATATCTGAACATCTCGGTAGGAAGACAAATGTTCAGAGGTTTGCTGGCAAGCTAAAATCAGGGGCTGTCATGTTATTCAGTGTATGGAATTCTTGCTTTCTGCCCAATCCCCAACCCGACAGCAACAAAAGAGAATTTCTCTGAATAGAAACTACTACTACTACCACTACTAATAAATATAGCTGCAAGCAGCAATTAAGGGGCACACTGTAAAAAAAAAAAAAAAAATCCCTGTAAAATTTACGGTAAAAAAAAAAAAAAAAAAACGGCAGCTTTGGTTGCCAGAACTTTACCGTAAAAAGTACGGTAGCAACGTTTTAGGTTTTACGGGACAGCACATTGTTTACTGTCTATTTTACAGTTCATAACCGTATAATTTAAAGGTTTATATTGTAATAATTACGATTTATAACTGTTTATTTTACACACTGTAAAAAAAAAAAAAAACTTATTTCATTAACTGATATAATGTTAATTTACCAACCTATTGAAGTACTAATATCTGTTTTGTACCTTTGTAATACACCGACAACCACCAAACACAGTGGTGATCAGAGTCACATGATGAGTCAAAGTTCATCACAAGCAGCTTTTCCACAAGCTGAGAAGAACAACACTAATATATAGAAGGTGCTCACAGTGTCATTCACACAAACACTGAACACCATCATGGTAACACACATGAAATTTTAAAAATGCAATAAACATTAATTTAACGTTAGATGTGACAAAAAATATACATAACTGATTAGAAAAAAATATATAGAAGAAACAGAGTTATTTCAATGAAAATAGATCAAATGTGAAGTGTCACACAGGAAATTGTGGGAATGTCATTTGTATTTTACTGTAAAATTACATTAAATGTACCGTTAGATCTATTGCAGTTATTCACCATATATAGTGTCGGAAACTTTCTGTAAATCAATTAACTGTTTTTCACCATAGCATTTTTACAATCTTTTACCGTTAAAATCATGTCATTTTTTTACAGTGCAAGAAGGCATGATTTTAGTTAAAATGAATACAGTTCACTAGTAATATGATTTAATGGTTTATCATTTTTGACCAATAGGTGGAGCTGTTACCAAGTTGATGTGGTGTGGTCAGTGTGAGGTGACAATGACACACATTGACAATTTTTGTAAATCGAAACATCTTGAGCGATGGAATCAGATGAAAAAAATGTTTCTAACACTTACGGTTCAAAAGTTATTAGTATAAACGTGAGTGCAATTTTGGGCAGTTGGTGGCGCCAGAGGGATTGAGTTAGAGACTCCAAAATTGCTGTGGTTAATGTTCAGACTGTCCTCTATCAGTGTGCCAAATTTCTCAACTTTTTACCATACGGTTCTATGGGCTGCCTTAGACTCAATAGAAGAATAAGATGACAACAAAGAAGAATAAGACAAAGATGTCGGCGAAGACGATGACAATAGGTGCCTACGCACCTTCGATGCTTGGCCCCTAATAATAATAATAATAGCTTTCTACAATGCCGGACACAACTGATATGATTAGCCTTTGTCTTGACTATGTTATCAAACAGCTAATAATGTGTTGCTAATGTTACACAAATCATGTTCCTGTTTGTCATCTCAGAATCAGACAGCTGCCTTCTAAAAATCAGCATCCTTATAAACGCTTTAAACATATGAAGTCAGTAGAGAAAAGCCCAGCCCCACATGTTGACAGGATTGGTTACATGTTTGTGACGGTAGGGAACATGGGCCGTTTCAAACCTCATTTTTGAGACCGTCTTTGGTACTCTGCTGTTGAAAATACTCTAAAATGGTTTGTACAGACCTATAAACAACTTGATTTTCACCACAGGAGCCTATAATGCAAATCTAGCCTAAAAGGTTTGAAAATGTCCATCACTTAGCAGAGAACAGCTAGTTTGTAGTTATTTGCTTACAGGGTTGAATTGCTGAGATTGACGAATGCAGTCAACACTATAATTTGTATAAAAATTGAGAAAATGATTTTCTTGTACTCACGTCATGATGTTGTAGAGTCCAAATTATGACTTTTATGGTCTTATAATTTTAAAGAATGTTCCATTTTTTTAATGTACAAATCAAACAGTAAACAGATGTCTGCAGCTAAATAGCACATTCATGATAATTAATTAAAATGTTTCTACTACAAAAGAACAGAAAATTAACTGGTTGCACGCAGTTGAGAAGTTCAAGACCTCTGAGATGGCACAGAGCAACCATTTTAAGGAGGGGATTTGAGGAAAGTGCCACAAACTCTTGGAATATTTACCATCTCCGCTTATGGATTCCTGGCAATGTATTTGATCAAATGCAAATATAAAGCTAATGGTGAAAATTTCCATTCAATTACGGAGCAGCAAAGTATCTCTAATATATCAGAGCGGCGAGACTTTGACAGCTAATCTCGACTGCGTCTGTTCTGAAAAGGCACTGGATAAAAGCTCTCGCCGAGCTGAGGAAGTTGTCACGATGTTGTTTATCCTCATCCGCTTGCTGATAATAAGGACATAATGCATTTCATCTGTCCTGTTGTCACACAAGTTGAAATGTTTACAATAGCACACTATGCTATGATGATAAAACAATGTACGTCAGATGCAGAAGTGTTATGCCATACAGTAGTGTTTCCCCTTGGGCTACATGAATAACTCAATAGTAAAAACTACTGCAAAAGGAAGCTTGTCATCTCATTAAATAAATGATTAACACAGAACAGGCAGTCATTTTACCATTTAATTATAGACAAAATGTTCTATGTCATTCTTTATGTACACATAATTACAAGGTCAGGTTAAAGTTTCAGGTCCTATTTTTTTTCCTTTAAAGTAGGCAGCTAGTTTAAAGTTTGTTCATGACATTCGCCATCTTACATACAAAAGAAGCTGCAATGCAGTCACATTTCAAAAGCCTGGGATACTCCACCCTCCAAGTGCAGTAAGTTGCTTAACAGAGACGGCATTCACATTACTGTCCATCACTATGTACAAAAAAAACTTGAGTGCACTTGCTGCTACATTATATATATATATATATATATATTAACAAACTACAGACTCCGTATCTACAGTATCACTGTATATAGATGGTGCAGTCAGTGTGCGAGGAGTACTGTTTGAGGCTTACAGAGAAAAGCATCGAGAGAATTAGCTTCCCTCTGAGGGAAGAGAGACCAGCTCCTTTCATTAGACCACTTTGTGTGAGTGCGTTTTCCCTTTTGGGCCCTAACAGATCGAGAGAAAAAAAGAAAAAAAAAAATTCACTCCGCGACCACCGTTACATTCGCACCTGATGTGTGACACAGGACATGAGTTTCCATTGAGATCACGGACAGATTAATAACATCCTGTTTAGGCTGTCAGTGCTAGGTGTTTTGTTCTGGTCTAGCAACCTGTGTCCCTTTATTCATGGCACTCTAAACGCACCAAGAACCGGCAAGCAGATCATCTGTGCAGTCTCGAAACAGCCGCGCACCAGGATAATGAAAGATGTAATGACTGCGCTGCTACACGCACTTACACCGGTTTAGATTTCATAATGTCACATTTGCTCACTCTATCTCTGACCTTTCCATTGCACAAGGCAATCCACTCCATATCCTCGAGAATACCCGACGCAGGTCCAGGTTTGTGCATTTGTGTATGCAGATAATCCTTCGCCAACCCAAAATGACATCTGACATTTTGCGAAACCCAAACAAGCGCGCTGCTGCCTGCCTGCAGTCTCCTTTTATTTCTTCTTTCCTTGAAATGTGCCTGAGAAATGGACTGAGATTTCAGATAAGAGAGAAGTGAGAGGAAGTAAATAGCAGAAGCAGCACTATCATTACGGCAAACATAAACACTCATGTCTCGGATCACTACACGGACATGTGAAAGGAGGTAATTCCAAAGGGAATGGAAGGAAAGCTAAAATGCAGATCCTCTTATTCTGGCAAACGTGAAAAGCTCAGGAGAGACATCACAGATGACCTGTAAAGTCAAACGCTTGTAAACATACCAGCTCATTGTGTTTTATTCCAGAGAGTTAGCGCACCAACCGCACACCAAATGAGACACATGATTAATTATCATTAACAAATAAAAGCAATTTGCGGCAACAGAACTACTACCGCCATGATTAAAGAGACAAAGACGCATTATATGCCTCTAAAATACGGCCTGTACTGTATGTGTGTTTGTGTTATAGCCATGCAGCCAAAGACCGTCTCTAGAAGGGAAGTGTTTGTGTGTGTTGCCTTCAACAGAGATGCAGCAGTGCAAAGATTCCTCTTCCTGATTGTAAAAATAGAATAAAATAACTGAAATAAGTTAAATATCATAAAGTGGCCCAGGATAAGTCCTATCAGTCAGGGTCACATAGGAGTTCATTTCCTGTAGTGTTTCAGAAGTGATTCAGTTCCTCCAATCAGAATCCACTTGGCTTCGATAAACCACGCCCCCTTGCGTCTCCTGTGAAAGCGACCCAGCCATAAGTGTGTGTTCCTATGACTCAGTCCTGGCAGGGGTCCGAGGTCAGAGGGCGAGGGGTAAATGTCAGATGCAGGTGGCGGGCTGTGCTAATGGCTGCTGTTTGCGGCTACGCAACCCTCCCGACTTCTCCTTATATCCCAGACACATCTGCTGAGAGACGTCCACTAATGCACTCGCTACTGCCAGACCTGAGAAGAGAGGAAGACAAAGAGGTGATTTTGACCGCCATTATAACGGCCTCGACAGCAGAAAGTGTAAAACTGTTCAGCACTCAGCGTGGGGCCAAATTGCATTGGCCTGCCGACCCACCTGACTGTCCTGGAGGTGGAATACCGCCGGGGCTTCTGGGTAATCTAACAAAGATGGAGAGCACTGCGGCCTTATTCCCAAAACAGGGCTCCAAAGCTATGGGCTTAGGCACAGACTGTGAGAAAGGAAAGAAAGTGTTACAAAAAATATATTTGTGAAAATGCTTCTATTTTGCATTTACCCCCCATTTAATACAAAAGTTCTCTTACAAATTATATTATCAGCTATCAGATATTATATCATATCATATTATACACTACCATTCAAAAGTTTGGGGAGGGTAAGGTTTTTGTAATGTTTATTTTTTTATTTTAATATATTTTAAAATGTCATTTATTCCTGGGATGGCAAAGCTGAATTTTCGAATTTCTACTTTATTCCAGACTTAAAGGCACAGTATGTAAGTTTTGCCGCTAGAGGTCGCTTTTTCAAAACAATAACAAAGGTGTAGCTTGATGACGGCGTGACTGAGCATGGAATCATGGGAGTTGTCATCCTCAAATCCACAGCGGATGGACAGCAATCCGATGGGACTCGGACAGAAATCATGTTCATGGATGAGCTAATGTATTAAAGCTTAATTAACGTTACTGTGGTGTGAAGCAGGGCGGTGCCGAGAACCGTGGGACATTTTATGCTGCTGCTTTTATTATGCTTGTATGCCGATTTCTCTGGATTTAAACATTGTTGGAAACATTTGGGATAATGTAAGTACACCCGTCAACAAAATATATCACATAGTTTTAGTGGTTTTTGGATATTTTAATCCAAAAATCTTACATATTGTGCCTTTAACAGTAAAACAATAAGATTTTCACTGTGGTCTCAAATATTTGAACCCCAATGTACATATAGATGACAATGAAACACATCTAGGCATTTCTGACTCTAAATTCTGACTGAATGAGTCACATTTAAAAACTGATATACAGTCAAACCGAAAATTATTCAGAAATTTTTGATATATTTTTACTAGTGGGTGCAGGACACTATAGTTCATTTATGTAAGTGAGGATAGCAAAATAAAGTAAACTGACATATTATACCCAAAAATTCTTCATACAGTGGACTACCAGTAAAATTGATAACAATTTGGGACCAAAAGTTATTCAGACACTTTGACCTGACCATGTTTTGCTCAAGTGTTATCTGACATCATTAAGATTATTTTTTCTGACACAGTTTAACTTTGAGATCTTGTCATATTTTATTACCATTTTTTTAAACTATAGTGAATAAACTGTATTAATGAATGAAATGTTCAAGGTGTCTGAATACATTTTGGTTTGACTGTATGCACACCTGAGTCACTGGTATTTTAAATTGCTGTATTATACTCTTATCCCATTCACCTCTTAACTGTGGTAAGACCAGTGCACCAAATAGCATTTTGTAGGAAAAAACATTTTACTTCTACATATACTAGTGTACTGGAATGACTGCTATATTCCACGGCACCATACTTACACAAAAAAAAACATGTTGTTTGTAAGCATTATATGTTAATGCATGTGTGGTGCAGGGCTGAAAGCGCATGACCTTCTGTTTTAGAACACACGCACAAATCATATTCCAACTTTGACCCATTTCACACTCATTTTGCCCTTAGTCCCAAGACTTACATAAACTCTCTTTTATATATACACACACACAAACTTGTTCTTTTTGCGTAACTGCCGAGTTTCCCCAGTGTGTGCTGTGTGTATGTGTGGTATTAGTGCGTATGCATCAAAAAGACTGTTCAATGACTGAGTGTTTGTGTGCTTACTGCGGCTCTCCTACCCCCATTCACACATTCTCCCCTCTGCACAGTACGCTTGCATATTCATTCCTCCTTTTCTTCATATATTCTTCTCTTTAAACCACTTCTTATCCTACCGAGGCCAGTTCACCCCCTCACTCCTCTATCTCTCTCCTCCTTGCACTTTCCCCACTGTCAATTCAAAACAGGGGGGAACGTCATTTATCTTTAACGCCATACACACCTACTCTTCCAGCACACAAAAAGAAGAAACTCCTGGTAAAATTCAATTACAGCCGACGAGAGCAACGGCATGAGTATGGAGGGGCGTATTGCTGTATGTACGCATTTATATATATATATATATATATATATATATATATATATATATATATGCACGTCCATTACGTTTCCGCTCAGGCGATTATCTGAGGCAACCAGACTGAGCAAGCAAAAGACAGGTTCTGTTTAATTAACTCTTATAATTAAAAAAGAAAACAAGAGCGACGGCGAGTGAGTGAGCGAGAGGGTAGACTGAGCGTGTCAGAGGCCACATACTACAGCACTGAATGCTCTGATGTCCACTGAGCTTGTGTGCTTCTTTCTTGTTTAGTCGTGTTTACTTTAGTTTCACCCCCTCTGGGCCCTTCTATGAGATTTGAGAGAAATAACTGCATTTATAGCTTTTTGCTATCAAGGACGGCTGGATTGTAATTACGTTTAAACCTTGATAGTGAGCATAGGACATTGATGGAGTAGGATTGAGAACTCGGCAAAGAGGTAAATCTAAATCGGATCTTCACTCTAGGGCTGTCATTACAGTGTTAGGACAACAAACACTACAAAACAGTAATTACAAACCAGCAATTCTTGAAATCAAATACAGCTGTAATACTATGTAATGCGGTTATTAGTTACAAATCTCATAGAGTGGTCAAGAGGCCTTGAAACTAATGTAAAAATTAAAGAAAGCTTCATCTAAAGCCGGGCGTACACAGTACAGTTTGTACTGTCATATGTGCTCGGAGGCTATTATTTTTCTCTCGGGAGAAATTGCGAGTCAGTCTTTTTTTTCCTTCAGAATTGGACTTTATAACTCATTTTTGAGAGTTTATAATCTCACAATTCTGAGAAAAGAAGTGAGAATTGCAAGATATAAAACACAATTGTGAGAAAAAAGTCAGAATTGAGAGATATAGGTCTCTCTCTTTTTTTCCCTCAGAATTGGATTTTATAACTCACGACTGTGAGTTTATATCTAGTAATTCTGAGAAAAGAAGTCAGAATTGCGAGTTTATATATCACAATTTGAGAAAAGAAGTCAGAATTGCGAGATATAAACTCACAATTCCAAGTCAGAATTGCGATATAAACTTGTATATAAACTTGTAATTGCGAGAAGTCAGAATTGTGATATAAACTCGCAATTACGAGAAAAAAAGTCAGAATTTCGAGTTTATATCTCAATTCTGAGAAAAGTCAGAATTGCGAGATATAAACTTGCAATTACAAGAAAACTAGTCAGAATTGCGAAATATAAACTCGTAATTGCGAGAAAAGTCAGAATTGTGAGATAAACTTGCAATTACGAGAAAAAAAGTCAGAATTGCGAAATATAAACTTAATTATGAGAAAAGTCAGAATTGCGAGATAAACTTTTAATTGAGAAAAATGTCAGAATTCTGATATAAACTCACAATTACGAAAAATGTCTTTTTTCCCCCTCAGAATTGGATTTTATAACTCACAACTGTGAGTTTATATCTCATAATTCTGAGAAAAGAAGTCAGAATTGCGAGATATAAACTTGTAATTGCGAGAAGTCAGAATTGTGATATAAACTCGCAATTACGAGAAAAAAGTCAGAATTGCCAAATATAAACTTAATTATGAGAAAAGAATTGCGAGATATCAACTTTTAATTACGAGAAAAAAGTCATAATTCTGAGATATAAACTCACAATTATGAGGAAAAAAAAGTCAGAATTGCGAGATGTAAACTCTTAATTGACAAAACAACAACAACAACAACACAGAATTGTGAGATAAAATTATCTTTTAAATTATTTTATTCCGTGGCGGAAACAAGCTTCCATAATGGCATGACCTCTTGAGTGTCTGAGCTTGCAGAGTGTATGCCCGCCTTAACTAGACACTGGACGTGTGATGGTTTAAAGTTTCAGAGCACCACATTTTTAGAATGCGTGACATGCGCGAGACACTGCAAAAGATGCATGACGGTTAAAGCTCATTTACATTGAAAAACAATGTAACAATGTAAAAGTGGCACAATGGAGCAGAAAAATGCATTCTGTGTGAACAGCCCGTAAGGGTGTATTCAGACCTATAGATCATTTGCTTTGTTACAATGTTGCAATATCTTCTTGGTTTAGTTCACTTTCACAAGGCAACATTTCTTAACGGACCAAAATTTGTTAATACAAGTCATGTGCGAGTCAATGGTCAGAGTGGATCCGTTTACGTTCCGTTTATGTTACCATTTACCTATTTCAGAGAAGAGCAATTAGGCATCATTTTAAAATAAAAAGGCGCTTTGCTTTTCAATGGCGTGTTCACCCATCATATATTATGATACAGCCTGGTTCGTTGGTCCATTGGGTCGGATTGCTTTCTCGCCACAAGCATACTGCTCTAGAGCAGCCTGAGAACACCTCGTTTAGGCAATCTCGAACCATTTGTTTAGGTGACGATCCAAGCGTGTTTGCCGTGTTCATAAATGTGTAAATGAACCTTACTAAGAGAGAACACACCAGGTTCCAAACAAATGCTCCAAATGTATAAGGTGTGAAAACACCCTAAAACACAGAGATTTAGTCTGAGAATTAAAACACAGAAGTTCTGTTCTAAAACCCAGTGAGCTGCTCAACCAGACAGCATTTGAGGCACATTCCTGAAAATCTATACTACCGTATAGTACACGTCATTTTAGCCAAGTTATCCAGGAGCATCACATGTATCCA
This sequence comes from Ctenopharyngodon idella, assembly GCF_019924925.1. Lineage (NCBI taxonomy): Eukaryota > Metazoa > Chordata > Actinopteri > Cypriniformes > Xenocyprididae > Ctenopharyngodon > Ctenopharyngodon idella. The sequence goes on from NC_067232.1 coordinate 23,704,278, forward strand.
TCACAGATCCTAGTATTCACTATGGAGAGCTCTGTGAAAATTTTCAGCCAAGATTGTACATGGAGTTAAAAGGAAATATATTTTATTTACTACTTAAAAATCAATAAAAGTATCTAATTTATAGTGCTGGGTAAAAACATAGATTTTCCAATTAATGGCAATCTTTATTTCAACGATCCAGATATCAATTCTTAAAATACCAAAAATCAATCTTTTACTCTATGCCTATTTTCAGTGGGTGCATGAAAATGTAGCCTACATGGGAAAAAAAAACTCAGCTGCATAGTTTGAGCCCTGTTGTTAATATATAAATTGATTATTATTTTCATAATGTACTAAGAAAGTTCCCCTGTATCCCTGTAGAAATCTATTGCGGCCTGTATGGAAAAACGAACATACAACGTGACCAAGGTTCTTTTTAGTGAATCAAAAACATACAGCACAACCACTGCAGCACGATTCCTGAAACAAAAGACTCTTTTAATGAAGTTCAAAAAGACAAGTTACTGATTTCAAATCACTCTAGGGCTTTTCACACTTTGCTTAACCCCAGCTTCTCTAAACCCAAGAAACGTTTCACACTTGTAAATTAGAAGAGGTGCATGAATTGCAAAAAGCATACAAACCACATATTGTTGTAAGTGTATATCTATTGGCGTCATGTTTCATTTGCTGAAGCACTTCTATCTATTCGTTATGTACAAAGAAAAAACGCGGAAGTTTATACGAGATATTTATCGTGCAGAATGGAGGGAGTTATTAACATGTAATATGAGTGAGAGATCCGTAGTGAAGTATCAGTCTCTCCTGTGTAGAAAGCGCAATACATCATTAAATGAAAAGTGAAAGTTACGTGTGCTCAAGTATGGTGTCCCATACTTGGAATTTGTGCTCTGCATTTCACCCATCCAAGTGCACACACACAGCAGTGAGTATTGAACACACACACACGGACACGCACAGTCAGAGGAGTGGGGAGCCATTTTTTGCTGCGGCGACCAGGGAGTGATTGGGGGTTAGGTGTCTTGGTTAAGGTCTTGCACCTCAGTTGTGGGTAATGAGAGTGGAAGTTCATTCACTCATTGAACACTCATTCACTTAATTTTGTAGAAAATTAATAGAAGTCATAAAGAGTTGTCAAATAGTGAAGCTAGAGTTATATAAACATGTATCCAATCATGGTTAATGACACCGCAAATATGCAAAGAAGAACACTAACCCAGGGTTTAGGAATATGCAGCGTGAAATGCCAGACTACAAATACCCAGAAAAATCATTGTAAACCCTGGGTAAAACACATGCGATGTGAAAAGTGAAGTAAGATAACCCAGGATTCCATTTACTGGGGTTTAGAATGAAACAGGGTTAAAGGGTTAGTTCACCCAAAAATGAAAATTCAGTCATTTATTAGTCACCCTCATGTTGTTCCACACCCGTAAGACCTTTGTTTATCTTCAGAACACAAATTAAGATATTTTTGATAAAATACAATGGCTCAGTGAGGCCTGCATTGCCAGCAAGATCATTTCCTATTTCAATGGCCAGAAAGCTACTAAAGACGCATTTAAAACAGTTAATGTGAAACAAAATAGCGACTTTATTCAACAATATCTAGCGATGGCCATTTTCAAAACATTGCTTCACGAAGCTTCGAAGCTTTACGAACCTTTTGTTTTGAATCAGTGGTTCAGAGCACCAAAATCATGCGATTTCAGTAAACGAGGCTCGTAAGTGTTTCGAAATTTCAATAGTTCACCTGACTTTGGCAGTTTGATATGCGCTCCGAACCACTGATTCGAAACAAAAGTCAAAAGTCGCCATTTTGTTTTTGTTTTTTTATTCGTGTCGCTTCATAACATTAAGGTTGAACCACTGTAGTCACAAACTGTTTTATATATGTCTTTAGTAGCTTTTCTGGGCATTGAAAAAGAAAATCTTGTTGAAAATCTTGTCAATGCAGGCCTCACTGAGCCATTGGATTTTATGAAAAATATCTTAATTTGTGTTCTGAAGATGAACGAAGGTCTTACGGGTTTGGAACGACATGAAGGTGAGTAATTAATGACAGAATTTTCATTTTTGGGTAAACTAAACCTTTAGCTATTTCAAAGGTGAAAAGCCCTTCTAAAACACTTACCTGTATAATTTACAACAATAGCAGAGAGAATTTTAAAGCGAAGCAAAATAGGCATTATAACTGAAACATATCAAATCAAGAGCTGGTGAATTGCAATCGAAAGCAGGAAATCTGTACTAATAAAAGCCCATCCATTTAATGAAAAACTGACTACTGCACCAAATATTTGTGCGCTACTGTATTTATTTTAGTGCTTATTTGAGCATTGAATCATTAACATACGCTAATGAGAAACTATTGTGCTTCACATTAGAAGCGCACAAGTGACCAGGCCTAAAAGAGTTGCTGCTGTAGAGTTTCAAACGACTTTTTATTAGGTTGCCGTCTTAGAAGGCAGTTGCTTATGTAGACAGCAGACAGCGACGCAGCTCACTAGGTTTTGGAACAGAGCCAGTGACTCAGCTTTCAGTTCACTCCCGACATTAACATATGCAGTAACTGCACTCCCTCTTAAAGCCAACTCTGATGTCACCATACGAAAGGTCACGCTAACCTTCACGTTTCCACCAATCAGGTCTGGCGGCTCTTCGTCCGTCTCCAAGGCGACGTTGATGGTGGCGAATGGTCGGCTGGCCATCTGCTGCATTTCTCGCAGGAGTTGCTGAGGAAGAGAAGAGGAAGATTATCCAACAGCGTTACATTCACACACAAACACGGATACGGCTCTGTGCGCCGTTAAAGCCGAGATCAATATAAAGGTGAATGTTGAAACGACACAGCTTGAAAGAGATGCACGCTGAATTTAAAAGAGAGAAGGCCAGATTGAAACAAGCTTGTGAGCACATAAAAACATAAAAGGACCATCTAAGAAGTCAAACAAAAGGGAACTGTATATCTGCACAGCCTTTTAACTGTCAGAGACAGAGAGAGAGCTTACAGAGAACAGATCAAATGCTTGTTAAGCATAACTGATGACACTCTTTGCTTGTATCTCAGGGAAAAAAGGATGCAAACACATAAATTGGCACAAATCATCCAATAAATAAGGGAAAAAATTGAAAGGTTATATACAGGTATGGAACATCTGATAAGTGTTGGTATTAAAATTTCAAGAGCTGTGCTCAAGTGTTTTTTTTATTTTATTTTGAGATACATATTCGAATGTCTGTCAACAAATATTGGTAGACAAATAACTATATAAATAAATACTGGGGTTGTGATAGAACATAGAGATATCTTTTTCCTTTCTTTTTCTTCTTTTCAGATGAAAACTGTGAGTGAATGGAAATTATTCAGGGACACATGACAACTCGAATCGGCATCATCCATGTGAGCAACACATCTCCAGAAGACTTCACAATAATATTTTCTATAAACTTCCCTGTGTTGTTATTTTTTAACTAAAACTAAAAAAAGAAGAGAGGAAAAAACAAAACAAAAAAAACAACAACAAAAAAAAAAAAAAAAAACCTCATTTACATTCATTAAAATAAAGCTAAAAAAAAAAAAAAAAAAATCAGATGATAAAAAAAAAGCTATTACCCTACTCAATTTAAACAGGAAAGACTACATTTTTAGGTCACCGTTTTAATATTTTTTTCATGTTTAATGTATTATGATGTTTTGTATTTACTTTTTATTCACTCCACTGCTATAAAACTAATTGCTCCCATGAGGGAGAACAAATAGTAAAAGTAAAGTAAACCTAAAAAGCTTAAATTATAAAATGTTGTTTTGGTAGCTAACTGAAATTAAATCGGTTTAAGTATAAGAACTAAAAATACTCAAATGAAGCTGAAAAATTTTACTTAATATAAAAACATTATCTATCTTTCTATCTACCTATCTACCTATCTATCTACCTATCTATCTATCGTATGGTTTTAAACAATCTACATCCATCCATCATGTAAATATGGTTTCCATCCATCCATCCATCCATCCAATGTTTATTTAGTGAAAGCAGTGTTAAAATGCTTCTTTAAAGTTCATTTTCACTGTGTTAAGTTCCTAAATTAAACATTTTGAATTGAAAGTCTCAAATGCTCCCACGGGACTGTCTCTTGGTGTCTGATGTTAATAATGATGACGATGGTAATCTGAATCAGTATGTGCGTGTGAGAGAAAGACAGATAGAGAGAGTGATAAGAGCAAAACAAGCTTCTACACAGCAAACCACTCAATTAGAAATCCCCATCGTCCGACTGCCATTCCTCTCAGCAGGATCCACAAGTCATTTAATCTGTGTGTGTGTGTGTGTGTGTGTGTGTGTGTTTGTTGTGTATCTGTCCAACCATGTTTGAATGCTCAGCCCAACACACAACAGAAAATCTTATAAAGACAGAGAGAGCAAAAAGGAGAGAGAGACAGAGAGAGTGAGAAAGAGAGAGAGAGAGAGAGAGAGAGCAAGCGCTCCAGGGAGCACAGCAACTGTCACACACATACCCACATGGTCCCATTGCAGCACATCAAAGTGCATATTTACTGATGTGTGCTTTAAACTACCGTCAGGAATATAAGGCATATCCAAAGAGACAGAGCAGAGGGGTAAAGATGGATGTGGAGAGTGGAGAAAAGAGAGAGATCTTTCAATCAACCTTCAGGAGAGAAGCAGTGCTGAATCAGATGGTGAGGTGTAGCCATGCTGAATACTGATCTGAGACAGGCTGTGTGCTGAAACAAGAGGATGCACTGATATCAATTCCCAATGTGTTTCTCCAAGCTAGTCTGGATTGGTGGTTTTGGTCACTTGTCAGCTAGCCTCGCGTAGCCAGACCTTCAGACTAACGGCAGAAGGTCTGGACTCCAAAGAAGCTTTCATTAGCCAAGGACTGCCTAAGAGACCATCTGACTGAAATGAAAAGCAACCAATCACAGTTCTTTTGTTTAGCGTTATGTTTAGGGGAGTGAAAATGACCCTACAATAACAGACTGGCATGTAAAACTCTTGGATGTATTTTAGAGTCTATGCCGTGAAGTTCACATACTATTGAATATTCAGCTTTTAGTTCTGTCAAGCACTCATTGTCACAGTTGTACACAATGGCTTTCTTATTCCATGAGGGGGTTTGGCATAGCAACGGCTTTGTTTCAGGTGGGCTGTTAAAGAACGTGACACACACATCTCCTGGAAATACAGTAGAATTCAACCAGATGAGTGGTGGCCGAATGCGTTCAAACAGCCACAAAAGACCGCCTACTCTCCACCTACTGACCTAATGCGTAAACATTATGGGAAGCATGCTAGCCAGATGAGATTTAAACCCATGTTTGGTTTAAAGACAAAAAATGTACCAAGCACAATGTTCTCTCACCATTCCTGATTTCTAACACGCACTCACAGCGTTCGGTGTGGTCTTGCGGTTATCAGAGCAGAAACGAAAGCTACTGCTCTCTGTATGTTTTTCCATGATCTTGTGAATTTATACGTAAATTTTACAAGCTTGTTTTGTCCATTAGATCAAAAGATCTGAAAAAAAAAAAAAAAAAAAAAAAAAACCATACATTTACCTGCCCATAGATCCTCCCCTCAAAGAAATCAGGACAGAAGTGGACAAAAGAGGTGGATTAAAATACCAGGTGTAAACGGGTAAGTCTCCCTCGTCAGATCCGATTGACCAAAACGCATCTTAATACCAGGTATAAACAGGGTCTCATTGTCAGCTGGTCAATCTAGGAGACCAGCTGGAAATCCAGCAAGACCAGCTAAGCCCAGCTGTTTTTTAAGCAATGTAGTCTTGATTTGTCTCATGGTTCATGGGGTTCCACAGATTTCTTCTACACACCACTGGTTTACACAGGCTTTGTACAGGCAGACAGCAAAAATCGGATTTTTTTGGTGGGTCTGACTTAAATCAATTTGTTATTTGAACATCTAAAGATCTAAACTAGGGCTGCAACAACCAATCAATAAAACAGATAAAATAATAATGAAAAACATTAACAACAAATTTGATTATCATGCCTGCATGCTGTATATTGAAAACATCTGCCAGTCATGTCAATTTACAGTGGTGAATAACACACTTCTATAGACAAAACACATCTGAAATATAGTGGAAGACACAGAGCGAGTTGCTGCAAAATAAGTGTACGTCCAAAGTTGTCCTAAGCATGGAAATGGTTTATATTAAGTGCCATAAACAAGCTCAAATGCATATAGCCTACAGAATCATGCAGCTTGCCCTGTCATATGCTTTGCCAGTAAATGTAAAAGGATTGTTGTGGGTATGAAAGTAATATAATTACTATTTTCAGATAAGTGAATGCATATAGTCTGGTTTTGTTTTACTTTATTATGGTGGGCAAGTTTTATAATGTAATGTTTATTTTAATCCTTTTTTGCACAATATGTATATCGTAGCCTATAAAGATACTCACACTCTTTGAGGACAAGAATGGGCAGGCTGTAATAACTTTCTTAAAATCCCATTAATCAGACATTAAATGACAGTTTAAAAGATTATCAAAACAATCATATGTTGCATCCCTAATCTAAACCCCATCCATATGGTTTAAAAACATTTGACACTTATGGTATCTGATGCGTCTCATGAGTTCAGCACTGCGGCGAAATATCAAAACGTCTTCTATCCTCTGATGAAATGACAGCTCCTCTCATGTCTTCTGGCATCGTGGGGACGCTAAAGTCATTAGTAGGGCAACCCGTGTAGATATAGCGAATAGTCACCACACTCTCTGAACAAATGGATCTGATTTCATCACTTGTAAAATGACAGTGGGGACAGTCAGTTCTAAAGATTAGACTTGGAATTGGAAGCACTGTGAACGAAGCCATAGATTGATGGTTGATTGTCAAGAGAGAGAAAAAACATGCAAAAAAATGAATCATTTAGTTGCCTCTGAGACTGCCTGTAAAAACAATGGCATTGTATGTCTGATATATGTAATTGTCTCAGCAACAGGATGAGAAAGTGCAAGAGAGAAAGGCTACAAGTGGGAGGAACATGACGGAGAACAGGAGGGAGCCATCCAACCAACCAGAGATAAACCTGGACCACTGTGAGAGATTAATGCGGGAATATAATCCCCCAAATGAGCCGTAATCCAACTGCCTAATTACTCCCACAAGCCCCTGAGACTACAGATTAGTGGAATTAATATCACTGCCTTGCAGCAGACAGAAAGAGAAAATGCACAAAGTGCAAAGAGACATGTGTCTTTAGCCACAACTCACATGCTAAACAGTTCAGGGACAGACATCGAAATTTTGTTTTTCAATAATTTACAACATGCTTTTTGAGGTGGGTTTGATCTGTAACACTGCGTTTGACAATCGCATTTTCAATACGGATATAAATAGCAAAGCGTCTACATATGATTCACAGCTAGAAAAGGGATCTGTTCTCTTTTTGTACAGAAAAAACATCCGACAATCTGTGGTTTGTCTGTCCTCGTTTCAGGTTGTTGTTTTTTTTGGTACCTTTTTGACCAATGAATCTCCAAGAATAATTACTGGACAAGGATTTTGAAAAATAATTTTATAAAGATTACACACCCAAAAAGAGCAATGTCTAGTCAATGAACTACTTTAGAGATAGAAAAATGTATATTGACTGAAGATTTCCATGACCTTTCTATGAATTTCTTTGACTTTTTTAACCCTGAAAATCACTATTTTAAAACTCTGACATTCCAGGCTTTTTGTGACCATGTGAAGCCTAACATTTGTGCATGACCAACTGAATACATCCACTAGAAATTCACATTATATGATTATTTAAAAACAGATCATACCTCCAAAAGTGAGATCTCCCCGAACGCCAAATCACAATGACAATGCAAGAATTTCTTTCCAAAAATTAACACATGAAAGCCATGGGATCAATTAGCATCTGGTGCAAAAAGGAGTACCTACAAATAACCAATTGATACAATTCAAACTGTTAAAGCAACAAGTAACACTACACATGTTGGTTGCATGGTTTCAATTGGCTCAAAATTGAATTCTCAAGCGCAAACCCACTGTATGCTTAAGGTCCAGCCACATAATTGAGATTTTGGAGAAATTTCAGACCAAAAGGTCCACTGCCAATAGTGTAGCGATGCATGAAGCACCACTCACACAGAAGTCACTTTCAAACCAAGCAGCATTCTACTGGTCAATGCAGCAAAATCGGCTTACCAACCTGAACATGAGCAAAATCTGTGTGAAGAACTTTTTTTGCCCTCACGCAAAACTCCCAAATGCACAGAAACTGTAATTTTTTTGACTAAAGCATAAAAAAATACCATAATATGTTTCAGACATTTAGGAAGCATACTAAGTTCACATACCTGTTTCTCCAAAAAACAATGCTAAAGCCAGTTATTCTACTTTGAAATCTGCATTCCGTGTGGGAATGTCCGTTTTTGTTTTGGTCTGTGTGATCCCACCCACTGCCAATTTACCCAATAGTATTTCGACACCCCGGATTGCCAGTTGGCGTAAAACCGGCATTTTGCACTTTTTATGTTAAATTGTCAGTTGGTGTAAACAGTTGGCGTATTGCAGCCATGGAAGCCAACAAACTAACTGATTCAGAGATTGCAGATTCTACCCGACCTAAAAAGCCTCGGTCTCCATCTAATGAGCTCTATGACTTGGCATATTAAAACACGGATAAATCAACTCATCATTGCTCGTTGCCTTCCATTGTCAATTGCGCTCATTCCTGTTGCGTGTCCTCAATCTGGCAACCCGCTTGAGTTACATAGTGCATCATTAAATGACTGGATTTACAGCAATAGTAAATGTGACTATCTTTACTTTGACCCATTCACTGTATTTACATTGTAAATTACAGAAATCTACAAAGATGAACAAAGTATTTAGCATGGAATGTGCAAAATGAAGACAAAAGGTGGAAAACTGCCCAAAAATAACATCGCTGTCTGTCTCCATTCATGCTACTGTGGGAGGGGGGGATTTGCCGCATGCCACTGGTTAGTATTTACTTTTTCAGAAACAGGTCAACAGTTTTATAAAGTCTGGCAAGATAAATCCATGCTCATTTGTTGCATCAAAGCAAAACGAAATCATGCTCTGAGGGATATCGGAGTGATAAGATAAGGAGAGCCTTGCATGAACTGTAATGACTAGAATGTTCTCGTTAACCATGGCATTTCTGTGCAGCGGATGTGGACCGGCACGCTCTGAAGGAAGCAGGCATGCCCACGTTGCTTGTCATCTTAAATCAGTCTGAAGCTGCAGCCGGTTCTTGATTGCCATGAGTGGATAAGGAAAGCTTGTGCCAACGAGTCCCTCTGGTATTTACTGAACTGTTTTGCTGTAATAACCCGTTGCCTTCACGGTGGCAGAGGGATCAGTAAAGACTGGATCCATTACAGAGAAATATTTTGATGCCAGAGCAGCACCATTTCTAGGTATCCAATTCTCTACTGCAACAGATTGTTAAGATTAGTTTACTCGGACCATATGTTGAAATCAGTGTTTTTACTGTTGAGTCATCCATTACACATGGTGGGTGGGAGAGTGTGCATCTCTATGTTGTGTGTGTGAGAAACACAAAATGTCTATCTTTTTACCCAACTAAACAACTGTTTGAGAATGTGTGTGGGTGAAAAAACAAGTCCGGATTACTGCAGAGGGAATCCGACCTCCAATCGAGAGGCGAACTTGGCTACTACAATAGTTAAAACACACAAACATACAGGACAGGGTGAGTTCCTCCACACCCGCATCCCTTCATCAAACAGAAGGGGGGAGGCTGATGCAAGCTTTTACACTCAATCCTCTGAAGGAATACAGAGTGAAGAGAGAAAGTAGAGAGACTGTGAAGGAATGAAAGCTAGAGAGAGAGAGAGATTGAGGGAGAGGTGGAGACAGGCTCAGTGCTGACTGAGTGAAAATGTGGCAAAGAACGGATGATGCCCTTCTTCCACCCTCTATTTTCATTGCAATCTCTATCCTAATCACTCCAGCTCCTCCTCTCCAAGGTTATTATTGTCAACTAAAACTATTTCCAAGATGAATTATTGAAAAAGGTAAGCAAAAGGGGGGGGTCAGTAAATCTGTACTTTTAGTGAATTATAATCACAACATCATTGCACTTCCTGGCTGTAGTGTTGCACTGTGTCTCAAGTATGAACACTAGAGAAGCATTGGTGATTGGCATGAGTTGGCAATGATCAGGGGGTAGGTATAGCAAAAAAAATGATAGACATTTTTTTTTTTTTTTTTTTTGCAATATAAATTGGGGCATACAGGTATTTTCACTAGATTACTCAAAAAGCTATATTATATACGATTGGGGTTATTTTGTTGCATCTGCATAGAACATAAAAATATTTTAAAAAGCTGAAAAATTTCTTTTTACTTTCTTTTGTATACTGTATGTGTGAAACATCCATTAGGGGCTGAACGATTTGGGAAAAAATGTAAATAAATTGGGTGTTCGGCAAAATTATTTAGGGGGAAAAAAGGTCCATTTTCTATCATCGATTATGTATCGATGTATGGAAAACAGCTCACACAGAATTCACTTTTAAACCAAGCAGCTTTTTTTTTTTAAATCCGCTTGACCGGATGGTTCACCCAAAAATGAAAATTGTATCATCAAACATGACAACATCTCTCGCCCTCAAGTTGTTCCAAATGAGTTTCTTTCTTCTGTTGAACACAAAAGAAGATACAGACAGTTGATGGTATCCATTGACTTCCATAGTATTTTTCCCCCTACTATGTAAGCAAAGTCATTTCACTCGGCGGCCATCTTTGAAACACCTCTCGGGCTTGCAAGTGCAGCTCCTATCTCTTTGAATGGGGAAACATCAAATTCTCCAATGCTGTTCGCCAAGCTTTCGATTAAATTTCATATTTGAAATCACCAATGAAATCTGACAACAAGTGTCTCAAATCTGACAACAACTGTCTTTTGTTTCTAAACTCGAATCACGACAAAAAAAATTTTATTTTTCAGGCTGGATCAAGCTAATGCGCATGCGCAGTCCTAAGTGTGTCTCGTGTCTCATTTCGGAGGCACGCATCTGACTGTTTCTATAGGAACCGGAGCTTCTAACGGCTGCTGCAGTGACGTGATGACTTTACAGATCGGCGATTGGCTCTTATTTAGAAGGCGGGACTTGTTCCGCCATATTGCGCGTTGCACCTTCTCTCATTCAAAACAATGCGAGTGATGTGTCTTGTGTTATTCTATAGTCTTTGATGTAAGTCTACCATCAACTGTTTGATTACCAACATTCTTTAAAATATCTTTTTTTTGTTGTTGTTGTGTTCAACAGAGAAACTCGTATCTCTGAAATGGTCCATAGATGCCAGAGTGTAGCATAAATGCACTAGATTAGATGGTAATGCAGTGTGTTGTCTTATGAATTTGACAATTTTAAATGTAAACTTTAAAAACTAAAAATATAAATTTAAAATAAAAAAAAATTTATATCATAAAAAATTAAAATTTCTATTTTGCTGAAAATCAAAACAAAATGAAATAAATAAATAACCCAGAATAATTCATCCCTCTGAATAATCTGAATTAGCAGGTTATCACTACATATAGTCTGCCGTAATTCATGGGAAATTTAATCATACAACCCTGAGTCACAAACTCCCTAATTACAAACAGATAGTCATATTCAGTTTTGATCATGTTCTCAAACAGAGACGGAACAAAATATAGGATAACTGCTTGAGTACGATAGGGGCTGTTTGCCCTAGAGGAGCTCTGATCATGTAATGCTTCTCTTAATCATCTCACACAGGCGAAACGTAAAATGTGTCAACACAAATAAAACATTAGCGCAGAGGTGAACAGTCTGAGGAGTGTTTTAACTCCACAGAACTGACTGCAATGACAGTTCAATCTTACACTGGTGAGAAAAGTGCATCCCAAACCAAACCACTGCTAAATAAAACTCGAGAAAACACCCAGAGGACATTGCTTTGCAGAGAAGAGGGGTCTTGGGAAAGGAGATGAGGCTGTGTACAGGACAAAGAAACTAAGCAAGTGCACTGTTTGCAAGGCTCCGCCATACATTATGAACAAGAAAAAGACATCGCTCTCCATGCGCCAGAGACCCCCTGCTGCCAAACTAGCGGTTTTCATGCTGGGACTACGGTTTCTGCTCAAACCTTTTTATTGAGAGTCAGGGTGGCTTCTTCAACATTAAAGAACACAGTGGACAAGGCTTTTTCAAGAAAAAAGACATCAGAAGGGGCCCAACCTGGTCTCTCTGGCAACAGAACAACAGTACAACAGAACAACAGAATTTTTGGAGATTTTCACATTTCTGACAATTTTTTGTTTTTTGTACTACTGTTCCTGTGCTGAAAAAGAAAGAAATATTCTGTCAAAGTTTAAAATGTGACTGCCTTCAAAGCATTGTCCACCCCCCACAAATCTTTTTCTGATCAAAATTATAATGAGAGAATAACTGATGTTGACAGAATTAATTCTGATAAGTATTCAAAAAGAATACCGATGAAAATTAATTCTGCCAACATCAATTATTCTCTCATTTTGGCTGCATCTGCCACTACAAAGACCAGCTGCAGATCATCAAGACCACAAAGAGGACGATTAGCCATCACTCGCCATCCATGAATGACATTTGTCTCCAGGACAAGGAGTAGGGGTTTCACTGACCTGTTCCACACCAAAAACGCCATCTTTTCCCAGACGTCCCTTTTGAGAAACCGTTCAAGTTAATCAAGAAAAAAAAAAAAAACTACCTGAATAAATTCTCTTCCTGAAAATGTAGTGTGGTAAATCTGTTAAAGGTCATATAGAATTTATTACATCCACCCCCCCAAGGTTCACTTAAATGGTTAGTAAAGTTCTTGCACCAAAAAAGTACAAATTTAGTACACAGTGGATATTTGAGTTTTCTGTTTTTCACTCTCACTCACTGTCCCTTAGAATTGAACCGTCCATTGTTTGCTGTTGTGTCTTTAATATCTTCTATGACTATGTAAACACACTCTTCCCACATGAAATGAGAAACTTTGCTAGACTCACTTGAGTTGCGGTTTTCCTTTTGAGTACAATATACTTTTTAATTGCAGCATCCTTCAAAAATAGACTCTTTGAAAAGTCTGCACTTCATTGTGACAGGTTCACAGAGCAATTTGCACTGAAATGTTAAGATCACATTGAAATAATCAGGGACCTTGCTAAAAATAAACATCAGCTGCTTGTTTCTCTGAGACTCTTTAGAAGGATATGCTGAGCAGAAAGTGCTACACAAACAGGAACAGCACAAGTTTTATTATTCGCATCAGGTCTTCTGGTGATTAGGAACAACAGTATCTAACCTATTTGCTCCTTAATAGCTCCTTGTGAATGGGTGGGCTGAATTTCTTAAAAAAAAAAAAAAAAAAAATACAAAAAAAAAAAATACCTCGTTGACGTGTACACATTGGTGGCCAAAAGCGGTTTCTTGTTTCTGAGAAAATTTTGCAGCTTAGTTAATCACAGGGTATCAAATTTAAGGCTTTTTAAGAACTGCACAAATAAAACAAATACTATATGAGGGGGGTAGGAATATGTGTATGGTATATACATTGTAAAAAATGATATGATCAGTAAGTCATATGAGATTCAACTCTACTTTTTAGTCAGTTTAGTATTATTTCAGTTTGAATGACTTGTGCAAATCAAGTGGATTATACTTAAAAATTTAAGGCAGTTAAAATATGCAGAAATTTTTATAGTTTACTAAACGATAAAAAGACAGGGGAAAAAACATGATTTAAACAACTTTACAGTTTAAATACAGGTTTTGACAAAAACAAAAATATTTATAAAATGATAAACCTCACATTTCAGCCTTTAAACCATTTTAGGAAAATAGATGAGCCAAAATATGATATGCGCACAAATGTATTATCTGCCAGCAAGACAGCAGAAATATAGTGGTTACCCCAGAAAACCCTGTACACAAAGCTGCACTGCACTTATAAACACTACATTATTAGCCATTTTATGGAGGTTAAGATGAAAAGGAAATGCCATCGAAATTTTTCTGAAGACAGTTCCCTTTAGAGATATATTCATAACTCTGAAACCGTAAGCCTGTAGAATGTGCAACAGTGTTGTGTTATTACTTTGAAAGGTTCAGCAGCGTTCACATTTACAACTACAAAGCCTTCTGAGTTTAATGATGAATCACATTTTGTTATATTGAGATTCCTTTTTCCATCCCCAAATTTAAAGGTTCTTTTACACGACAACAATGTACTAAAAAACAGAAAAGTTTTTCCTTTGCATTTTTCACATATAGACGACAATTTTGTCAAAACAATCTCCATTCACAAGGATCCGCATGCCAGGCCAGTAGTTGGCGATGTCACATTGTAAAGAAACATTAAGCGCCAATAGACTGCGCATGACGTCACCGTTTTCACCAATACACGTTTTTGTTGTTTACATGGAGATGATAACGGTATCATTTTCAAAAACGTACATTTTGAAACCCGATTTCAAAAGCTTGCGTTTTCAGGCCGCCAAAACTCAGTTGTCGAGTAAATGAACGGCCAAAATGCATAAAAATTTTCTGTTTTTAGTTGAAAACGGTGTCGTGTATAAAAAAAAAAAAAAAAAAAAAAAACGTAAAAAGTGCCAACAGACACTGACAGGGCAACACATTGATCAGACCACAACTGATGAAGAACTGATGACCCCTTTAACAACAATAAAAACAACACACACAACTATTTCAAAAAAAAAAAAAAAAAAAAAAAAAAAACCTTGGACAGAGTTGGTAACACATGTATTTGTTCTCAATGTAAAAGGAGCACACACAAACACGAGACACCAGCTATCAGGCCACCTCATTACAGCGCACACACAAGGACCGAGAATATCGACAGCTATTCCCACTACGGCTAATTCACAAGCCACTCTCTGTCAGTTTAATTCACGGCCTCATCAATAAATGTGCGAGAGCTAGCGTGTATAAGAGTGTGTGTGTGTGAGAGTGCCAATGAAGATGACTGAAGAGGAGCTCGTGCTCATCACAAATCTTAATCTTGTTACCTTTGTGTGTGTGCGTGTGTGTGTGTGTGTGTGTGTGTGTGTGTGTGCGCGTGTGAGAAAAATACTGTGTTCAGGGTTAGGAAGAGAAGAAGTTTAATTTAACTGGTTCATAAACGAAGGCAGATATTCATCATGCTCCATGTGCGCACAAACACACAAACATTCTTAGTAGTAATGTGTAACAAATCCAGGATTCATCACTAAACACGTAAGCGCATGCTGTCTTATTTTAAAATAGGACCAAATAGAAATTTCAAAGGAACATTTTTGTAATGTTCTTTGAATGACGCACAGTCACAAGATTAAAGAAAATAATCAGTACTCTTTTAGCATCAGCTCATCTCGGCTGAGTGGCCCTCATTTGCATATCTAACAATTACAGAGGATAGTCCCTGAAAAACTGATAACCCACATCTTTGATTTTTGCTTCACAATACATTCTCCCCCTGCAAGGCTTGTGATATTTATCACTGAAAGATTTACCTGGAAACTCTTTCAGAGCACCTCCGGAGGAATTCTGTGTAATTACTTGCGCACAAACAGACGTACACACACACACACACACACACACACACACACACACACACACACACACGCACACAGCGCTTTGAGAAAAGGTCACTTCTGATTTGCAATTATAGTTTCAACATCTGAGCGACCCTCCGATGGTTTTTCAAACCTTCAAACAGGACGCTGGTGTTCATACAGAGGATACACACATACATAAACAATTTCAAAACAATAGATTTAAAAAAAAAAAAAAGATCTCTAATTCCGGCTGATAAACATATTGTACATCTCTAAAAATAAAGGCAATAAAATGCATATTTGTTTGATAGCTGGCAATATAACTTCATTCAGGGTAATGTTTTTGTCATTCAGTGCAATGTCATTACAATAACAATTTTAGCATCTTACTTAAATTACAGATAAATGAGGAATGTTTAGCACTGACAAATATGCATTAAATTTAATATTTTAATGCATATTTGTATTGTTTTATTGGTTTATTTTAGATGCCCATGAACAGAGAGAGTTGCTAGCACTGTAAAAAGCTGAAAAGCCAAAAAGTAAAAGCAGACCCAGTAGCTTAGGCGGCACTCTTAGAAAGAAAATGAGAAAGGCATTGGGGATTGCAATTGTCAGAATAATAGCTTACCAATATTTCTGAACAGAGAGTCACAAGTTCAAGAGAGGCCATTGAGGGGATTCTCCACCCAAAATACCCATCCTGATAATGTTATTTATGTTGGCATACAGAAGGTAATCATAAGTATAGCTGCAAGCAGTAATTTGGGGGGCAGAGAAAGTCAGAAACAAAGTGCCAAGCTAAGCAAGCATGGTGGAGAGCATCAGAACAGTAGAATAAACTGCTTATTTTTCAACATTTGCTTGTGTCATCATTTACACAGGAATATTATTAAAACTAATTTAATGAAACAGACTAATACTAAAAACATTGCAATAAGGGGAACAATGTAGTATAGATTTAAAAATTACAATTAGTATTTGGGGGCTGCACTGTGATCCTTAAATAAGAGTCTTTTAATGTCATCAAATAATTCTTGTTTTAAATAAAAATGAAAGATTTGTTGTTATATAAACTATTGTTGTCACTGAATGAGATTTTAGTGGGTGTCTTCTGTAACTCATGGTTAAAAAAAAAAAAAAAAAAAAAAAAAAAAAAGTATGATGGTAATTTTTTTACACATCAAAATATAAAATTAAACAGGACACATTCTAATGTATGGGGGAAAAACTAAATGTAAAGCTGTATTACACTTATTTTTTTGATGCTTAAAAACCCCTTTTCGTCTTTGACTCAAGAACACTTTAGTCTGTCTGATGGGTTATGCTAGCCCTAAATTAGCCCTCTATGTCTGGTTGCCATGGAGATCATTAGTAAAAGTCATGCTTGAAGCTAAGGGTCAGAAGAGTACAAAACTTTAATGTGCAAGGCTGAGATAGGAAGTGATGTACAGGTACGCATGTGAATGGGTGTTTGATTGTTGCGTGAAAGAGAGGAAAAAGTATTACCACTTTTTATTGGATGAGAGCACTTCACTAAGCCAGATGGTGAAGAGGGTCCTTTAAAAGACACTCACATTAGCCCTTATAAACACCCCTGTGTGGCTTAAAATGGCCTCTTGAAACCTTTCAAAACCAAACCTCTTCAGTCTCTGTGGGGGCTGTAAAATCAAGGTTCATATTCCAGCACTTTTTTTTCTTTTTAATAAAGCTGACCACAATGTAATAAATGAATTAACTAATTTTGCGACAATCAACAAAATGTTAAATGTACATTAATGGGTTAACCACGTTTCAAACTGATCAAAAAATACAAGTTTATATTAGACTATTTCAAGTAACATGAAGTAACATGGTATAGAAAACCACTGTAACAGATATACCAACTAATTGTCCAATATTTTCCCATTTAGAGATGTTTTGCTAATCAGCAGGGGCCAGTTGAACAAGCTGTGCTCAAGTTACAACTTAAAGCTACAATATATAGTTTTTTTTTCACCGGTAGAGGTCGCCTATTCAAAACAAAGGTGTAGCTTGATGACGCAGAGTTTGAGTAAGGAATCTTGGGAAATGTCATCTTCACCTCACAGCCAGTGGAAAAGAATCGGGACGGGACTCGAGCAGAAGTCATGATCATGGATGAGTTTATTAACATTGCTGTAGTATGAAGCAGCGCAGGAGCGATTGCTATTGAGAGATGAGCGAGACACACGCTTCGCAAGCAGCGGAACTTTTATTATGCAGCAGTCGCCGCTTCCGCTTCTTCCAGTCAAGCGTATGAGGTAAAGCAGTGCTGTTTTATCATACTAGAAACATTTGAGTGTGTTGAAAATGATGTTATAACGTTACTCTGTGCGTTCGCTCGGTGGCTGCTATGAGACACTTGTTGCACACTGCAGTTAAGATCGATTTTAAAATATCATTAATAAATGCTGGGTGGCTTGTGTTAATAAATGGCATAAAATTAATTTTAAAACGTATTGTATGATGGAGAAAATGCTGTGTTACTTAGCTACTTGACAAAATAGTGTTTTTCTCTGAGGCATGGTAAAAGCAAACTCTAGGAAAATCAAGAAAACTAGATTTAAACAAAAAGACTAAACGTGTTTAGCTATAATTCATTTTCTGTCTATAAATGTATCCAAACAGTTGTTCCTAATAAAACGTAATATATTAAAGCGTCTTTGGTGTTTCCATGGTTTCTACACAATAAAACCGGAAACCGAGGGTAATGCAGGTATGACGCCATTGACAGGCGATTTTCTCACGATTTACAAATAGTTGAAAACATTTGGGATATTATAAGTGCTCAGCTGAACAAAATATAACACCGGCCCAGTGGGTTTTGGATATTTTACTGCAAAAATCTTACATATTGTGCCTTTAAAGAGAAAATTTTGTCGACATTTACTCATTGTTCCAAACCTGTATGAATTTTTTTCTTCTGCTGAACCCAAAATAAGATACTTTAAAGAATATGGGTAACCAGAAAGTTGACGGTAGCCAATGACTTCCATAGTATTTAATTTTTTTCTTATTATGGAAGTCAATGGGTGCCATCAACTATCTGGTTACCCACATTCTTTAAAATATCTTATTTTGTGTTCAGCAGAAGAAAGAAATTCATACAGGTTTGGAACAACTTAAGGGTGAGCAAGTAATGGCAAAATTTTCATTTTTGGCTGAACTATCCCTTTAACCTAGTTGAGAAGTAAAGGAACACCAAGTTACAACTTACACACTACTAAATATTTTTGCTTTCACCATTAAACTTAGTTGAAACATAAATCTACATTCAAACTAAGTATTTACGAAAGCCTCCAACCGGGAGTAATGGTTGGAATAAAAAAGCAGATTAATTGAACTGCATCAATAAGCTCATCCTTCAACCTTTTAGACATACAAGATGATGATGTCAATGACTTCTAGCAGCTCTTCAACACAAACCCAGATATAAACAATGCATATGTATGTGTGCATCACAAAATAAATTTAAAATAAATAAATGTCATTTACATGTTTTTTGTAGCTTTAAGATATTGCACCTCATTCATTTCAAATACAGTTTCTGAAAGTTGTTTACATATAAAAAAAATACCTATTATTTCATGACTAAGCATCATATTTCAAGGGAAACTTTTTACAGTTAACTATGAAAGGCAAAAGAAGTCAGAATCAACCTTAACAGGAAAACCTGAAATACACACGTTTCACCTTCTGCTCACGAATTTGAAGGCTGCTATTGGATCATTGATGAACACTGACTTCATTGTAAACCCTAACACTAATAAATTGGTTTGAGTAGGGCAAACTCAAATTAAATTAGTTCAATCAAATTAACTTTTATGAGTATTTAGAACCAGCTTTTTCTTTTGAGTTCACAAAACTGATGCATTTTAAGTAATCTGAATTGTTTCATTATTTTGAGTTTTATGAGCTTGCTTCTTTTAATTTAGACAAACTTAAATTTACCTGAAACTGGGCTGGGATTTCTATTTCTGAGCATGATTTGCCATGACACTCGAAAGGGAGAGTAAATGCTAAAATTAAGTGTTATATAATTTTTTTTTTGTGCAAGATTAATGTTAAGTGTGAGATTTAGTAGTGTTTAATGCTTTGCTATGCTAATTTAGAAGAGTTTCTGTTATGTTGGGAGGTTACCATCATGGTGACGAGTTGCATGCACTGTCAATGGAGGAACATAAATCTCTCAAATATCAATAAAATATCTTAGTTTGTGTTTCGAAGATGAATGAAAGTCTTACAGGTTTGGAACGGCATGAGGGTGAGTAAATGATGACAGAATTTTCATTTTGTGGGTGAACCATTTAAGTAAAAACGGCTGGTGCAGCCCTACCCAGAAATGCTAGTTCCTCTTGTGTCTGTTCCAAAATCAACTGACACATCATTAATTTTGATTTTGTGAATTCTGAGGAAAACTGTGTACAGTAAATAACTGATTGATTTTAGTAATATTAGAAATCATCAAGTTGCATTTATAAAGTATGTACTGTATATAATGACATTACATGAACCACCCTCCTCTCAAGACATCAGCATTGGCCATAAAAAAAAATACTGATAAACACACAAACAACCCATAGTGACCAACTACTAGTGGAAATCTTCAACAACAGCCTAGCGGATGGATCTGTCCAGCCTGACTGACAGTATCCAGAGATGCTGATGTGACATTAATAGGATGATTCAGAGTTGGGTAGACAATCATGCGGCAGGGAAAGTCAATGAGATTCCACAGGTAACATGGGAGAGGTTACAGCACTGACCTCTCTGCGCCGTGATGCCCAGCAGCTCTGTTTTATCTTCCATACTACTGCTGCCACCAGAAGCAAGGACAGGAAACAGCTACACACAAGACATAACAGGAAATGGAGAGAAAGAAGACAACTGTTAAGGTTTTTGGATGTTCCATTATGGAAAACAATGAAACAACCATGTTCCAATGAGCCATGCCAAGATCACATCTCAAGCACACACACGGGGCAGCTCATGTTTAATGGATTAGAGGTAGTTTCACATCCGCAGGTGTGCTAAAGACCAGGAGTGTTGGTATCCTCATGGTAACGGGGCCAAAGCTCATGAATGCGCCTCCCGTGTATAGGAGAACCGGGCTGTATGCGAGGGAATCACAACTGTGTAGGTGCATGTTTATACCTTATAAGTGCAGGTGTGTGCAGAGCTGAAATACATTCGCTCTGGGTCTTGGGAATAGCTCACCCCCACACACACTCACACAGACCAAGGCTATGAAGAGTTGGTGTAATTTATCATGGCTGAGCTGACATAACTAATGATGAGGAACCACGGCCAACCACAGCCACGGCTTAGTGTAAGTATGTTACGTGCAGTGTGTGCATCATATATGTCTTAGGCATGATGCATGACCACATCTGAGTGATTATCATATTTTAATCACCCTTTTGCTGTTTGTGAATTAGTATGAACTAAAATTTTTAATGCGTGTAATATGAAGTGTGTACGTGACGGAAACATAGGGTGAGTTTGCTGTATATATGGTCTATACCACCTGCTTCCTGAATCAATAACATATTACAGCAGGTCTTCAAGAGGTGAATTAGAGCCTAGAGCCATATCACACCCCAAACACACTCCAACTAGTTTCATAAAAATGTACAGCATTTAGACTGTAGTATGGCAGAATATCTGTGACTTCAGAAGTTCATAAAGACTTCACTAGTAATTGGTTGCTTATTACACAAGCAAAGTGTCTTACCTGAAGAATGTGACAAAGAACTGAACCAAATCCATGAAGTTACTGTGTTGAGAGAAAGCGATCTGAGAAGAAAAGAGAAACGGGTGTTAAATAGTGAGAAAAACATTCATTTTCATGCTTATGTATGAGTGTATGTGCTTTTAGTTTTTCTAAACAGGACATGAGAGCGAATGTTTTCGTTTCTGACTGTACCAATACTGCCCCCTGCTGATACATGAACCTCGCTCTCTCCCTCACACACACAAACACACACACACACACACACACACACACACACACACACACACACACACAAACACAATAGAAAAGAGCATCTCTACAGTTTCAGACTCTCCATTCTAATTCAAATAATAAGAAGTCACATTATTTTGGCACAACTATGTTACTATGATGGTCCTTCAATAACAAGGAGAGCGCAAGAGGTGAAAAAGAGCAACAGCTTTTCACACTAGGCTTAACCCTGAGCTGGCATCTTTATTAAAATCAGGTTAAGGCACTTTTAAGCAATGAACAGTGTTTCATACATGTAATTTTTAATTTAATTCTGGGTTATTAATGCCTGTTCCAGAACAGTTTTGATACTTTTTTAAATATTAAAGCCCAATTGCAGTATCAAAGGTATAGGAGCAGGGTCTTATTTATTTATTTATTTTTTTAATCTTTTAGAGCCACAGACCCCCAAATATGATCATACTTGAGTGAGGGATTCTTATCCTAAAATTTAAAAGGCAGCTATATATGTTTTCATGTATAGAGGCCCAATTTATACGGAGGAAAAATTAGGGTAACACTTTTTTTGACGGTCCACTTTAGACATTCTATTAACTATAAGTAACTTTGCAACTACATGTCAATTAACTCTTGTTAAGAGCATCAGTAGATTGTCTGCTTAATATCTGATAACACTTCATTGTGATGATCCCCCAACAGACAATAAACTGACTATCAGTAACTTTGCAAGTACACGTCAACTTATTCTACTAATCCGAACCCTAAAGGTGATGATACACTTTTTGAGCAATGTTGCCGGGCTATGTCGGCGAGTGATGATGCTTGGGCACTTTCCCATTGAGAATGGGCACCAAATTTCGATCTAAAGTATCCAGATACAAATTTTACATATACAGATACAAACATCACCCGGCAACATTCCTCAAAAAGTTGCCCCGTGTATCATCATCTTAACACCTAACCCTTACCTAACAGTCTACTACAGTGTACTAATACTCTAATGAGAGATAGTAGACATGTAGTTGCAAAGTTACTTATTGTTAGTAGTGTCTAAAGTGGACCATCAAAATAAAGTGCAAGCAAAATTAGTATTATAAATGTGTGAGAAATATTTTTGTAAAATATTTAGTTTGTATAAAATATTTAGTATTTAGTTACAATGCAATTCTTTAAATATTTTTTGGCATTTATTTAATCATTTTATTCTTTATTTAAATCACTTTTTATTATTATTTTTTTATTATTATTATTTATTTATTTGAATAATTTAATATATTTGAATCTAGTTAGTTGAATGTTACTTTTTATTATTTATTTATTTATTTTTACATTTTTACACTCCCCAGTTTGAAAACCCCTAATATAGAGTGTGGAAACACTGCAGCATTTGAGTTATTAACAACTGGCAACCAATCAAACTTCTACAGTGCTTGCTTCATTAAATATTCATTCAGCACTTGTATAATTTTTGCACATTGTGTTTAGTGTCTGAGGAAGGAAAAAAAAACCTGACAAACGCTCCTCTGTGGATTCCTTCTGTTTTTTTTTTCTTTCTAGCATTTTTCAGAATAAATAACTCATTGGATTTGCAAGAACTCAAAATAAAAAATTAATAAACTAAATCTTTTATGTTAATTGCTATCAAAATGTATGATTTAGCTAACTCAGTACTTCAAGTTAGGAGCAATTAACATGCATGAGTACTACTAACTCAAAACTTGATAGTTCTGCTTACTTAAAATTAGGAACATCAGGTAATCAGTTACATAAATTTTTTTGAGTTAGCCCAACTTATTCGGGTTTACAGTGTATATAAAGACAACCAGAGGAGATTTACAAGTCAACATTAACCAAGATTGTCAATGTCAAGCTGTTATTAAAACCGGTCACATGCTCACTGTGTTCTGTACTTGTCCAATCAGTGTCATTAACCTTGTAAATATGCAAACGAAAACGTTAACCAAGGGTTTACAGCATGAAATAAAAAAAACCTGATTAGCCCGGATTGATTAAATTACTAACCCAGAGTGTGAAAAATGGAACAAGCCCACAATTATGTTAACACAGTGTTTAAAATGACCTATTCCCCACATGAAATTAGCAGTGCAACAGCTTCTAACAGTTACATCACTTTCTGTCCCTCTTTTTAGGGATGCACAGTCTCAAGCAGTGTACCATAAAGAAGGCAGAGTCTAGGGGACACCCGAGACAGTTCCACTTTAAAATACTGTCATTTTCTCTCCATCTTTCACCTGCTTTCAAACGAGCTTACTCTTCCCTCTCTATTCCTCTAGGCATTTCCAAAATAAGCACAGGATTTTCAGCAAGGGAGAGGGAGAGAACAGGGTAAAAGAGAGCATGCCAGACGTCCACAGCATGGAGGGTGAATTCACACAGAGCTCTCATTGAGCAGATGCTGTGCACTGATACGGCCTCTCTCACACACCACACAACCTCCTCATGCTCAGACACACAGTCTCAAAGACAAACGGGGCCTGACTCACAGCTCCAGCACACACTGATACCCACACATATTCAACATAAAACAATAGCAATCCGACTATCACTGTCATTCACACATGACAACCTGTGTCTCACACGGGCATTCATGTGGTGTGTGTGTGACGTAAACACTAAATATAGCTTGTTAGTCATAAATCTGGGGATAATGATGTGGCTTACGTAAACTAACCAAGAGAGAACATTCTAGTACACCTGCCAAGTTTAGCTATTTAGTATAACTGAAATACGCTTTGTTTTGTGTGGGCTGTGAAGGAGGATGTTAACGGAAACCCATGTCACAATCAAGCTGAATACAAAAAGAAATCATCAAGCCTGTAGTATCAAACAAGTGCAAATATCTAGTCAGTTTAATGGAGAAGTGTGTCATTTCTGCATCACTAGGAAATGCAAAAATCCAAATACGTGTCCCAAACACATTCTGCCCCCATCTGCCTTTGTTTGCACAAACAGGCAGTCCCACCCAATCTCACGCCATTGGCTGAGGTAGAAGTTGACATGTCAGACTGCTCAAACAAACAGATCAATGTTTTTAAAGCATGATGCAGCCGCACTCCTTGTGAAGTCAACCTATGAATAGCTGACTTGTCTCTGAACATTAAACTGGGCTTAAAGAACAAAGTTGAGTCTAGATGTTTCTAAAGAGGTTGAATCTCACAAAACCTGTCAAAAATATGTCTAAACCTGCCTTTCCACGGTTTCTGACAAACAGCATTCGTTTCCAATGTAGAGTAGTACGGGAGCTGCATAGAGTTCTGATTTGAGGTTCGGGTGCTTTTAAATATTTGAACTTTTGCAGCTAGACTGAATATGATGTATTCTTCAAAACTATGAGGGTGAGGTGAGTACCAATATTTTTGCACTAAATCAATTCTTTAAAAACTATTTCTGTAAAATGGGTGTTTTTTTATAAACATTATTACACAATTATTTAAACTGATTAACACTAGAAAACCTCCCTTTTTCAGACGTAGGCGAAAAAAATGTTTTTTTGTGTGTGTGGATGTGTCCATATATTCATTTCATCTTGGTAAATAAGCGGAGGGTAACATCTGCTTCTACAGGGCAAAATACAACAACTGTACGACTGTCGAAAAAAGTGACTTCAGTCATATTTCACCCAAAAAAAAAAAAAAAAATTGTAGTGACATTTAAGCCAAAAAATATTGTTCATGGACAATTATTTAGATTCTATTTAAACACAGTGGTAGCATTTGTTATACTGCATTATATTTACACTGATTTATATATATAAAATAATGTGTGTATTATCACTATAGGAGGATATTATGTATGAATTTGAGTATTCATAAATTTTGTTATTACTATACAAACTAGAGTTTATATGAATGGTTATGGCAATTAATGTAACATTAGCATATTCTATTGAATGAATAGGCATGGCAAAGTTAAAGTGGCAAGAAGCAGCTGAGGCTCTGTCATCTTTTATTTTACTTTATTTACCTCAGGAGTGTTTACTATGCGGCTGTGCATGGAAAAGAAAACGCACAAAATGAGACCGCTAGAACTAAATTTTTAAGCCCATGGATTAAGAACATGTATGCCAATAGTTGACCAAATGAGAATTTATTTTCATGTGGCATGACAGTTAGCACAACTTCAAATCTGTTAATAGCCAATTAATAGCTGCAATAGTCATACAAGTATATAATAAACAAGTTTTGATTATATTACATTAGATGCATAATGTGTGCTTTGTATATGTATTTTAAATTCGACCCCATCGTTGCCTTTCTTTGATGACACTGCAGGGCATTCCAAATGAATGATAATTGTCAGCGAAGTCCACTTCAACGGATATCCTATGCTCAGGGAGTAGGGACCCTGTCAGTCAGAACGAACTTTATGTTTTTCCAGCAATGGCGATCTAATGAGAATAACCATTGAGAATAATGAAAAAAGTAAAATGCCCAAGCTTCATTATGCACAAACCCATAGTGAATCTCTAAATAAATAAGTAAATAGTTTTCTTTATGCAAAATGATGAATCTTTTGATTTGGGGGTGAAATGAAACTTGTAAATGTTTTTGTGAGATTCAACCAAATTTTGCTTTTAAATAACATTCACACACAGAAACTCGGCACATGAACGCTCCTACTATACTCCTGTTTAGATTCACACGCATACACACTTCCATTCCACTCCACCGGCCAAAAACTACACAGTCAGGCCATACAGACTCTTTGACCACAGGCAAAAAGAAAACAAGAGGTAGAAACAGAAGGCTGGAATTGTGCCTCTTTCTGATCTCTCTTATTCCTCTCAGGCTCTTCCCTCAGTCTCTCTCTCAAATAACCATGTGTTTCAACTTAACATTCCTTCTGACATTCTCAGTCTGCCATGTTTACAGAGCAGGTTTTGAGTGCTGCGTTTTTCTCCAACCCAAACTCTCTCGTCGTTCTCCTCTAACTCCTGACAAAAGCCCCTCTGTCCTCCAGAGTTACCACAGCGCGACCCCTCTGCCCTCATTCGCTTTCAGATCCGCACAAACATTCTCCGCTAGATAAAACGTGGAATCCAAAGGTCAGTTAGAGAAGGCAAAGGCGAGCGAGAGAGACAATAAGCGTTACCTGTGAAATTCACCCTTTCTCCATGAGCTGAGGAGAGAACGTGCTCTAGAATAGTGGACGGACAATCAAACACAAACTCTTGAGTTTCAGCGTCCGAGCACAGGAGGGTAAGCTAGATCACTTTCCAAAGCAAAGGAAGAGAGGAGGGGGAAAGGAAAAGAGGAGGAGAGGAGAGGAGAAGAGAAGAGGGAGGGAAAGGAAAGCTCTGCCAAATCATTTCCAGACCAGACAGAAAGGCCAAAGATATATGAAAAAAAAAAAAAAAAAAAAAAAAGGACACGGCCTCTGTGAATTTACAGACGGAAGGAACGGATAAGATAGCAAAACAAAACACAAAGACCCCTGCTGATGTTTACGTGGCACTCACACACACACAGTCCTGACATTTTCTCTGTGTATGTCATCGAACCCAATAACTCCTCTCACCTGGATTTTGACTGGCCAGGTGAAGTTGCTGACGTAAACGTAGAAGGTAATGTTGGCATTGCTACGGAAATCGAACTTCTCGTTAGAGAAACTATCCTTGAACTCCTTTATGTTGCTGCGGGAGACTATAGGGATTTCCTCACCAGCTTGAGTCCCAGCTGCTCAGAAAGGAAGAAATGCAGGGTGAGAGGAAGAAAGAGAGATTCAACTGAACACACAGATCATTTATGATGTGCTCACAATATTGAACACATGTGGGGGGTCCATACCTGCAAAGCTGGTTGCCCATGTGATGTTAAGGTTGAAGTTTTTCGAGGCATTAATGAACATGTCCAGATCTCGATTTTGCTGCAAGAGAAATCCAAAAGACATTCAGACAAAAAAAATAAATAAATGAAATGCTCACTTTGATTTATTTCAAACTACAATATGGCGAAATATTACAAATTAAAAGAACTGTTTTCTATTTTAATGTATTTTAAACTGTAATTTATTCCTGTGATGCAAAGCTGAATTTTCAGCATCATTACTCCAGACTTCAGTGTCACATGATCCTTCAGAAATCATTCTAAAATGCTGATTTGATTATCATCAATGTTGAAAACAGTTGTGCTGCTTAATACTTTTGTGGAAATGGTGATACTTTATTCAGGATTATTTGATGAATAGAAAGTTCACTGAACAGCATTTATTTGCAATTTCTTTTTTTTCTTTTTCTTTTTTAACTTAAAACAAATGTTTGAATGCCATCATAGGTTCCACAAAATAATAATCGATGATAATGATAAAAAAAAAAAAGTTTCTTGAGCAGCAAATCATCATACTAGTGTGACACTGAAGACTGGAGTAATGATGCTGAAAATTTAACTTTGCGTCACAGGAATAAATTACATTATAAAATATATTAATATAGAAAAGGGTTATATTAAATTGTAATAATATTTCACAATATTACGGTTTATACTGCATTTTTGATTAAATAAATGCAGCCTTGGTGAGCATTCTTTCAAAAACATTAAAAAATTTTTAATGTTTCCAAACTTATGTAACATATAGAATATTTTGAGGGTGAATTTCCAGCAAAGAAAACTCTTATGGGGGGGAAAGAAAACTCTTATGCTTGCCAAGTGTGCATTTATTTGATCCACAATATTGAAATATTAAAATAAATGCCTAAAATATTAAAATAAAATTGAAAATAACATTTTTCTATTTTAATATATTTCCTATTTTAAATATTTATATAATCTATTCCAGTACACAAAAATGTAAAAGGCAGATCTCACTGTAAATACATAAACAACGGTGTATGGGAGTAATACACACAAATTTGCTGCATTCTGTTTCTACCTAATTTTAACTTAAGAACACGTCCTTGGTAAACCACCCTCATGATGTACAGTTTCCTCTGTTCAACAGTGAAGTGCTGAATAAATGTATGAAAATCTTTATTGATGATAACACCAAATGTACAACTAAAATTAAATTAGTTTTCAATTTTATCATATCAAGATCAGTCGCGTTTACAAATCAAGGTAAGATGTCGGTCTTGATTTATTGACACCTAGTTGAACACGAATGTACTTTGGTGAAAAAAAACATGTGAAAACAAGTCTTTTCAGCGTAACGCACCTCATCCGGAGTTGCCACAAAGTTGATGGCAGTGTAGTACCGGTCGTCCTCCTGTGACAAACTGAAGGTAAACTGGTAGTCTATCAGCAGCGTGTCTGTGTGTCGGAGATAAAGATATAGTTGTGTGTGTGAGAGAAGAAAATGAATGAGAGATAATATTGGAAAAGTATTACTCTGAGACATTAAAATCAGGATATTTTCACAGATTGACAGAAACGTGCACAGGTTTGTAGTTTCTGTCTGGATCAGTCAGGTAAGGACAAAATGAGTAGTTCTGAAAATTACTAAATGACTAAATAGCCACAATATGAACAGCCATCAGCCGCTGCACTGACATACTCACAATAACATGTTCCCTTCAGAGGGTTGCCCTGGTAACGGTTCTCTACCTCACACCTGAGAGACAGAACGAAACAAAAGAGCTCAGAGCGAAAATGAGTAGAATTAGAAGAAACAGAGTTTGATATAGACAAGATAACGATAAGCTATCCGCCGTACATTTGACAAATTACTTCTAATGGCAGAGTGGAGAAAACCTCCAGAGACTGAGGCAGAATGAGAGTGTGTGTGTGAGTGTGTGTACACTTACACATGGCAGCGGTCTCCTTTGATGCCCTTGGTGGTACAGAAGCACTTGCCATTGTTAGAGTTACACATGCTGGCATGGCCATTGCACTTACACGCTGCAAATGACCAACAAAACACATATACAGCTGAGTCCCGATCAAATGGCCCACAAAAGTCAAATGTATTTTGGCATGGGCTTGTGTTTAGACTCACGTTGACAGCTGCCCCCATTTGTGGGATCACCATAGTAACCGGAGATGCAGCTCTCGCACTGTTTGCCCGTGGTGAGGTCCTCGCATCTCTCACACACACTCTCGTTGACGCAAGAGCTGTGTCCGTTACACTGGCACGCTGCACGAGAGAGGAACAGACCGATTAAACTGATACATTTAAAGAAAACAAGAACAATTGTAGAAAAATGCAACACTATCTGAAGTCAAAATGCGATAAAAGTAGCTACAAATAGAGCCAGTGCAATATGTCTTTAAAAAGCTGTATTTTTCAGCTATTTGATGATTTCAGCCCTCTTTTTAGTTGTGATATAGTGTCTCAGTCTACATTGCATTTACACTGGTGTTTTAGCAAGCCAAACAATTAGAATAAAATAATAATAATAGTAATAATAGGGGTGTAACGAAACATCGTTTTATAGAGATATTGCGATATAAAAATGCGACAATATGTATCGTTGATGTAAACATTATGACTTGCGATATAGAGTTAGTTTTATCCAAGATTCAGCTTACTGTATTTATAAAGTATAATTCACCCAAAAATGTAAATTCTGTCATCACGTACTCACCCTCATGTCGTTTCAAACCTATAAGATTTTTGATCATCTTCAAAACACAAATGAAGATATTTTTATGAAATCTGAGAGATTTCTGTCCTTCCATTTAAAGTCAATTCCCCTAAAACTTAAAAGATCCAAAAAATGTCAACAGGCATCGTAAATATAATAAATCGAATGGTCTAATCTAAATCCAACTCTTCTGAGGAGACATGATGGCTTTATATGATGAACAGATTTACAAACACGGACGTTCAATATACAGTACGTGTGTGCGCGACACGCGAAAACGACATGAGGGTGAGTAAATGAAGAAAGAATTTAAATTTTGGGAATAGTCATTTTGACACGCTTTGCGATTACAACTGTCATTGATCATCTGAAGCACATACGTGCTGGAGCGGCTCTACTCAAAGCGAAAGTGCAAACATCATTTAAAGAGGCACTCCTTGAAGTGAAAGCATAATTTAACTCACAATATCATATATTTAGTTTTAGTAGTATGATTCTTCAAAGCATTTTAGATTGTTGTTTGTCATCATGAAAGTGTATAATCTGCATGGGTGGCTTGTCTG
Organism: Ctenopharyngodon idella; assembly: GCF_019924925.1. Taxonomy (NCBI): domain Eukaryota; kingdom Metazoa; phylum Chordata; class Actinopteri; order Cypriniformes; family Xenocyprididae; genus Ctenopharyngodon; species Ctenopharyngodon idella. Next base: position 23,734,987 of record NC_067232.1, read on the forward strand.
TGGAAAGTAGATTCAACAAATACCTGCAATGAAAGCACGAATGTACTGCGTTCGAAAAAAAGAACGTTTTTAGAGTTTCAGTAACAGTACTACATGAAACTATTATATTTAATGTTAAATATAATGTATAATAATGCAACGGGCAATATTTGTGGGTCCTGATAATGCCAAATGTCTAATTTTACTAGTAAAAAAGGGCTTACATTATTTATAAGTATAGTACTGTATTTATAAGTATATGTAATTCTGTATTTTCAGGTTCAGTTCTCTCTTAGGTTTCAGCTATCCTAATTCTAATTTCATATTAAAATTCAGTTTTATTGTTCAGTGACACACCTAGTCACTTGTTAATTTACATACAGAAGGTTTGATTAAATCTTGAATTATTGTAAGTTCTTTATAAAGTTGTATGTACAACAAAGTTATTGAAAATAGTTAATGTTTTGGAAATAAATCCGCTATTTGAATTTCAGTCTCATTTTTTAATTTTGTTCAAAATATCGTGACACATATCGTATCATGAACCCAGTATCACGATACGTATCGAATCTTGAGCTGAGTGTATCGTTACACCCCTAAACAATAATAATAATAATAATAATAATAATAATATTTTTTTTTTCCTACGACAGTAATAGCCATAAATTGTAAAAGATATGTACTGTAAAATAAATAAAAATGAATATTTCATAAGTATATTATTTTACTTTATGCTATAGGGAAATTATAATATTTTTGTCCTAATTTCTACACTTGCAGCTTTTATTTAGACGAAAAACTACCATTTACAAACGCGTCTCATTACAAATCTAATGAAATACTGTAATTATCTTCCAACAACAATGTTGGAAATCATGCAAATGTGAAAATAATGATCAAAAATGTTAATTCACTGTGAACTGAGCCATTCTGAGATGCAGAAAACACCAAATCACGAGCTGATCGCCTGAGCAAAGTACGCTCTTCGCTTTGAAACGCGCAGCGTAAACAGACTATATACTTATTTAATTAAATTGCGATTTGATAAGAACACAGAAGCCACATTGCGCTTTTGAATTTAGCTTGTTTGACAGATACTTTGCCAAAGCAATGGCACAAAACAACATTAGAGACCTTTTGTGTTATTATACGAAGTTTTAAAATATTTTTGGTTCATTATGAAACTATGACAGCACAGATTTGACTATAGAGGGCCGCCATAGTCTGGGTAATTAATGGGAAACACTGAGATGTTATTAAAACATCAGTCTTAAAGGTCTTACACCACAAGTCGATAAGACAAGGCGGGACTGTGAAACTAGTATTAGGAAGATTAATAGCCAAATAAAAAGCACAATAATTATTCACAATGTTGCTTAATTTTATATACACTTTAGGTAGATCAGAGTCAAAGAGACATTTCGGGTAACACTATTTTGATGGTCAACTGTAGACATTCTGCTTACTATAAGTAACTTTGCAAAACAACTCCTTACATAAGTCACATAAGTTTTACCTGGGCACTGGATGAAGGACCAGTTGTAGTTGCCCTCTAATGGGCACAAGCTCACGTTCAGCATTGGCTGAGGGGCAGGAATGAGGGAGGGGCCTGAAGATGAAGGAGCGTGAAACAGTGTTTGGATTGGACCGCGGTAAGAGCCTTCTATACACTGGCCTCGTCCTGTATTGCTGGGATCAGTGCACCACCCACAGCCAGGCTGGTCCAAACAGTGACCACAGGTCTTGTAGCCAGAACAATTCTCCGCTACAATAAAAACACATCAGTTTATCAAAGGGGGTCATGCAATGCAATCATCTCAATATGAACCCTTGACAGTAGTGTTATTAATCTGAATTGATTTTATGTCAGTTGAAAAGACTGCTTTGTTCATTACAAGTCAATAAACACATGACGTGCCAATGTTCAATCTTTGATTTACAAAGAGAAAACAAGACACAGGCTGACAGGCATGAATCTACTAAATGAGAGCCAGACGTACGTGGGCAGCTGTTCATGGTGTACCATTCCATGCACTGGCCGTAGGGGAAGGATGCCACATAAGCATTAGAGTCCACGCACTGCCTCATGTTACTGCACCACATGCACTCTGAGCTCCCACTGGTGCACTCGCTGCAGGAAGAGCGCAGGGCACAGGGCGTCCGGCACTGCTTCACACTGTGGTTCGCTGCAAGAACAGAGAGAAAGAGAGAGAATGAAAGAAAAGGTACAAGAGAGAAAAAAAAGGGGATTGAATACAAAAAAAGTCCTTTAAAGATTCTCATATCAAAAACAAACACAAATAATAAAGCTCAACTGATTTATTAAATTACAGGTAATAAAAGGTCTTTCAATAACTGATGCCAATAGGCAAAATACAACAATATAATATGATATGATATGATATATGTGATATGATATGATATAATATAATCATTTTTGAAAACAAGAAATAATATAAAATTATTTTATAAAATATTACTAAAATATTAAATGTAATAAATCTAATATAAAAATATTTATAATTACAGGTTATTAAATATCTAATTTTGAATTATATAAAATATTAGTAAAACATTACATGTAACAAATCTAATATAAAATATAATTATAATTACAGGTTTTTAAATATCTAAATGCCAATAGGCAATATATAATATAATACAATATAATATAATATAATATAATTTTTGAAAACAAAAAATAATATAAAATTATTATATAAAATATTAGTAAAATATTAAATGTAACAAATCTAATATAAAATATAATTACAGGTTATTAAATATCTAAATGCCAATAGGCAATTTATAACATAATATAATAATAATAATAATAATATAATATATTTTTGAAAGAGTTCTGTTAATCAGAAAAATTATATTGGTAAATGCTGTATGTGTATATGTGCATCTTTCTCACTTGGACGTTCACACAGACTCCCATTCACAGAGTTGACACAGGTTGCCGCCTTCAGTCCGTTGAACGTGGGCTCAGCCAGGTACCCACAAAAACCAGCGTCACTGGGCTCGCCCGGCAACCACTGCAGCGTGGAGTTGGTAAAGGGGGACATATCCTCCCAGCACCAGTAGGAGACATTGATCTTTCTCAGACCCACCCATGGGGTGATAAGTGCTTTTGACTGCAGCGCACAAGACAATATATATTTAATTCAGTTTAACATTTGAAGGGTTTTGCATCCAAAGCAGACCCCCTGGTGACAACACCACAAAGAAACTACATGTTATGAAGACCAAAGATTATGAAAGTGTGCCACAAACTCACTTGCAATGATCTGTTGTGCATCTCTTTGAGGACAAATTGGACTTTCTTCTGTGTGGTGAGAGATGCCAGCACCGCCTGGTGACTACGACACACCAGTTTAGCGTTGTCATACGAGTCCTTGGCTGTGATCAGCTTTAGACATGAATTCCCCACCAGGTGCCAACTCTCCCCGCAGATACTCCCTAAAACACAAACATTATACAAATATCAGAGCTCCAGATTAACATACGAGCAGGGTTGGAAATTAACAGGGCTTGGGGCAAAAATGACACCAAAATGACCATAAATGTCCATCATAAATGATGATGATATTAATTTAATAAATACAAGTATTTGACATAGAAGACAACACATTAGGGCTGCACGATTATGACAAAAATCCTAATTGTCGATTATTCCCTTGAAATTGTGATTATTAATTATGATTATCACAATTTACATTGAATGATGTTTTGAATAGCTTTATACCACTGTTTGAAGCAACTGCATGCCATATTTTATATAAAAATAAAAAACAAGCTGAAAACAGTCTGATATTTTTATTGCTTTTCTATAGCATTTAGCCTCAAATGTCAACTCATTGGTTTGGTTTCTTCTTTAAATAATAATAAAAAAGTAAACAAATGCATGGTATAATAGGGGCTTTTGCACTGGGTTGTTCTAGGAACTTAGTTCTAGGAACTAGCCACCAGGGTGGTTTCCTGAGAACTAATGTTCCCCTAGGGCCATTTTCCTGGTTGCATTTGCACAGACAGTAGGAACTCTGAAGTGACGTAAACTGCAATTCTTGTTGTGACTTATTTTGACGGCACGGCAGACATTTATTTTGATGGTGCTATGCCGTTGATGCAGTGTATTGGCCAGCTCCTGCGTCAGCTTCACACACATACATTGTGGTGCTCACGTGAAAAGCGTCGGCCAATACTGACCCAGCGTTCTGACGTAAACACAGAAGCGCTGCACTGCGTCAACTGCGTAGGAGACTGACAGGCAAGAGAAGAGACTGTTGAATAAAGTCGTAGTTTTGTTTTTGCGCACAAAAAAGTATTCTCATCACGTCATAACATTAAGGTTGAACCACTGCAGTCACATTGACTATTTTAACAATGTCTTTAATACCTTTCTGGACCTTGAATGCCGGTAATTATGTTGCTTTCAATGGGGGATAAAAAAACCTCTCGGATTTCATCAAAAATATCTTAATTTGTGTTCCAAAGATGAACAAAGGTCTTACAGGTTTGGAACGACATGAAGGTGAGTAATTAATGACAGAAATGTCATTTTTGGGTGAACTAACCCTTTAATTTTAAAGATATGATTTGCTTCATACATCATATGACATTCAAATCATATAAGATATGATTTGAATATCAAAGAAACAGTTAAACCACATCGTTCGTGTTCATTACCGGGCAGGGTAGTGCACTCTTGGTTTCTCATCTCCCATTGGCAGTTCTGATCTGTGGCACAACTTTTACAGCTGGTCCTCTTGCTGCACACAGAGGGGTTATCCTTTGGACATGCCTCATACTCCATTATCCCCCCCTGCAGCCGGTACAAAGATTAAATATGTCAGAGCAAAGAATTATAAATTCATTAACTGAATTTTTTTGAAAATTTCAAGTTCTTTCACACACTCTTCTCCAAGTCACGGCATATTAAATGTTCATTCTTACCAGGGAACTGGTGCAGTTACTATGACCAGACACACAGAGCGGTGCACACCACTGGCAGCTGTTGGTGTTGGCTGTACAGCTGTAGCAGTCTGAATATTGTTCACACTTTTCACCATCTGCATCTGAGAAACACGCATAAATTACAGCATACAATGAAATGTAATCCAGTCCAAATAGTTCTAAAGAGACACATGAAGCAGACGTCCTCTATGTTCCCTTCACTTACACCCTCTGGGACTGCAGGTGCTTCTCAAGCGCTCTGTGTCATTGGGTGCCACTGCCTCCCAGGACATACAGGTGGAAGCAGAGGAGTTCCACACACACTTCACGCCAGGCACAGCCGTCACACACTCCAGATGTTCAGAGAAAGCAGCGCAGCTCGCAGGGGTGAACCTCAGCAAATCGCTGAGCATCAGGCTGTTAAAGCCTCCATACACGTACATCACCCTGACACACACACACACACACACACACACACACAAAGAAAGACACAGATTAACCTCTCATATATCTGAAAGAATGAGATGGGAGGGGAGAGAGATGAAGGGTGAGGAGAAAGAGGGCAGCATGAATGAGGAATAACAAAGGAAGTTGGGAGGAGTGATGAATAAAGCACATGAGACAGATAAGTCAAACAGGAAAAGCTGTGTTGTACCACAGCTCCCCACAGAGGGGTCACTCAATGGTCATATCGGCACTGACAATGATGCTGGGAACCATGGGCAAGACTACAGATCACAGTGAGCTTACATCAAAATCTCACAGGAGAAAGTCTTCTGTTAGAGTGTGTGGATATGTGCAGTTAAAGACTGTTGGTTTAGCTAGCAATTTGAAGCACTAATAATAAGATGTGTTATTTATGAATAATGATTCTGAATTACGACTTAATTTGACTAATCCGTACGGAAAGAGATTACAGGCAGATTTAAATATAGACTTCATATTTACTGTGACAGTGCTCAAATATCACAGAATTAGAAACACTTTCAAAGAGGAATATTCAGGACTCGATACAACTTAGGCATGAGTGGGATGCTGTCAATTAGCTGAGGAAATCATTTCAGCTGTTTGTAATAAAGCAAACAGCCTGTTTACAGTTCGTATGGCAAGTTAACAGAGGATTTAAAAGCAAAAATATGATGCTCGTATTTTGTTAAATCACTTAACTGAATTATTCAGTACAAATGATGAGTTGTAAATCATTCTTTTGAGGTGGGTTTGATATTTAGTTTGATGAACATTTGGTTACGTGATGTCCCTTCCCGGTATTTTCATATGAAACATCGTTTTCCATAATACAGTATGGGTTTACATGGTCATAACAGTGTTAGACAGATTTAACTTTAAGCAGACAAGGTAAAATATGATTCTAATCACACTTGCCTCATTGAAACACAGTGTCAAGACTATAATTTTGAAACAAAAATTGTTTTACAATAATTCCAGTTAATGTATATTACTGCCACAGACTTCCCATGAAAGTGCATTAAAAGACATTCATTTCGTTTTTAGATATTGAGAGAATCAGTCAAATTTATTTCCTGTGGTATTCATAGCACAAATGTTGGTAGAGTTTAAAGTTACACTATCGTTTAAAAGTTTGAGCAGGTAAGATTTTTTTTTTAATGCATTTATTTGGTCAAATATACAGTAATATTGTGAAACCGTATTATAATTTAAAATAATTGTTAATATATATTTTAAAATGCAATTTATTCCTGTGATGGCAAAGCTGAATTACAGTGTCACATGATCCTTCAGAAATCATTCTAATATGATGATTTGGTGCTCAAGAAGCATTTATTATTATTATCAATGTTGAAAACAGTTGTGCAGCTTAATATTTTTGTGAAAACTGATCTTTTTTTTCAGTATTCTTTGATGAATAGAAAGATCAAGAACAGCATTTATTTGAAAAATATTTTTTAACATTATTAATGTCTTTACTCTTACTTTTGATCAAATTAATGCATTCTTGATTAATAAAAGTATTAATTAAAAAAAAAAAAAAAAAAAAAAAAACACTGACCTAAGCTTCTGGCAGTGCATATAACCCTAACTAATCCTTTACAATAGTGTACGTAATGTTTAATCCAAAACAAGCTATTATAAGTGAGACTAGATGTTTACCGAGGGCATATAAAACATTGAGATTACCCATTGTGATACACAGCTGAGTGGCCAAAACGGTTGACGTCATGGTGAAGATCTGGATTGGGCAGTACAGTCCACTCATCACAAACTAGAAAACAGAAAATGGCAGACATTAAGTGAATCTCCTTTCAGACACATCCACCCAGTGCTGCTGGAACACACTTTAGTGACATCACTATAGAGAAGACTGAGCTCATGAATATTAATTAGCTAAGACTAATCATTGCTCAGTAATCTCTCCTCACATTACCCAATTAATATTCATAAGACCAACCTTCATCCTGGGGCTATACATAAATTGATGACCTGTGAAGAAGTACAGGGGCTATAAGGCACCTTTACTCGTACACTAAACCTAGGTAACATTTTAATACCACAAAATTTGGGTTAAAAGTGAAAGTACTTTTATCACTTGCATCTTTGTAAAATTACCTGGATGCATTTTCTGAGATGAACCTTAAAGGGATAGTTCACCTAAAAATGAAAATTAAGGCATCATTTACTCACCCTGGTGTTGTTCTTATGCTGTATGCCCTCCTTGCATTTTCAGACCACAAAGGGAGGGAAAAAAAAAAAAAAAAAAAAAAAGCCCTGATTGCGCTCGTCTATATAATGGCAGTGAATAGAAAGCAGCATCAAGCTTTTTAAAAAAAACACGCAAGAATACCACAGAATGGTCCTCTGTGACGTTGTATGTTCCAAGTGTTCTAGGGGTATACAATAGGGGTTTGTTGAAAAATAAACTGAAATTTAATGTATTTAACAAAAATCCAGACCTTGGCTGTTGGTTATCTGTGGTCTTCTGTGTCTTCAACAGCCATTAGAACAACACCAGGGTGAGTAAATGATAGGGTTGCAAAGGAGCTGAAAGTTTCCGGTAAATTTCCGGAAACTTTCCAGAAAATTTCGGCGGGAACTTAACCTGGAGAATTTTGGAAATATTCTAATTTGGAAACTTAACAGGAATTAATGGGAATTTATAGGAATATATGGGAATTTATGGGAATTAATTGGAAATTTTGGGAGATTTGTAAATTTATATAAAATATATACAAACATAAATATAAACATTTAGTCTCGTCATAACATGAAATAACAGTTATTTCTTTTTTGCATCCAATTAATTCTAATTTAATAAATGTGTAAAATAAATGTATTTTTATTGCAGCAATAGTTATGCATGTGGTATTTATTTCAGTGTCACATGATCCTTAAAAAAAATCATTCTAATATATCTAATATGGAAATTTCAGTTGTGCTGCTTAATATTTTTTGGAACCTGTGATACTTTTTTCAGGATACTTTGATGAATAAAAAGTTATAAAGAGCAGCATTTATTCAAAATAAAAAAATCTTTTCTAACAAAGCAGCACAACTGTTTCCAACATTGATAATAAATCAGCATATCAGAATGATTTCTGAAGGATCATGTGACACCGAAGACTGGAGTAATGATGCTGAAAATTCAGCTTTGCATCACAGAAATAAATTATATTTTAATATATTTTAAAATAGAAAACCATTATTTTAAATTGTAATAATATTTCACAATATTGCTGTTTTTTTCTGTATTTTTGATCAAATGTGCATGTTATGGAGGAATGCACAGTGCATGTAGGGGGTGTGGCCTTGATAGCCCTGCATTAAGTATTGTGCTGTGTGAATGTGATTGAGGAATGTGCAGGGTAAAAATTGAAAAACTGAAATTGCATAAAATCTGGTTGTTTTTACCAAAATTATGCTGCAAGATTTTTTTTTTCAACTACATTTAAGTTACCTGTTATAGGCTAACCTGCAATTCCCTGTTTATTCCTATTAATTCCCATTAATTCCCATATATTCCCATATATTCCCGTTAATTCCCATGGAAAGTTTCCAGCCTTGAAAATTCCTGGAATTTTGCAACCCTAGTAAATGATGACTTAATTTTAATTTTAGGGTGAACTATCCCTTTAATATCAAATGATCTCTTTTCTACATGTTAAATAGAAGTTAGTGGCTAATCTAACTGAAGTAAGAGAAGCATGAAGAGAAATTATTGCTATTAGTGCAGTGTGTATTTGACAAGTCACTGCCCTCTGCTGGCAAACTTTCTGAAAAATCGAACACAGCATCCTGGTGTGGGGCAGTATAATTGAGTTCAGCTCGTAAGGACAGAGCAATTACCCTCAGGGCCGAGACAGGCCTCTACTTAATTACAGATTACCACAGCACTAGCCTGCATCTCTAAAGAGAAGCTGGCATGGGAAGAACAAGAGAGAGAAATTTAGAAGAGGAGTGATATATAATGATGAATAAGCAAACAGAGACACGTCTGATGTGTTTGAAGCTTCATGTGTATTATACAGGCACTACAAACTTCTCAAAGACACTCTAAATTTCCACCCACACATTATATTCTGCTTGTAGTGCGTCTAGTCTGACATCATAGCATCCCTTATCTACATGAAAAGCGAATCCAAGCAGACAGGCATGTCTCCGATCCCTGGAGATTACAAAACTCGAATGTGTCACTCATAAAATAATGGCTTTAAGATCACGCATCCTTCTGCAAGAGCCCCCCTGATGAGAGTATTTCAGTCTCTAATGGCTTGCTGCTACATGCACTGAAATCCAATTACGGTTTCTGCGCTAGTGCTGCTCAATATTGTGATATATATGAAGCCATAAGTGAGAGGACGCAGGAAGTCAATGGTATAGAACTTGAAAAGTCGTGGCAGGCTGACCAAAATTAAAACCATAATCATATATAATTTAGTATGTTTTTTTGCTGGAAATTCAACTTGGGAAAACCCATTTTTGGATATTCAGTGAATTACGTCCTTCTAATCTAATTTGAAAAATGTCTCTTTATTTGGAACTTGACGGATGCAACAGAAAAATGTTTATAATTAAATAAAAATCACACCAAGACAAAATGTTTGTTGCGGAAAAATTGGTGCAATAAACATTATATTTTGAAAGAACGACTGTTACCGTGTCTGTTTAGATCAACACGAATAGTCACAAACCATCAATGCAGTAGATTTTTTTTTTTTTAATGGAGAGGTGTTATCTCATCTTTTTTCCATCACACTGCTAAGAAAACTGGACAACCAGTAAGATTTGCCCTTTCTGTCAGTTCTGTTGTATTTTTGCCGCTGCTGCTGGTACACAAAACTTGGTGCCACTAACAAACAATCTATAAAACTAAGTGTTCATAAATAACAGGAAAAAATCCAGAACTGGCTCTTGTATCTGGTGTTGCGAACACAAAAATAATCTGTTTAAGAGATATTGTTTGACTTCCTTTCTTCTCTGTGACAAGCAGGTGTCAGAAAAGTTGTGAAGCACTTTGTGGAGCTGGTTGACAGGACTATTTCTGCTTATCTATAAGCACCACCTACTATCACAAAGTGAATTTGCAGTTTCATTCAGCCAGCCTGTCAGTTTTTACACATTTGGCTGAACAGACAAACAGCATGCGAAAATCAGACAGAATTTTTGCGTCCAACATTTGAGTTGGTGTAAACAGGCCTTTATCTTTATCACATTATCTTCAAAACAAAAGACTCAAGAATAAAACTTATTCCTAATTGTGATTGGATAAAGCCCAAAGTATACTTCAGCACTCCGTGTTCCACGATGATCTGCGCACAGTCCGTGTGACAATTTCCATCATCGGGAGGGTCCCAATTTTTGGGACCGCACGGACAGTGAGCGTACAACAAAGGTGAATGTTGAGACAGAAGAGTCCACTAGGTGGCAATACACACAACTGTGATGTACTGTGCAGCAGCCGGAGAAGTGTGTGGAAAGAACAGTAAACAAAGCAGCATCTCCTTCTCCAACGTTTTTGTTTTGGTTCTTGTTCTAAACTTTGTAAGCAATGGCGGATATGCTTCTTCTGTCCTTCCGAGCAGATGTCCTGTAAATGACACAACTCAGTGCTGCCCTCTGACGTCTGGCATAAAAATGCAATTGTACTGCACATGATTCGAACGCGTCCATCCGCGGTTGTGTGTACTTTAAAAGCTGTGCGGACACGGCTGTATCCAGTACGGAGCTGAACACGGAAAATGAAGTATACCCGGGCCTTAAGTTACATTACATATTGTCATGCTGTCCAGTCCTACACAGAAGTACAAGGGATGTGTGATTTGAATATTCCAGTGACAAAGATTGTGTTTGGTACTCACCCAGGTCGTACGCTATAAAGTCTGAGGAGAAGCACTTCGCTCCGTGACTCATTGAGGTGTCATTGTGTGTGTTCCCTCCAAACACCAATATGTTCCTGCCAACGATCACCGACGTGTGGAGGTAACGGAAAAAACCACTGTCCCTCAGAATAAACCTACAGGCCAATCAGCAACACCATCAGCAGAAACCCAAAGAAAGTAACAGAATGAAGTCAGACTATGTTCAGAATAGTGCACTAGCATAATACTCACTATTTTTGTAGTATAGACCATGCACATTGTACTATGAATGTACACTACCTTTCAAAAGTTTGAGGTCAGTAAGATTTTTTTTTTTTTTTAATGTTTTTAAAAGTCTCTTTTCTCACTAAAGCTTTACTTATTTGTCAAAATATAGTAAAAACAATACTGTGAAATATTATTTAAAAGAAGTTGTTTTAGATTATTTACATATATTTTAAAATATAAGCCGTATTCATTCTAATATGCTGATTTGGTAATCAAGAGACATTTCTTATTATCAATGTTGAAAACAGCTGTGCTGCCTATTTTTTGTCAAAACTTTTATTCAGTTTTTTAGGATTCTTTAATGAATAGTAATATAGCTTTTTAATGCCATGTCAGCATCTGAGGCTATCTTCATGGCAAAAACAATAAAGTAAATAAAAGCATTAATTTCTTTTAAAAAAAAATCTGATCTCAAACATTTGAACGGTAGTGTATTCCATATATCAGTGAGGTAATATTTTGTGATATTATTTCATTTAATTGCAAGAGTTTTTTTTTCTTTTACATGATATTCAATTTAAAAAAGCAACTCAATTTTAGGTATAGCCTTAAATTGATCAAGTGAAAATGCAGTCAGAGTTAAATTAAAAGGTGTAATCCCATTCAACGCACCACACTTTCTGGTCCACATCATAGCGGTACAGGTCACCGGCCAGCCCATATTTATTGGCACTGTAAGCTTTGTAGCCTCCATGTATGTAGATGGAGTGGGTCTGTGGGTCGTACACACTGCTATGCCCATAGCCACCCTGAACCAGTGCCCCACCCGTCTCTAAAATGCTCCATGTGTTCTTTACTGCAAAGGGAACAGTGGAAAGTACAGGAATTAGTGAAGGAAGAAACACTTCAAACAAATTGGTTCTCCTACTAAATTGTTAAATATTTATGTTGCTCTTCCATTACAACACCAGAGGGCAGTAGAGTTCAAAATATAATTACTGCAAACAGGCCAGAACAGGGATAACTGTCAATTGAGGAAGAACTACATCAGCATCTATAAGGTTTCGAGTCAAAAGCCTAATTGAATAAACGCTTGTTTTCTCTGGCAGTGTTTTTATTAATTTCAAACCACACTGGCATCCATTCACTTTTATAAACCAAAAGGTGAAAACTAGCCCCAGTCTCCTCTCCCTCGCACAAATGACAGAAACAATCAATCATGATTTTTTTTATTCCCCAGCTGCAAAACATTTCACACAAATTGAAAAATAATTTCAAAAGGGAGCCTCATTTTAATTTTGTGATGAATGACAGAGTCAGTCTCTGCGGTACCTAGCGGTCTGATTCATCAGACAGAAACTGGGTCACAACTGTTCACTGTGACTTTCAGTCCAGGATAGCACTCAGTTTTCTGAAAAGGATTAGGGTGCTTTCACACGGGATGATGCATTTGTCCTTTCAAACAGCTAGACTGAATGAAACAGAACACAGGTGTCCTGGGGCCTGTTTTTAAAAGGTACTTTTTTTTACAGGCCATCTTACAAATGTGACGTGCATGATGCAAGATGCTGAAAAAATGGAAAATATGCAGTGTAACAGCCATGTATATGAACAGAGACCAGTAATTAAATAAAATATATTACAGGAGGACACAAAAAGTACTCGGCTGATTTATCTGTCAAGTAGGGCTGGCTAAAAATCTCAATATTTTTTTTCAAATTTTGACTATATTCTCTCTCTCATCTATACACACACACACACACACACACCGCCTTGTCGAGTACTTGGACATCACTACTGCGTGCTACTGACCAATGTTGTATTGCTGCACATGGGTGTTGTATCCATAAAGAGGGCAGTGTCCGAAGAGGACCAGTATGACGGGCTCCGATCCATCGGGATTGAGTTGGACGGTGTGTGCAGAGTGGCCAACGACTGCATACTGTTCTTTACCATGTGGATTTAGCAGAGCCCACGTCTGGCTCTGTGTGTGGAACACCCACAATTCTGATGTCACATTTCCTGTGGAGTCAATCTTCCCACCGTACATGTAGATTTTATCCTGTATGTATGTACACAAAGATAAATAACTTGAGAGATCAGAGAGAAACAGGTCTCGGTTCAGTGTGTTCAGAATAGATACAATGGACTTGCACATGACAATCATTTCATAAATGAAATATACTGTATACTTAAGTAAGATACTGATAATCTGAAACTAGAAAATGAAAGAGTCAAAAAAAAAAAAAAAAAAGCGTTAAATAGTGCTTCCAGACAGTTAACAGCATTTTGGCTTTGTCAAGTCATTATAATGAAGACTTTAGAGTAGAAGAACACTATTAAACAACATCTCATCCATTAACAAACCTCATGCAGGGAAAGGGAATGACCGTAGCGTCCAGTTACAAAGTTGACAGACTGGTTTAACGACATCCAGCTTTGAGAGGAGATGTTGAACCTGTGAGTAAAGGAGAAAGTGAAACTGTGAGCCAGTTAAGTTATTATCCTATGGTGTGTCTGCTTGGATAAGAGTGTTTGTGTTTGTGTGTGTGTGTGTGTGTACTCACGCAGTCACCATCTGGTAGTGTGTGTAGTTGAACACATGTCCACCTATCACCCACATCACGTCTTCATGAACCACAGCCTTATGGGACGCCCGCGCCAAGCCATGCCCGCTGTATTCCTCACGTGTCCAGAACGAAACATTTGCTGGTACAGTTATTGAACAGTCCAGACCTAAAATACACACACATTCTGACGGTCACTAGTGCAGGGGTAAGCAAAAAATATTCTATATACAGTACTGTTGAAGTTTTTCTGCCTTTTGACAATACCAATCAAAAATGTGGGGTTTTTTTCTAGCATCATTTAGCAAAGATGCATTAACTGACCAAAAGTGACAGTAAAGACCTTTTTAATGTTACAAAATATATCTACTTAAAATAAGTGCAGTTTTTCTGAACTTTTTATTCATCAAAGAATACTGGGAAAAAAAAAAATGTATCATGGTTTCCACAAAAACATTAAGCAGTACAACTGTTTGAACATCAGAATGATTTCTGAAGGATTGTATGACACTGAAGACTGGAGTAATGATGCTCAAAATTCAGCTTTGCCATCACAGGAATAGAATAGAGTAGAATAGAATAGAATAGAATAGAATAGAATAGAATAGAAAATAAAAAATAATTGGGGGATGTGCAAGACTATTCGACTAGTCGATTAAATGATGCTAGTCGACTTGGAAATACTAGTTGTTTACATATTTTTATTATAATTTCTTTTATGCTTTATATTTTTACAAAGGCTATGTTTAAATTACCATCATGTTAATGTTACATTTTAAAATTAATATATCATTTTGAAAAGTATACGCCTATATCTGGAGCGGAAACAAAATCATTTGATTTTACCTCAGATTTTACTCAGAAGATGAGCAAGATGAGAGATTTTTGAAAGCCTACACAAAACTTTTCCATTTTCTTCTATGTCATGTCAAACTAGTATATAACAATTATATAGTATATGACTTATAGTATATAATTTGCTTATAGGCTTGTTATACTACTGGTTATGAGGGACAATACAGTATGTATTTTCTTTTTATTGAACTAAAGAAACATTATGAATAAAACTTATGAGACACTTGAACAGTTGCTATATCAACATCCTAACAAAGAGAGTACGCTTAAATAATGTATAGTTGTCAGTACACATCAAAATTGTCTTGCAATTTTGCCACCCGTCATGTGTACAGATACTTTTCAAACATGAGAAGTGCGTTCAAAGCCAGACACGCAAGGTTTAGACTAGTCGGTTATATATATACACACATATATATGTGTGTGTGTATATATATATATATATATATATATATATATATATATGTGTGTATATATATGTGTATATATATTATATATATATTCAGACACCTTGAACATATATAGTTATAGTTTAAAAAAATGGTAATAAAATATGACAAGATCTCAAAGTTAAACTGAGTCAGAATGTTTAAGCAAAACATGGTCAGGTCAAAGTGTCTGAATAATTTATGGTTCCAAATTTATCAATTTTACTGGTAATCCACTGTATGAAGAATTTTTGGGTATAATATGTCACAGTTTATTCACTATAATATTCACTATATTTCTATATTTCTCAGTCCAAGCTGATACTTTGCAGAACAACTCATTTACTCTTATTAAACATGCAATTTTTGCTTTGAATGGAACATTATGCAAATCAAGCACGAAATGTACATCAGCAGTCAATCAGTGGAAGTCAACTTTAATTTCATGTACTTAAAACATAGTTAATTGGCTAAATTTACAAAATATAACAATAAAATAGAAGATACACAAGAGAGCTGTGCTTGAAAACATATAAAATGACAGGAAACCAGGGAGGAACTTGAAATATGAGTCAGCTCTGAGTGTGGCTCAATCTGTTGTTCACAGATGGGCAATTAAACACTTCCACAGATCTGCGTCTCTGACGGGAGAGAGAGAGGAAGAGAGAGAAACAGAGATGGAGAGCTCAGATATGAGAGAGACCCACACCTTCAGCAGTGCTCTCCCTAAGACTGAGGTTTAGTGGCTCCAAGTCATATTTAACGTAATTACAATTTTTTAAAAAAGTCCACATCTTTATCAACCTCGTAATTACAAGTTGGAAACTGATTATGAAACCTCAGACTTGTGATGTAATATAAAAAAGGAGTCAAAATGGCAGAAGCCTCAACAGTTATAGTAAGTTAGGAAGAACTCTTTTCTGTTTCATATGGTGCACTTCTTAATTTGTAAACAGTTCGGGAGAGCAAACAGAGGTGAATTAATGTAGTCGTGAAGATGGGCGGGGCTGTGTGAGCGGCGTGAGGCCGGTGGACCGAATGTTAATGAGAGAGGAACTCCAGAAGGATATAAGGAGGAGCGACAACAGTGAAGGGCGAGAGAGTAGGCCTGGGACATTTACTGTATGTTGCGGTTTTATTACGTTTATATGCGGCAGTCGGCCGTGATGTGACTAAACTTCACATTAAACTTTGCTGGTTCCCACCTTCTCCTTCCCCGAGCCTTGAGCTTTGCTACAGTAGTGATAAACTATTTAATGTTCATAATAGGTCAATTTAGATCAGAAACAAACAAGTCTGAGGTGGCGATTGGGTGTTTCTTCAAGTAAGGGCATTTTGGCCCTGCGGACTAGAAAATGTAAATAAAAGAGAATTTTTTTTAATGAAACAGCTGCAGGGTTAACTACTTCATAGCTGGCATTTTTCGCATCCTAAATACATAAAATTAAATAATTTTAAATAAAAGCTTGAGAGAGAATGACACAAATTATTTAATTTTCTTTATTTTCTTCACACTTCATATGTATGACATTTCATCCTGTGTACACTTGGGCTGGGTACTGACACAAATTTGATTCAATATCAATTATTTCGGATATATATCAATTACAGTACATGGAAAATTTTCTTAAGGAAACAAACCTCTCAACTAATGCTGTAAACTATACATGGGAATCAGCTGGTACTACATTACTATATAATATTAAAGGTTAAAATTAACAGATTTGTACTTGCATTACACTTGAGTAAGTTTTTATAATAATAAAGTTATAATACTAACTTTACAATCACATAATTATATTTCTACTCCAATTCGTTTTTTGAAATATAAACATTTAAATGGTGGTTGTTATTAAAGCTTGACAGATTTATTCAAACATGCATTAAATATTGAAACACTCTCATAACAATTATAATGAATATGTAATTTATTTAGCAAAATGCTCCTCTCTAGAGTTCATTTTTCTAGCTGACTAACAAGTTTATGGTCACTGAATATGGTTTCCCTGATGTTACGTGACATTGTAAGTGGTTTTATTGATGTCTTTCAGCGGTTGAAACACTTATTGAGCAATTACATGAGACATGATACAGATTTCATTAAGTTGTACTCCCTTTTAACATATCAGTGTTCTGTTTATTCATCAACTGAAAAAAGGATAGACTAACCGATTCCTGGGATTTAAGAATCGATATCAGTTCGTAAAAATGAAAATCGATTAAAATCGAGAAATCAATATTTTTTACTAAGCCCTAGTGCACACTGTGAGACAGTCATAATATTTGAAATTAGATCATTTAAACTAGCGATGCACCGATACTGATACCGGTATCGGTATCGGCCCGATACCAAGCTCGTGCTCGTGTACTCGTAAAAATACCCCCGATACCAAAGACCGATACCTCACGTGACGTAACTGACAGAATTTTCCGTGAATTTTACGTAAACATTTGGGTGAAAACAGGATGTGTGTCAGTATCTATGGATTCGGTCTTAAAGGGGCCGTAGCCTAATTAAATATTTGTCATTAATGTTAATAAAACAACAAAAGATGTTAAATAAATGTATACATGGTAAATAAACCTACTGTATCTGAAAAACAAGTTTATTTAATTTGTATCTCTATAGTATTTGTTGTATTGTTTGTAATTTGTTTGTAAATTTCTTTTTATATAACAATTATATATGTATTGGTCATTATGCCCTTTGAAGGTTATTGGACACTGTGAAATTTTTGTTCTTTAAGTTTGTGACAAGCACATAAAAATGATTACTTTTTTCATTAGAATAATAGTCAAGTCAATTCACCTTTATTTATATAGCGCTTTTTACAATGCAGATTGTGTCAAAGCAGCTTTACAGTGATAACTGGTATATAATTTTGTTTAATTCAGCTCTTAAAGAAAATGGTGTCAATGCAGGCAAATGCAAAGCACTGTTGAATATCAAATGTCAAGTCAATAATAATAAAGAAGCTGTTCTACATTCATTAGTCTCACTGTGTTGTGGGAAAAAAAAAAAAAAAAAAAAAAAAAAAAAAAAAAAAAAAAAGAGAGAGAGAGAGAGAGAGAAATTAATAAATGTATAGGCATCGGTATCGGCGAGTACCAGAAAAAAAAAAAAAAAAAAAAAGTATCGGTACTCGTACTTGGTCCTTAAAAAATGGTCTCGGTGCATCCCTAATTTAAACCAATAAATATTATTTCACTCTGTTTATATAATCAGAATTTCAAACTTGTAATTTTCTATAATTGATTTTCTTGGTTTAAAATGTAAAGTCTGAGTATGGGACAAGAGAAAAACATTGAAATCTGTATATAAAAGGCATTTGAAAAAATATAAAAGATGTATTAGGATAAATGAGGCATGTATGAACACAAATTCACTATAGTAACCTAAGTTTCCACTAAAAAGTCAAACTCTCTAGAGTTGCCCCTGTGCTACAGACATAAATGATACAACAACATTTGTAACGGAAGTCAGTCTCGGTCCTATTTTGGTGCATCGGGATTTAGTCATCTAGCACTCTTTGTACACTAGTTGCAGTCATCGAAATGTGTGCTAAACTCACATTCACACGTTTTAAACTCAAGGACCTTGAACCATCTGTTTTTTTGCACGTTTGGTTTATCAGAGCTCACCAGAATAAGCTAAGTATTAGAACATAAGCATTTGTCCAAAATACAGCCCTGGGACAAACAGTATCAGTACATAGAGTACCGTCTTTCACGCAAACCCAAACAACACTAGAGGCGGAGAGATTGAGATAGAGAGATCTGTAGTCAGAACTGTGAGAGGCGAAGGGGAAGGGAGGCAGGAAACAATTAGGGAAACCAAAAAAGATCTACAGATTCCCAGAACTGTGAGTGAATTACAAAACATTGCAAACAAAACTGATGAACAGACTCCTTAAATGACTCTTAACGTGTCCTGTTCATAGAACAGCTTACATACAGTATTCAAATTCGACAAATAACCAATGTCATGGCCCTTTTATATTTTCACGATTGCGAATAACGCTTGTAGCCATACATAGAGACAGAGGCTAAAAGTAAATATTAAAGATGGTGATTTGCATAACATCAACAGTCTTATCACATCCGACACAACAAGTTAATAATAAATAAAAGTCCCATTGAGACAAGGTGTGAAGGTGATTTTAACAGACTTCACCGAACTCACTCTCAAAATGCAGATGTGAGTCCTGAAATGCATCAATCCTGTTCATAAATGACTGTGTGAGAAGAATTGTATTAAACGTTCTAAAACCGGACTAACCCCAGCATGAGTGAATTAAAGACTCGCCCTTTAATTTTTTTCTTATTTGTCCAGTTTTGAGTAGCTTATTGTCATTTCTATGGATCAGCGCAAGCTACATCTTACCTTGCCATCCTGGTCTGCATTGGCAGCGTTTGCCGCTGCTTTCACACTGTCCCCGCAGAGGAAAGCCACAGTCAGAGGAGCAGTAGGGCACATCGCAGGCCTCTCCTTTCCAGCCATCCTCACATACACACTGCACAGACTCACTGGAATTCCCCACACGACACTCCCCTCGATCAGAGCAGTTATTGGGGCATGTATTCAACCTGGGTAGAGCAGACAGACAGAAAAAAATCAATGCAATAGTAAGTGTCATATCTGTGTTGGTCTACCGTTGTTTGGACAACCTAGTCAGCTTCCTGCTAACAGGCTTATTAAAGGTAGCCTAACCCCAAACATGTGATTGGTCACGATAGTTGGCATGTCAGTCTGCTTAAAAAGAGCAATGTTTTGACAGAGCAGCAGTGAGAACAGTGTTGTTATTGTTAACTTGGGCTTCACACCATCAAAGCAGCGAATATAATTCGGGAATTTAACTTTATGCGAATAAAGCAGCGTTTCCATCCCATGTGTTCAAGAGAACAAAATAGTCACTTCCTGGGAAATTAGTGCAAAAATATCTGCAATAAAAATGCAAGTTGCTGCAATCGGGGAAGCCACTGCGGCTCTTTTTTCCTACATCATAAATGACGTCTCAGAATGCACAGACACACATAATAAACGCTGTCAGGTTATCTTGATGCCTGATGTTTGTGAACGCAATCTTGTGAGAAGTTGGGGTGGGTGATCTTCCCGAAATCATATCACGATCTTTGTCACTGTTCAACTAGGGATACCGCCTAGAGTTCCTCAACGAATGGAGGAAGTTAAATGCAAGTTTTTCTTTTTATTTCATGTAGTGCAGGGTGCTCACAGGTGAAAAAACATGAGGAGAAAAAAAAAAACCTTAAGAAAAAAAAAAAAAATCCAACTTCAATATACACTACATTGTCAAAAGTTTTGGGACGCCTGCCTTTACTTGCACATGAACTTTAATGACATCCCATTCTTAATCCGTAGGGTTTAATATGGAGTTGGCCCACCCTTTACAGCTATAACAGCCTCAACTCTTCTGGGAAGGCTTTCCACAAGGTTTAGGAGTGTGTTTATGGGAAATTTTGACCATTCTTCTAGAAGTGCATTTGTGAGGTCAGACACTGATGTTGGACAAGAAGGCTTGGCTCGCAGTCTCCGCTCTAATTCAACCCAAAATCATCTAGAGTCCAGTGGCAGCGTGTTTTACACCACTGCATCCAACACTTTGCATTGCACTTGGTGATGTAAGGCTTGGATGCAGCTGCTCAGCTATGGAAACCCATTCCATGAAGCTCTCTACACACTGTTCTTGAGCTAATCTGAAGGCCACATGAAGTTTGGAGGTCTGTAGCTACTGACTCTGCAGAAAGTTGGCGACTTCTGCGCCTCAGCATGCACTGACCCCACTCTGTGATTTTACGTGGTCTACTACTTCGTGGCTGAGTTGCTGTTGTTCCCAATTGCTTACACTTTGTTATGATACCACTAACAGTTGACCGTGGAATATTTAGTAGTGAGGAAATTTCACGAATGGATTTATTGCTAAGGTGGCAACCTATCACGGTACCACGCTTGAATTCACTGAGCTCCTGAGAGCGACCCAATCTTTCACAAATGTTTGTAGAAGCAGTCTGCATGCCTAGGTGCTTGATTTTATACACCTGTGACCATGGAAGTGATTGGAACACCTGAATTCAGTGATTTGGAGGGGTGTCCCTAATACTTTTGGCAATATAGTGTACAAAAAAAAAAAAAAAAAGGAGCAATAGTCAAGAGCAATAACTCATAAAAACAGTTTTCCACCCCTTTCCAATCATACTTGGTATCTCTCACCCCCATGATGCAACACAGTAAAGGTATAAAAAGGATGACAAAACTAGTCAGTTATCCAATCACATCCTCTGTTGAGGCAAAGCCATGTGAATTTTTGCAATTTTTTGAAGCATTAAAATCACTTCATTATTGCAAGCCCTTGCGATATGTATAATCGCGATTTGTACCTTTTTTTTATTTGATTTATCTTGCAGCCCTATTGTTTACTAAAACTGTTAAAATTGTTTTCATTAATTGAAATAAAGCTGAAATACAATAAAGTAGAAATATTATTTAAAGGTGCAATATGTAATATTTTTGCAGTAAAATATCCAAAAACCACTAGGCCATTGTTATATATTTTGTTCACTTGAGTACTTACAATATCCCAAATGTTTCCAACTATTTGTAAATCGTGAGAAAATTGCAATTTTAACCAAGGCTCCGGGACGCGTGAGGACTGTGGCATAATAAAAGTCCCGCTGCTCGTGAGGCGTGTTGCGCAATCGCTCCAGCGGCCTCGTTCAGCTCCCACAACACTCGGTCCTGCTCTGCTTCATACTACAACGTTAATAATCGCATCCTTGAACATGATTTCTTCCCGAGTCTTATCCCTATTCTTTTGCACCATCCGTTGAGGTGAAGACCACATGTCCCAAGATTCCGTGCTCAAACTTGGTGTCATCAAGCTACGCCTTTGTTTTGAATAGGCCTCTAGCGACCTCTAGCGGACAAATTTTAAATATTGCACCTTTAAGTAAATATTATTTTATGAAACATTTCTAATTTTCATTTAAGCTGAAGTACTAAAATTACTCAAACAAATGTATTTATTTATTTTTCAATGCCATGTCAGCACTAAAAACTAAAACTGAAATAAAAATAAACCAAGGCTAAATAGAAATAAAAAATTACTAATAAAAATGAGAAGAGAACAAAATTAGAAAAAGTAAAATTTAAAATGAAAAAAAAAAAAAAAATGCTAAGAAATAATAAATGCTAAGTAAATACTATAATAGTAACTAAATAATACTAAAACAACTGCTCAGGAAGTCAACCTACAAATGGTGGACTAATAATCTCTGCACATAAGAGCCCGATATTAATTATTTTTTATGTTGGTTAAAAAACATTTTAAAATATTTTGTTTAGTTATGATTTATAATTGATTTGATTCCATTTGATATTATAAAACTATACAAACATGCAAATATCATGCATCCATATTTGAAGCTTAACATTTCCAATACAGGAATACATATGCCATATAAGACTGTTTTTAAACTCATTCATCACAAATGACTTCAGTTTAATGATTTTCCTTGCACCAGCCACACCTTATGTAAGCCTATTGTTACACTGTTTGCTTGGGCATTTACCTTTTCCAGTGCACAGTTAGGCGTTGTAATGAGTAGACATTAGATCTTGCCAATATTGTCCAGCTATTTCCCCTACTACAGTATCTGGCTATACAGTGGACGTTTCGTCTACAGTAAAAACGTCTCGATTTAGAAAAGCCGCAGTACACACCGATTCAGCAGCACACAGAGCAGCAGAGCCATGTCACAAGGTCCATAAAGCATTTACAACAGCAAGGCAAATATAAACTTACACAATATGTTTGGTAAATATTTTAACTTCATTTTAAGTTAATAATTGCCTTGGTAGCTTGAAAATATCTTATAAACAACTGTGTTGAGGGAGGAGCTAGCTTAAGGTGGGAACAGAATATTTGAGTTCAACCTGAACTGAAGTGTGTACCGACAGCCACATTAGTAGGCAGCTCACTCTCCTCTAGAGCTGAACATGGGGGGAAAAAGGGACAGCAGAGAATAACAGGCAGTCTAGCATCTGTCTTTCAGCTTTACGTGTTTTTGTGAGTGTCTGCAGTGTGTGTCAGGCTTGGTGTTTGATGTTCTATTGATACCGCACTCCAGTGTTTTTTGGGTCTTAGTGAATGCAGTCACTATAGAAACTGCCGCAGTCGCCATCAGGACTTCACATGAGCAGTTCCTGACACAGACACAGAGGTCAAAGACATCTGCGCTTCCTCTGTCCCGCTCTTCTTAAATTACTCTGACCTGCATTTTCTTGTTCTAGCTCTTGTTCTCTAGCGTACAGAGCCTTAAAGGGACAGTTCAGCCAAAAATCACATACACATACTCACTTTTATAATGCAAGCTTTTCTGTGAGGTGTGTCTTGACCTGTCTTTCTTTTGCAATGCAGAACAGGTGAAGTAACATTTTCACTGTATTTGGCTGAAATGACAAACCAAACTTGACTTTCATGAGGCATATCTGGAATTTCAGCATTGCAAACTACTTCTTTTGTGTTTCACAGATGAAAGGAAGTCATACATGTTTGGAACAACATGAGAGTGAGTAAATGTTGACAGCATTTCCCTTTTTTGGGTGAACTTTAGGACATATCCACATTACTCAGAATCCTCAGAGCTTCTCAAAAGCCATGGACAACAAAACAAGGCCCCGCCCCTGCTGGTAGATGGCGTAACTACACCAAAATGCAGCCACAAAGTATCCGTTGCCATTTATGGACATTTACAAGTAGCCATGTATCTGGGATTTCAAGATACTTGCCTTGTACAAAAACTAGGGCTGCTCGATTATGGCAAAAATCATAATCACAATTATTTAACAAGATTATAGGTGGGTGATATGATCAAAGTTTTTTTTCATGATGAGTCATTTTAATTAGGTTAATGTAAGTAAAATTCCTCAAAACAGTTACAGAAGACAAATAAACAGTCAGCAATACAATAAGAACAAAGAAACTAAATTACACACAAAATACTGCTTTAGGTTTTTCAGGAATATGTACTAATGGGTATTCAGATAAGTAATAACCTACAATAGAAATTGAATAAAGTAAACAAATGTAAAATAACACTGCTGTATACATTAAATATAGACTAATCCTTATTAAAACTACAGTTTATTCATTCAAGAGCAGTGAGTGATTTTATCTTTGTCTTTTGTTGTTTGACTGCAGCAGATTTATTAGGCTGCTGTCACTTTAAGAGCTGCATGGATCCAATATACTGTTACACAAGCACTCTTTCTAAGTGTTTACATTCACTTAAGACATGATCGACTGTGTTTACGAGGATACTTAACAAAACGGCATTTCAACATATTTGTGTGTAGGCTATTTGATTGTTTAGGCGTGTACACATCAATCGTTTCACATCGATTATCTTGTTTTCATAATCGTTGGAAGCCAAAATTGAAATCGAAAAATTACGATTAATTGCACAGCCCTAACAAAAACGTTGTTTGTTTGGTTAAAGTGTCCTTATATGCTATTTTAAAAGGTTCCTACATTTGTTTTGGAGGTCTCCTACAATAGGTTTACATACATCTAAGGTCATAAAACACTTCAATATTCTCAACATCTTTTCTCACGGTGTCTGAAACGGTTTGATAAATGATACCTCGAGGCTACTCTGTTCTGATTGGTCAAATGGCTGAGTCTGTTGTGATTGGTCTATCACTTACATTGTGCATCAAAAAACGATGCAGTTGGTTTTACCGTATCAATTCAAGTCCAAGTCCTTTGCGAAGTGTATTTACTTTCGCAGTGCAGAAAACAGCATCTTCTCCACATGTCGACAACGCAAACCAAACTCTAACAGGCCTCAGCTACAACTACAGTGTTTGAGGGTGGGTCAAAGTAGACGCTGTTCACGGGCAGCCAATGAAGAACATAGGCTTGCATTGTGCAAATTGGTTATGTAGGTTTGAGACTGGAATTACTGACGACTCATTTCAGGCAGTTCAGAATCATTCTTTCATTTAGGAGACAATAACTCCATTTATCACACACATTGATCTTTGAAACAGCTATATTGCAAAATACATAAAAGGTAATATCCAAAAAAGCATAATAGGGGCACTTTAAATAAACCAGTGTTCATAGGTTAGTGATAGCTTTGCAAGTAAGCTGTAAATTAAGGTTAAAGTTTCAAAGTCCTAGAGAGTAACAAGCATGTTTACAAGAAACAAATTCTGTTTTTAAACCTAGTAAGCTTCCTTCCTGTCTGCTGCGTAAACAGGCAGATGCCTGGAATCATCTAAACTGAATGGAAAATAAGAGTGACTGACAGGCCTACATGGGCAGCAAACTCCAATAACGTCTTTGAGTACACTACCGTTTTTAAATGTTTTTGAAATAAGTTTCTTACACTCCCACAGGCTAAAATTATTAGATAAAAAAGTAAAATATTATAATATTCTAACAGATTTTTATTATTGTATTTGTTTTCTATTTTAACACATTTTAAAATGTAATGTAAGCTGAATTTTCTGCATCATCACTCTAGTTTTAAGTGTCACATGATCCTTCAGAAATTCTAATATGCTGATTTGGTGCAAAAAACATTTCTTATTATTAATGTTGAAAACATTTTAATATTTTTGTGGGAGTGGTAATGCATTTTTTTCAGGATTCTTTGATGAATAGAAAGTTCATTTATTTACTTGTTCCTCAATTAGACGCTGTCTAAGCAAGCAGCTCACTAGGTTTTGTAACAGAACTACAGTACTGCTGTTTTGGTCCAGGAATTAAAGCTTTACCTGTAGGAGATGTTGAAGCCAGTAAGATTATACGCAGCGTCACTGAAGAAGTGCAGCAGGGCAAAGCCAGACTGTGCCACCACCTCTGGGACAGTCTCATTGCTGTAGCTCTCAGGAACAATCAAACCGCTGGAACATAAAAGAGAAGAACACAGAACCTTTATTACCTCTGCTGAAAGGGAACGTAACAAATTCAAAAATTTCATCACTTTCTCATTTATTTGTACTCTATTAGAGGGTTTTTGTACTTTCTTTATAATGGGCTGCTTAAAAATGATTCGTGTTGGGTTTTGTATGAATTTTTGAAGATTTTTGTAGATGTTCTGTCAAATATTGTTCAAACTGTTGGCATATTGGTGTGAATAAATCACTATCCGAGTAATTCCTTAGACTAACAGGCTCACCTGATCACCAATACAGCATTTATTTGATCAAAAATAGAGTAAAACTGTAATATTGTGAAATATTAGAATTTTAAAATAGCTGTTTTATCAGACATTTTCGGCTGAAGAATCAATCATGGATGACAAATATGTCAGGGTATTTCCACCAGATCGCAGGTATATTTCTAGGGGTCGTTCACACCATTTAAAACCAGTGTCTGATGTGGTGCAAGTACACCACCCCTCCAGAACGCTTCATATTCAAATCTGATCCTGGATTAACAGGTCATTACCTGGAAATCTCACTCTTCCTGTTTACACCTCACACACACACACACACACACACAGAGAAATGAAGAGAAGTGAAGAGAATACCTGAAGGCAGCGAGTAAAGGAGAGTAGATGGAGTCTCCATCGTACACATACAGATGATCCCAGCTGCACTCAGTAGCAAAATGCTCAAAGCGAAGCCTCAGGATAGAGTTTGGCCTGTCGAGAAAAGAGGACCATCAACCACCATAACACACACAAATGCTAGGTATCCGATATAGAGGTCAGCTACATGACCCAAACCTGACAGGACCTGACAAACTGTTAAAGGGCTTTTCATATGTGTAGATTGCTTGCTTTGCTCCAAAACAGGGATTTAAATTGTTACAATGTTGCATTTTCTTCTATATTTATTAGAGCGGGAACCAGGGCTTCGGTGGGACAGCATTCTTGCAACGCACCTAACAAACAGAAGCATTTGTTTCTAAACAAATGCTTCAAATAAGCCAGGTGGGCAAACACCATAGGTTTTTAATAAATGAAAATGTTTATTATGGATATAAATATTTGATATAGGATTGACATTCATTTAAAACTTGAGTTAAATCAATTACATGATATGACAATTAATTCATTGCATATTAGCATTTACCAAATGACAATCATTTCTTATTTTTGTGGTAGAAAATCATATAACAATTTTTTCAGGCAGGATAACAATCCACAATGTTATCACAATACATTTTTAAAATTTGGTTTTTAATACTGTTTTGCAAGTTACTCAGCTATACGGCCAAACTATTTAAAAAACATAGCCGTATAGATAAGAAATAATGTTTGTTTTTATTACCATACCAATAAACAAATCTATTATTGATGTCTTGGGGGAAAAAAAGAGAAAATAATCGATTTTAGAGGCTTTAAAATTTAACAATACCGGTCAGGTCATGTCAGGCCAGGTCAGGTTACAGTGTCTCATTTACAGTCCAGATTCAGGCTTAAGGATCAGACCTCTAATCTGAGAAAGAGAGTTTCATTTTTAGACCAATACTCACTGTCCCTCAATAAGCCACGTGCATTTGGTCTTGTATTTGTAGTTTCCTGCCCCATCAGAGAGGTAGCCAGAGGGTCCCGTTAGCCTGCATATGACAGACACACAACATTACTACATGAAACACAGCTACTAAAACACACACCTGAAGGGACGGGTTAATATTTGTGCTGTCAATCAATTAAAAAAATAACGAATTAATCTCGCATTTTTCTGTAATTAATCGCAATCACCCCTAGCATTAAAATTTGTACACACGGCACGAGAGCAGCGGAACTTTTATTATGCCACAGCCGCCGCTTCCGCTTCTTCCGGTCAAGCATATGTGGGGTAACACAGCGCTGTTTATCATATTAGATACATTTGAGTGTGTTGAAAATGATGTTATAACGTTAATCTGAGCGTTCGGTCGGTGGCTGCTATGAGACACTTGTTGCACACTGCAGTAAGCAAGATTGATATTAGAATATAATTAATATAATCAAGAAAACAAGATTCAAACAATGAGACTAAACGTGTTGAGCTATATAACATGATTATTTTTCTGTCGATGAATGTATCCAAACAGTTGCTCACCTGTCTAATAAAACACATATTAAAGCGTCTTTGGTGTTTCCATGGTTTCTACAAAATAAAACTGGAAACCGAGGGTAACGCGGGTATGACGTCATTGATAGGCGGCGCACAGACACAGTCTCTATTATTGGGGATGAAATGAGCAATTATAGCCATTCAACATTACAGTATAATTGAAAGCCCTCATTTTTAACATATAGACATAAAAAAATAACAACTAATAACTTAATTGTACACTATGTAACATTTTTTTGGTCAAAATTAACAACATTTAAATAAGTCAACACATCAATCCTTCTTCCAAAATGTGTTTTTGTCTTACCCTGATTCACTATGGTAAGACTAAGCGTTTATATTTTAGACCTGATGAGATGGTTTCCGCAGGAAATTGTGTACATGCATGACTCGCCCGTGCATGTCTCATATCCGTAAATAGATAAATAAATCTCGAATCTCCTGGGAATTATCCATTTTAAAAAAAGACGCTGAACAGATGAGAGTCTGCTGGCAAAAAAAAGAGAAAACACGACAGAGCTCGTAATAAAACAAGAATCAACATTGGCTTGGCTTTTCAGAGATGAACTGAGGGATTTGAAATGTTGTAAATGCAACAAGGAGATAGAGTTGTTATTACTCAACAGATGAGTAAATTGTTTTATTGAACAGATAAATTGCCATATGTAGCTCTCTAACAGGAGTTTATTGTAAAGCATATGCTGGAATTTATTTTCAAGGAAGTACCGTGTCTATTAAAGGATTAGTTCACTTTTAAATAAAAATTTCCTGATAATTTACTCACCCCCATGTCATCCAAGATGTCCATGCCCTTCTTTCTTCAGTCGAAAAGAAATGAAGGTTTTTGATGAAAACATTCCAGGATTATTCTCCTTATAGTGGACTTCAATTGGCCCCAAACGGTTGAAGGTCAAAATTACAGTTTAAGTGCAGCTTCAAAGGGCTTTAAATGATACCAGACGAAGACTAAGGGTCTTATCTAGTGAAACGATCGGTCATTTTCTAAAAAAACAAAACTTATATGCTTTATAAACACAAATGATCGCCTCACAAGGGCTTCCCCCAGACTGCCTTCCGTATTCTTCAAAATGCTTACGCTTTATGTCCTACACCTTCCCTATTCAACTTACAGAAAAAACGGAACTGGTGCCACGTTCATTCCGTAAGTTGAATAGGGAAGGTGTAGGACATACAGCGTTAGGCGGTCTTTCGCTAGATAAGACCCTTATTCCTCGTCTGGTATTGTTTAAAGCCCTTTGAAGCTGCACTTAAACTGTAATTTTGACCTTCAACCGTTTGGGGCCAACTGAAGTCCACTATAAGGAGAATAATTCTGGAATGTTTTCATCAAAAACCTTCATTTCTTTTCGACTGAAGAAAGAAGGGCATGGACATCTTGGATGACATGGGGGTAAGTAAATTATCAGGAAATTTTTATTTGAAAGTGGACTAATCCTTTAATGGGTAAAGCTACAGTAATGTCTTTAGCTAGTCAGCTTGAGATCCTTTTCATCTAAACTGGTTATATCTCTTAAGCCTAGTAGTGAATGTTTTAGGAGTAGTAGGATAACCATATTTGCCCACACATTCACACAGAGCTGAAGCACAAGCAAAACAATGTTTTGGTAAATGCATGCAATTTTGTTTTTTTAGCCATTACAAGTAACATGAGGGACTTTCGCACTGAATAGTTCTAGGAACTCAGTTATAGGAACTAGCCACTTCCCCGGGAACTCATTTCTCCTCCGTGCCATGTTCCTGGTTGCATTTGCACTGGGAATAGGAACTGTGAATAGGACGCCATGATTGGAGCTATATTTGTTGTGTGTCGTGGGTTTCGTGATTACAGAGATGAAATGTAAACGCATAATTTACGCGACTGAAAGAGCAAAAATTGGGGCTAAGATACGAAATCTCCTATGACAACTTTCAGTATCAAGCTGGAGAAAAGAACAACCCTGCAGACAACAGGTAAATGCCGTTATTGCTGTTTTCCATGTTCGTGAAGTAAATATGTTTACACTGCTTTTTAAAAATGCCGGGTGCCAGTGTTTGAAATGCGTTTGACCAAACAACGTACATTCACGTCACTGACAGTTCCTACAGTGCTGATTTAGACCCTACTCTGAAGTAGGAAATAATTTAGTTCCCCCAAAAGGAGGAAATTATTCCTAGTTCCTGCGATGTGAACACAGCAAAATCCAGGTACTTCAGCAACTGCAATTACAATCCGTCCTATACAACATCAGTATCTCTATTTACGCCTATTTTTCGCACTAACACTTGTTGTCAACATTGAGACAAGCATGTTACTGTACAAGATCAAAAACTGGTAGTGAGACGGCGCTTAAAACACAGGAGCATACTGTGGGTCTTGCGAGTCACATCCACAGAGAAGCAAGTGGACGTGAGTGTCTCTGCTCATAGGATAGGCCTACATGCATACCGGCTGCTCTTTCTTGCTTTGCGGGAACCCAGATAGCATGATCATATACTGCAGCCAAAGGATGGGGAAGATATCAGCATAGCTACTTCAGGAATGGAAAAAGTGGATTCTGCATTAATTGTGCTAATATGAAACACAATGTAAACAAGATACAGTTCACCAATTATGTAATGCAAGTTTAACAGTCCTCACTAAGACTTTAATTAGACATTAACATGACAAGCCTGTTATATTGTTTATTTAAAGTTCAAGGGTCAATGGTGAATTCAAGCACAGTGTGTGCATCTCAGTTTCAGTAATGTTTTGGCAGTGTGAGTAGTGTTATAATAGGGTTATTTACCCTAAAATGGAAATTATGTCATCCTTCACTCACCCTTGTGTCATTCCAAGCCTGTATTTCTTGTAACATAAAAGGAGAAGTTTAGCAGTTAAGCAAGAAAAGAAGAAAGAAAGTCCTAGAGGTTTGGAATGACATAAGGTTGAGTAAATGACTCGCTTTTATTTTTTTTTATTTTTTTTGGAATCAACTATTCCTTTGAAACATGTTTTGAACTAGGCCTGTAACGAAAATCAGATTTTTACTACACAACTATAGTATAGTTACTACAATAATTATATTATGGTGAAATCTACAGAAATTCTGAAAAATAAATTCTCCACAAAATAACTACAAGAGTAAAAAAAAAAAAAAAAAAAAAAAACTTCTCGACCAGCGTAAGAGATGCAGTCCCATTTACCTTTGTTCAGTGAATTTTTTTTTGTGGTCGAAATCTAGTCATTTCAATTAGAATCTGCATGATCTGGAATTTTACTTGAGAGCTGAACATTTTCCCATGCAGATTATGTGTTGACTTCAAGCTAGTTAGTCACGCTCATTCCGCTCTGTGTATACATTAGCCGCAAAATTTCACCGAATATGTAGAACACCAAATAGTTCAGAACACCAAACACATTTGTAGAACACTAAATAGTTCCACAAATGTGTAGAACTATTACAACATCAATATCACGAATCTTGTCAATACTGGTACACTGTGACACCTCATCTACTGATATAGAGCCAAGTGTGTGTGTGTGTGTGTGTGTGTTTTTGTTTGGCAATGAGGTATCTAAGCCCCTGACTACAGTCTCAAGGAGCTTTGTTAACATTAAAAAAAAACACAGTTCATTAACACACCCACAATCCTGTGGGAGCTGCACATACACTCTCCAGCAGACAGCTGTGACAAACACACATCACTGGGATGTGATTCTCGACGGAGCACAGCAATCTTCCACCCAGCCAATTAGATCATCATTCAACAATGTCCCATTAGAATCATTAACAATTAAAATCACATCATGTATTTCTTCAAATAAAGCACAGACGTTTGATAATGGGCAAAAAATTGCTGAATAATTGAGCTGTTGTGCTTTTTCCTGTCAGTCTCTATTCAGCTTTTATGATGATAGAAGACAGCCGAGAGAATGTCAGAAATGCCTGTCTGCCATAAGTGATTTCAAACCTGGGTCTACTGGGAATTAGATTAAGTTTAGACGGAGATGCTGAGAGACAGAGTACTTCTTCTACGTTCACACTGCGAGCCTTAGTGCTCAATTCTGATTTTTTTTTTCTTTTGTTTTTTTTTTGTATATTCACGTTGTTGTTTTAAATGTGGCCAATATCAGGTTCCAATGTGAACAGATCGTGGTCCTGGACCGATCCGCATTTATATTTATATTATATTATATATATATATTTATATGTAAAAGCGCCTATTTCAGCGAATTTGTGTTTTGAATAGTGTTTTGTTGTTGTGTAAGAATAACAATGAACCCACAATTCAAGCAGTTGCCGCCCCCGAATTGGCATTAAAGAAGAAACTGGCTTGCGTGGAAGAAACAGTCGGCTTCTGTACTTCAACAAATGATCCACTAAAAAGAGGCCATTTAGTAAAGCAGATCCTGTTGCTGATAATTATGTTATGGAATTATGAATGGGCCAGCAAATCAGACAACATCACGCTTTCAAACAGAATATGCATCCTCTCTTCTTGCGATTTCAAACACGAGGACCAAATTCTATTAACAGATACCTATTAATGGAAGAAAAAAAATGCAGTATGTACGAAGACACAGTAGGCTCTTCCATACTCGATTTCACAAATACTGCACTCTTCTTACTAAAAAGTATTGTGGCTTTACTATAGTACTGTGAAATATACCATGACACTGTCACTTAATGATTACCATATTTACGTATCATGGTATTCCAAAAAATTATTAACATGAAACATGTTTAAGAAACATGATTTACCATGGTAAATGTACAGAAACGTTTTATTACCATGGTACTAGAATCACCATTAATCATGGCAACATCTGAAAACAGCATGTCTCATACACAGAGACACTCCATATCAAAAGTCACATACAACTTGACATTAACTTTTTTGCTCACTATAGCGACTCAGCATTATCACTGGCCACAATTTTATTGTTGGAAAATTATGTTTTATTATGGGTGTGACGATACACTTAGCTCACAAGACGAGACGATACGCAATATTGCTTTCACAAGAATGAGACGAGACAATCTTTTAAGACTATTTTTAGGAAATCTTCAATGACGAAATATAAGACTGGAAAAACAGTCTTTTATTTGACAAAGACAAAAAAAGAAAGAAAAAAGAGCAGGTGCATTTTTAACTGATTTAGGGCTGTCACTAATAATTATTTTGGTAATCGAGTAATCAGTCTTTTTTTTTGTTGTTGTTGTTGATTAA
The DNA here is from genome assembly GCF_019924925.1 of Ctenopharyngodon idella. Lineage (NCBI taxonomy): Eukaryota > Metazoa > Chordata > Actinopteri > Cypriniformes > Xenocyprididae > Ctenopharyngodon > Ctenopharyngodon idella. Next base: position 23,768,642 of record NC_067232.1, read on the forward strand.
TCGGATATTTTTGTGGTAATAAAATAGCCGTAAGTGAACAATAGTCTTTAAAATGACTTAAAACACACATAATAACAATGAGACAATAAGAAGTGGTTCAACTAAAGTATCAAAACCAAGTAATCATATTAGGCAGGTTTTGAGCGTGAACTGCAGCTGCAGAGACGCGCGAGTATTCACACTGGAAGCGTTTGTACAGCGTCACAGCAGCGGCTCCAAGCTGCATAAAGTGAGCATTTCTTTACAAAGACAACTATAAATTTGTTTTTATAAGTTGGTCATTTATAAACAATCTTTCAAGACTATCAAGTTAACATAGGGAGGTGTACAACACTCACATTTAAATGTAAAATAAATAAATAAAAGCCTTGCATTAACCATTACTGCACACGAATGAGGTAAGCTTTGTGTTTTACATCATCTGCCGCGTGCACGTTTACAAGACAGCAAACTCGGCGAAAAAAGTCAGCAAACTCGGGTTTAATTTGGGTATGCTAGATCCTATAGCGTGTAATAACTAAAATAATGTTTATATATCATATTTTCTGGCTAGTTTACTTTAGTTTTTTATAATACACCATGCTTTAACCCAAACTGAACAATTAAAAACAAGTTTAAATAAGTAAATCTTCTATAAATATTATATATTTATATGTAAAAGCGCCTATTTCAGCGAATTTGTGTTTTGAATAGTGTTTTGTTGTTGTGTAAGAATAACAATGAACCCACAATTCAAGCAGTTGCCGCCCCCGAATTGGCATTAAAGCGAAAGTAAAACGCATACGGCCGCATGGGCATTCATAATGGTGCATGTCCACTGGCACGGAGCGAGCGTAGCAGAGCTGGAAGTTGAGCTTCCATAGGAATTAACTGAAATTGCCAGTGGGCACGCACCGCAAGAGATTTAAAAGAGAGGTGGAAAAAGAGGGAAAAACTCCAACCCCCCTCGGTATTACCGATGTTGTCCCATGTCAATTAACCAGTGTCAAAATTTCCTCATTGTCACGTCCCTAAATCATATGTGACCCTGGACCACAAAACCAGTCATAAGTCACACGGGTATATTTGTAGCAATAGCCAACAATACACTGTATGGGTCAAAATCATTGATTTTTCTTTTATGCCAAAAATCATTAGGATAAAGTAAAGATCATGTTCCATGAAGATATTTTGTACATTTCCTACCATAAATATATCAAAAAATTATTTTTGTAAGTGGATATGCATTGCTAAGCACGTCATTTGGACAACTTTAAGGGCGATATTCTCAGTATTTTGATTTTTAAATAGTTGTATCTTGGCACAAATATTGTCCTATCCTAACAAATACATCAATGGAAAGCTTATTTATTCAGCTTTCAGATGATGTATAAATCTCAATTTCAAAAAATTGACCCTTATGACTGGTTTTGTGGTCCAGGGTCACATATGGTTTTATTGAACAACACTGTAAGAAAAAACACTAATGTAATATACATTATAAACAATCAACTTATGTACGTTATGTATTTTAACAAATGCCTACAGAGGGCGCCAACGGTCTGGTGATTCTTGTTGTTACACTTTACAGCATGATCAAATCCTTTTTTTAATATTGGCTAATTTTCATTTTCATTTTAGTGTAAAGGGTTAACTTTCCAGAAGCTCACACATGCCGCGTAACCAATGAGGTTCATTCTTGTGTGTTACACAGCATGTTTGAGCTTCCGGAAGAGGTTTGTTCTTGTGCGTCATTCACGTTTCGGTTGAGCTTCTGCTTATGTTCGCTGATCAATGTTTACATGTGAGTAAAATCCTAAATTAAATCTATCAGGGTATATACAGGAATCATGGAGTTAAATTTAATACCTTTTAAGACCTTTTTTAAGACTTTTTCCATACATTTTAAGACCTCATCGCCACTTCAAGTTTAACTGGTTACATCAGCGACACTTTAACTTAAATTTACTATATATTGATTGTAAGATAGCACAACTAAACAGTCTTAGTTTGTGATAACTCCTTATCAATGCAACATAATTCAGAAGGGTGGGAACAAAGTACAAGAGAATTAATTGAGTGACTAACCCAATCCAAGGTTTATTAGAAAGAGAAACCAGAAACAAGAATTAGACCAATAAACAAAACAATTGACAAAACTTACTGAAGAGGGAAAATAAATCTCTCCGAGCATTTGCGCGATAGAGACCTGCATTTTGCGTCCCATAGCGGCTTTGTGGCTAGCACTTAGCATGTGGGACTGGACAGCGTTGATCCTCATCGAGGCTACGCTAATTGCCTTCCAACACGCAGAGCAGTACGCCTCACGGTTATTCCCAGAGACGGCCCTCACCCATGGTTCCAACTAGGGGTGCAACGGTTCAGTTTTTAACGCGGTTTTAGGGTCACTGTTACGGTACGGTTCGGTAAGTGCTATGTTCAGGGAAAAAAGGACTATGGTCAAATAAAAATAAAGAAAATAAAAATCAAACTGCAAGCAACAGCACAAATAAATACAATAGAGCAAAGATACAAAGGTTTCAGGTTTTTCTGGTATCAGTAGTTTTCAGGTATACAGAAACTGAATGAAGTAACATTAGCTATTAAAACAACACTGCATAACGTTCACAAGATTAATCATTATTAATTATTAATTAAGTTACAAAAGCTATTTCATCAAGAGCAGTGAGTGATTTCCTTGTCTTTTGTTGTTTGATTAACATTAAAAACACACAGAAAACAGGAATGCAAGGGCTGCTGTCTCTTTAAGACATAATGCATGGATCAGTACACTGACACTGAACACATGCGTTCTTTCTCGAGTGTATAAGTTCACTTAATTTTTAGGGGAAGCCAGAATACGTATCCATCGACAGAAACATACATTAGCCTAACTCTTGTCTGTTTTATTTATTTTCAACAAACCAAATTATAGATGCGTATGCGTTGTCAGATATGAGATGAACCGAGGTGCAAGTGTGTGCCGAAACGTGTGTGGAGAACGGCACGGTCGGATTTTTTTACTGAGAACCGTTACACCCCTAGTTCCAACTCCTTATCCTTTAACCGTTTGCACGAGAACTTCTATTTTCCCATTAGTCAACAATGTTGCTTAACAACCGAGCGTGAAAGGACCTGTGCTATCAGTCAGTGAGCGCGGTAACAGATGACATCAAATCTAGCGGGATTCTATAAATAAACTACACAGAATCACACTATTCGCCTACGCAATGATTAAATTCAGGTAAACTTCAGCATACAACCTCTTTGGACAAATATACATAATGAAGATTATACAAAATGTAATACCTTGGAAATGGCTTTTAATACTTTTTAAGAGCCTTAATTTTCTCTAAATTGATTTATCAACTTTTAATACTTTTTAAGACCCCGCGGACTATTCATCATAAAAAAAGATCAAGTCTCTTCAGAAAATTTGAACTAAAATGCTCGATTCATATGGATTAGTTTTCCGATCTCTTTATGAGCTTTTTGAAGCATCAAAGTGTTTGTTGCAAAGGCAGTCAATTGAGGGACAGAAATCTCTCAGATTTCATCAAAAATATCTTCATTTGTGTTCCAAAGACCAACGAAAGTCTTGGAATGACATAATTAATAACAGAATTTTCATTTTGGGGTGAACCAACCCTTTAAGTTTTAGTAATTTTACATGCCTTTGTCATTTTCATTAGTTTATTTTTTATAATTTTATTTTACTTTACTTTTATTTCAGTTGTAGTTTTAGTAACTTTAGGACTTTTCTTTTCTAAGTTTTATTCAAGTGTTTTAAGTTTATTTTATTTCAGCTTCATTTCAATTACTGAAATCTATTTTAGTTTTACTTTTACTTCTAGTTAACAGTCGGATTATGAAATAACCTGTGTGTGAAGAGAGTCAAAATAACAGATTATCATCATCATTATTCTGATGAAGCATGTGCCCACAAAATACATGTCCTTGGCAGGGATCTATATTTCGAAAACAGAGCTTCTAGTGAATTTAGACTGTTCCATAGACTTCATTCCTGGTCATTAGAAAGACAGGAACATTCCTGATCCGAGATGAAATGGCAGAATGTTAGGAACGGCCTCTGCCTCCAGCGTGGCTGTGTTAGATTCATGATTGACACCACATGATCATTTGGCTTCAGTCTGCCTGTCTCTTCTCAGCTATTTGGAGCCCGATTCACCCCACATGACCCAAAGCCTCCAATGTAACCAGTGTCTCTGCCAGACTTTGCCCATCAGTGAGTCACATCCCATGATGAAGCAGGATGTGGCAAACATCATACTCCAAGAAAACCTTAAAATATTAGCCTACTGTTCATACATAGTGAAGTTGATCTTGTCAGTTTTATGCCAATGTGAAAACAGTTTAAATCACACTACCAACCTAGTATGAGACAACAGGCTCAATTTTTGACAATAACAATTATTGATGAACAGTGTGCAAAATATTCAGCGATTTTCAAGAGGGTCAACATTTTAAGGGCATTTCTGTCAGCATAATTTTAGGGGCCCAATCAGCTCAAACCAGTTGTTATTCTGGCATCCCTAGTTTGCAAACACAAACTATATAAAGTACTTGACTATAAAAAACACTTTATGAAACTTATGACACACACAAGTGCGCAGTCAAAACAACGACATTAACTATGCTTTGTCAAAGTAACGTCCAATACTGATCCTAAGGGAAAACGCTCTAGTGCCTGCGGCTCCTATCCATACGTCCATAAAGAAACACAAATTTGCAAATGTAATAAAAATAATAATGAAAATATTAGGAAATATGACATTAAAAACTGTATAAATCACTTTTTTTTTTTTTAAAGTGACACTGTCTAAAATAAGTTGAGAATTAAAAAGTAAATACAAATAAGATGTATTATAGAATTTGTTACTCCGTTCTTATAGTTAGGTCTACTATTTTACAATAAAAGTAAAAATGCTTAAAAGTCACTAAATCAAGGAGAAATATACTTGGTTTAAATAAATAAAACGAATTCATGTAAAATGTAAAGAGTAATGCAATGTAAAAATACAAAAAAAACTTTTTTTTATATAGTGTAAATACTAATGTTTTCTTAGGCTATTTAACCTAGACAATGTGTCAACAGTAACTATAACTGGAACAACAGTTTATATTGGATTGGAAATAAAAAGCAGTGAGGACTTTGACTCCTCATATCAGAACAACACTGCACGCCGCTTATATTTATATATAAACTTTGAGGGCTTCAAGGCTTCATTTAGACTTAAATTTAGCACCCTGTTAAAGAGCAGCTTGTATGAGCATCAGATTCCAAACAGCGCAGGTTGTCTATCTTCATAATTCCTTAAAATGAGCCTTCATAATACGCATGAACCGAGCCCTGACAAAAGTTACAGTATGTTCTGAACGAACTTCACGCATTAGACGCGTTCGTGTCAATGTCACGAGCATCAGCTGTGAATAAGAGCCGTTTGTGTCTCACCTGAAGCGGCCGCCGCAGTGCTGGCACTGCTCCCCGACCCATCCCGGCTCGCATACACACACGCCGCTGGCTGTGTTACACTGGCCGTTTAAGCAGGGCTTATCGCACTCTTTCGCCTCCGTGGCCGCGGGCAGACGTACCAGTCCGCTGAGGGCTGTGATGAAGAGAAGAGATCGCAGTACGGTGCCGTGAAGGCCTACGCGAGCCAGGCCGTGTGTCAGACACCAGCCCCGGTCAAGGGCCCTCCGAACCTCCGCGGCCATTCGCGCAGAAACGGCTGATAGACAGTGGCGAACCCGCTGCTAGTGACTATCGGATGAAGGGAGACAAAGGATAGTAGTGTCGTCGATTCTGTCTGTGGCCCGTGGTTTCTTTGGAGGCGGATCTTTTATCTTTTCTTCTCGTTCACATCTTACCGATGCTTATCGCTGCAGTACCCAGACGCATATTGACACCCGGAAATGACGAGTACAAGGAATTGCGGAAGTGCGCATTGATTGATAATGAGCGCGGAATTTAATGAAGTAATTGTGACAAATAGCTCAGAGCAAATAATATGAGCTTTTACAATAATATGAAATATTATTGGAATAAAGTAATATGATAAATACATGTATAATGCAGTAAAACTGGGTTTATTCCGTGTGGGATATATACGTGGTTGAGACATAAAATTAAAAACTAAGCATAATACTCTACAGTTTTTTTTTTTTTTTTTAAAGATTTATCATATTAAATGCAAATTGTATGTGATAAGGTTCCATTCCACACAATTCTGGTGTATCAAAAATTTCATTTAGTGTCTGTAAATAATCTAACTGTAGTTCAACAGCGTACCCTTGTGGCCTTTTGTGGTATTTACATGAATGTCAAATAATTGTCACCCCCCTTTTTGAGAATAGACATGGAAATGCACTATCCAAATTTAAACGGTTGTAATTCAAGAATGCTTTGGAGTACAGAACTAAGTTTGATCTTGTTTTAAATAAGACAGTCAGCAGATTATGAATGAAGTGAAAGTATAAAAAATTAAAGTATGAAAAAGTTTAAATTTACTGTAAATCAAATGTACTGTATTAAACATATTTTATGTAAAATTTACATTTTATCTAATATATTTTACTCTAAAATTGCTATCAAATGAAAGCCATTTGTCTAACCAAGTTATGTTCCAAATTTGAAGTTGATAACGCAAAAATTGAAGTTCCTTTTGTTTAGGCGCTATACCAAAAATAGCCACCAGGTGACACCGACATTCTATTTTTATGCATTCTCCTTTAACAACTTTATAAATTTCAGTCCAAAAAAATCACTTCTATCACAAAACAGTTGGCAAATATGGAACCGTGAGACTCTGACGACCTTTTCTGACGATATGTGTTTTGTCAAGATTAGAAAAGGTTGATTATAGTAAGTAGTTAAAGTCCCCCTGTGGTGAAAATCAAGATTTCCTGTATTTGGCTCAAGTGTTCAAGTAGGTGTGAAGATTGCAAGTGTGTATAGAACTTTTCATTATCCGATGGGACACACTTATAGTCTTGCAAAAAGACTATAATATACTTTTTTTTTTTTTTTTTATTATTTTAAATACTTTGCATTTTAAAATACATTTCTAAATGTCTGTTCAGTGGTCGCTATGTAACTAACAGAAGACACAATTTTAAAATTGTGATAAAAAGTAAACTTAAACTCACCTTTGCATCAATAAAATGTGCAAAACTTTAAATTTTACTACCAAATTATATGCAATATATATTTAATTGAAAAACAGCTGAATGTTTTCCTTGACATCTCGCGATTTCGGGGCATGTGAGTTCCCGAACATAATGCATGATGGGATAGAGATAGTGTGGGTTTAGTGTGCATTAGGAGCACTGCACATGGGCATTTTTAAGACATGGGACAGTCTTGCGCAATTACTTCCTGTCGCGTGCACGCGCTCTCAAGTGGCCAAGACCGCAGGTGTGGGTATTTGGACAGAACAACAGTCTCAAACCCGCGGTTTGAAATCGCTGGTGTTTCTGACGTCACAAACTACCTTGTAACCAATCATGTCAACGTGCCGGCGGGCTTTAGCATATCATTAACCTTGACCGCTCTGGAGCAGGAGTGTCTCTATAGAATATATCCCAGTAGATTTGGCAATATAGCGGGTGTATGATGTATATAACGATGTTGTGATGAACTATATGCCTTTCTCCACTGACATTAAGGTGTTCAAAGCGTTTCTAATGATACTGATTGTCAGAAGGCAGCCGTCTGACTCGCGAATGTGAACGTCGTTTGTGAAACATTAGCAACACATTATTAGCTGTTTGATAATGTAGTCAAGCAGAACGCTAATCATATTAATTAGCGTTATGTGTCTGGTGTTGTAAAAAGCGATATCATTCTGCAGCTTTTACCTCAGTAAGTTCACCGAGTGGATCTCTTGAGCTCGTGCGAGTGAGTGGAGGTGGGGCTAATTAGCATATTCATATATCCGCGTATAATAAATGAGGCAAGGGTGTAGTTACATTCAAGCTATATTAAGGCATGTAGATATTTTTTTCACAATGTGCCATTTTGGTGATCAAAGATGAGTTATAAGGGATACAATTATTGACTACAGGGGGATTTTGTACAGGGGGAATTTTGTAATACGAAACCTGACACCACCCACTAGGGGGTTCAGTTTCAGTTATTATAGTTTCATTAGATTTCAGCATAATGCATCCAAAAAATTATCAAAGCATTAAAACAAAACACTTTTACAAACATCATAGAACGTTTATTACGTTATTGACTTGTAAGAAGTCACAATATTTCAACGCACTCCACTGGATGAAGTGCATTCATATACCTTATTTATACTTCAACCAATCCAACGGATTGATTTTTGTAGTCAACATAAATAAAAACAAACATATTTACATAAACGGCAAGAGACATGGCTCGGCTAAAGAACATGAAACCGGGATTTCGACAGTCGCAGAAAAAAAAAAAAAAGAACATTGGACAAACTGAACAGTCAAAACCAAACACTAAATTAACAATAATGAAGCGGGGATCAATAAAATTGATTTAAACCAAGGACTGAGGAGAATTATTAGACGGGAAAGATCTGTTGGAAGGATTTGCCACAGTGATCTGAACAAACAGGATCAGCACTCGTTGCTGTCTTCACTGGGTAGGGTTCACAGATACAGGTTAAAAGGTGAAGGGTTCACAAAGTGGTCCCTGATGTGGATTACAGGGTCAAAAGGTCATAATCTCATGTCCGTTCTGCAGCATATGGCCCGTTCAGGAAACACGCCAGTATTCACACACATACAGAAGCTGCTCCTGAAGGTGCAGAGGCACCCGGTGCTCTAGAGATCCAATCCGTCACCACAATCCACTCTGTCGCCATTCTCTCAAACTTTGACAACAATTCTTAGGAAAAAATGTCCATAGAAGTTGAAAAAAGTCATAAAAAGCAGTTACTATACAGAAAATTCCATCATATACAAAAGAAAATTCACTCCCTCTGATCAAAATCGTTAAGAAAAATCATACAATCAGTCATTACCTGATATGTTACAATTAAGGGTGTGTGCTGAATATTTGGTCGAAGTGATTCCTCCAGCTGTATCCTTTCTTATTGTGATTAGTCAAAGCACTTCTTTCTTATTCGGAATTTTCAGGAAAAAATGTCTAAATGACTGGAAATACAGTAAACTACCTTTCCGGGTGCTAATGACATGAAGTATTTTACAGGATGATTTTTAAAGTCTCCGTTTCATATCACTCGATTCTAAGTCTCATACTGACCATCGCAAACGTGTCATTCGTGTCTCAAAGTCCAGCTTAAAGGCAGTTTGAATATTTCCACATCCACTCAGTCATATGCAAATTCATGTTCATCAAGTAATGCGCACTTTAGCCACTAACACTGTAACAGCGAGCGGCTATAATGCCTCTGAACTTGTGCGTTCGGTCGTGAACGAGCACCTTTAAAGCACTCAAAGCCTCTCTTGCTTAGTATTTAAGCCTATTTACATTAGAAGAGAAAAGGAACTCGTACAGTTTTCCGTTTGGACAGGAACGCACGCGTTTAAGACATGCAGAATGAACGGCGTCCAAAGGCAGGTCGTTCATCAGCATTCGTTAGCACTGGAAAAACAACAACTCTCCTCCTACAGCAAGTGTGTGTGTGTGGGATTGGGATTGGTTGACTAGGAGTTAATAGAAATGCAATTAGGGACCTTATTGTAATTTACTGAATGCCCAAATGCCACATTGGGCAGCGATTTAATTTATGCTTACGACGTGTGTGATTCCAGTTGTAGAGGTTTGTGGAATGATCTGTTGTTTAGTTGGGCTCAGTTTATCTGTATAAAAGTGTGTGAATGATGTGCGTTACAAGAGGTGGTGACTGGTTGTGTTTGTCATCCCGCAGATGAGGCACAGTATGTGTGTGTCTTTGAGTGGGAGTTCTAGTTTGATGAGGATATCTGTCGTGACGGTCGTCCTGTAGACGAAGCGCTATACGTTCGAGTGCGCTGTCGGATTCTGCAGGGCACCTCCAGCTCCTGGAATAAAGGAGCCTCTGTGATTTCTGACGCCTCTGGGCGCTCCGCGGGCACTGGGGACAGCATACAGCGCACCATCTGTGCCTGAAACGCAAACAGATACAATGATGTTAGTGTGCGGAATAATTCATAATATCATCTCATTTATAAAGTGACCGACTGACAACAGCTTACACTAGAGGGCCTCGGCACACTTCCGAGGGGACCACTGGATGACTTAAAGGGTTAGTTCACCCAAAAATGAAAATTCTGTCATTAATTACTCACCCTCATGTCGTACCAAACCCATAAAACCTTTGTTCATCTTCGGAACACAAATTAAGATATTTTTGATGAAATCCGAGAGGTATCTGACTCCTCCATAGACAGCAATTTAACCACCACTTTCAAGATCCAGTAAGGTACTAAAGACATTGTTAAAATAGTCCATGTGACTACAGTGGTTCAACCTTAATGTTATGAAGCGACGAGAATGCTTTTTGTGCGCAAAAACAAAACAAAAATCACTACTTTATTCAACAATATCCTCTCGTGTGTCATTCTCTTACGCTGTTTATGTTCAGCTCTTCCAGGTTCTATGTCAGAACGCTGACTCAGTATTGGCCGACGCTGTTCACGTGAGCGTGAGCATGAGCCAGAGCCGGTCAATAATGAGTTGGCGTTCTGATGTAACACATGGAAGCTCTGCAATGTGTCTTCAACGTAAACTGTGTGAAATAATTTTTTATTTGTTTTGCGCACAAAAAAAAGTTTTCTTGTCGCTTCATAACATTAAGGTTGAACCACTGCAGTCACGTCAACTTTTTTAATGATGTCTCTAGTACCTTTCTGGACCTTGAAAGTGGTGGTTAAATTGCTATGGAGGAGTCAGATACCTCTCGGATTTCATCAAAAATATCTCAATTTTTCTGTTCTGAAGATGAACGAAGGTCTTATGGGTTTGGAAAGACATGAGTAATTAAATGACAGAATTTTCATTTTTGGGAGAACTAATTCTTTAAAATTATTTGTTATTAAAATATATATAAAAAAAGTAAATCTAACTTGATTAAAATGCTAGAAAAAAAACATTGAAAAATGTATTTCTTTTTTCCCCTTAACAACTATTGTTTTTAATGAAAAACAGTTCTTGAAATGTCTGGAATCACAAGATTCTAGTGGATAATTTACACATATCAGCACTCCAAGTTTCTGTTTATTATATAATATGGGTAATATATATTAGAGTTATAGTTCTGGTAATATTATATAGGGGTCTTCAAACCACTAGGTTGTAGTATCAGTTTGAATACTGTCTGTATGAAGGGATAACCCAAGTCAAGCCCATTTTCCATTCTCACAGTAGTCATGAGTGTGAATTTATCAGTCAAATCTTAATTTCTTGAAAGTGAAAGTCTGTGGGTGAACAGATCTGTTTCCTACAGAGTTGGACTCCTTGCCACAACCACTGTTGCCATAACCACATATTAATCCATTGCAAAAAAATTTCACAAAACAATACAAAAAGGAGTCTTCAAGCAGTGAGGATGATTTTGTTGTCCTCTCTAGTCTTAAAAAGAGTAAAAAGAAAGGAATATTGGGTCCATCCAATCCTGAGATTGTGTAGAGAGAAATGAGAGTTCCACCTCCTTATGAAGGAGCTGCGGGATTATCCCGAGCGATTCAACGTTTACTTCAGGATGTCAGTGGCTCAGTTTGATGCTTTGCTAGTGATACTGGAGCCACATATTAAAAAGATCATCACCAATTTCCGTGAACCAACTGATGCTGAACAGAGACCGGCAGTATGTCTGGATTTTGGCGTTCGCTTGTACGGTGGCTCTGAATTGTCAAAACACCTTTCCAAATGCTTGCTATGGACGCGAAAAACGCAGAAAATTGAACCCCATCCGAATTTTTTTTTTTATGACGAACGAAAGTTTCGGAGGCAGTGTGTAAACGTGATTGACACAACGTGAAGTTGTGTTTATTTTTTAACGTGTAAAAATTTCGTAAGAGAATTTCGGACTCAGTGTGCAAGGACCTTGCAAGTTGATGAGTTGATTTATCCGCGTTTTAATATGCCTCTGGTCATAGAGCTTTTTAAATGGATGTCGAAGCTTTTTAGGTCGGGTAGAATCTGCAATCTCTGATCTAGTTTCTTTGTTAACTTCCATGGCTGCAATATGCTGTGTTTTCCACCAACTGGAAATACTATTGGTTAAATTGGCAGTGGCCAGAATCACACAGAACAAAACAAATACAGACATTTCGACACGGAACTTACATTTCAAAGTAGAATAACTGGCTGTAGCATTATTTTTCAGAGAAAGAAGTATGTGAACTGAACATGTTTCCTATATATCTGCAAACATATGGCATTTTTATGCTTCAGTACAGTCAAAAAAAAATTACATACAGCCCCTTTAAGGCAAAATTTCCTGTAAAGCTGCTTTGAAACGTATGTATGCATTGTGGTACATTCTACACAAAAACAACAGATTTAACATTCTAAATTTAGTGTTCTAAAACAGGTCTGACAACCCCCATTCTGCTGCTGTGTGAATGAAAAACATTAGGCTGGACATGTTGATGTTGTGATTGTAACCTTGCACCTATAGGGGGCACTAGAAGTGCTGTTCATCTCTAGGATTTCCCAATTGTACGGTCACTCCCACTCCACCTCCCACTGCCAGTGCAAAATACCCAGCAGTATAGGCACACAAACACAAACAAACTTACTTCTAGGACATTGGCCTTACAGAAAGAAACAGGAAACTGTAGGCCTCTGACCTCTGTGAGAGTCTGAAAGAAAATCAGCGAGATGTTTACCATTCAGTAAAATATAATAAAACAAATTCTATTTGTATTCACATGAGTATACTACCGTTCAAAAGTTTTTTTTTTTTTAAGAAATTAATATTTTTATTCAGCAAGGATAAAATCGACCAAAAGTGATAGTAAAGACATTTATAATGTAACAAAATATTAAAAAAAATGCTGTTCATAATAATGATAATAATAAATGTTTCTTGAGCACCAAAAATCAACATTTAAGAATGATTTCTGAAGGATCATGTGACTAGAGTAATGATGCTGAAAATTCAGCTTTGCCATCACAGGACTAAATTACATTTTAAAATAGAAAAGGGTTATTTTGTAATAATATTTCACAGTATTACTGTTTTTTTTGTTGTTTTTTTTGTTGTTGTTGTTGTTGTTGTTTTGTTGCTGTTTTTTATCAAATGCAGCCTTGGTGAGCATTAAAAACTTCCTTCAAAAACATAAAATATTACTGACCCCAAACTTTTGAATGGTAGTGTGCTTACATATATGCGGTCTTACCCTGACTCTCTCCATCTGGGTGCGGAATGGACAGAGAAGCTCAAAAAGAATCAGGCCAAGAGAATAAATGTCCACCTTGTGAGAATAAGAATTCCCAGACAGCTAAAGAGGGGAAAAAAGGAAGAGATGAGACGAACATGAATCATTTTTAAATAAAAAAATATTCTACATTTTACAAAAAAAAAAAAAAAAAAAAACTTCTGCCAAGTAGAAATCTGATAAATTTCCTTTGCTCACTGTATGCTAAACAAGCACCAGCAATGTTTTCACACTAAATTGTGTGTGGAAGTGTGACAGAGTGACTGGAACTGACCTGTTCAGGGCTCATGTAGAGTTTGGTGCCCACTTGGCCAGTGTGACGGGCATAGACTGGCATTGGTGTGAGGGTACTCAGCTCCTCGTCATCTTCCTCCTGATCCATAGCAGTGACCAGTCCGAAGTCTCCCACCTTCACCACGTCATCCATTGTGAAGAAGATATTAGATGGCTGAAAGAGAAAGAGAAAGAGAAAGAGAAAGGAAATGAAAGAGCAGTTTGCATTGGAAAACCCCTAACTGAATTCACGTTTCATTTTCAGCATCCTACCTTAAGATCTCTGTGCATAAGTCCTTTGCTATGCAGGAAATCCACAGCTTCTGCGATCTGCAGGAAGATGTCCAGACACTGAGTGTGCTCCCTGAGCTCAGGCAGACACCTCTGGGCCATCCAGTCCTTCAGGTTCTCCTTCCTGCACAGCTGCATCTGAATGTACAAGTAGACCTTAGGTGTGAGCGGGGGCCGCGTGGCAGGGCAGGGGGTGCAGGGAGCCAGGCTCAGAGAGGTGGGCCTTGACGGTAGGTTAGAGGGTGGTCCCGCTGATGTACTACGCTGGGGTTTGGAGCTAGGCTGTGAAAGGCACGCAGGTGGCACAAGTATACTTCCGCTGAGGTCACTGTCATTGTCCTGGTGTTCACAGCCTGAGTCCTCGAAGACGATATCAAAGGAGGAAGAAGTGCAGTCGCAATGAGCAACTGTGCGGGGAGGGCACAGCTCAAAAGAGTGGGGGGAATCCGAGACCTCCAGGACAGCGTCTGGGTCGGCCTGACTGTCACGCTCTGACATCATACTGTCCGGTCCCAGGCCTTCCACACACACCTGATCCCCAATGCACACGCTTGTGTCCCCACTGGCAGCACACATGCATGAGAAGTCCACTGGAGAAGGAGTGGCCACAGGAACCTTGACTGAGAACGCCTCCATGTGGTCAGGAGAGCTCAGCAGCCAGTCAGCAGTACTGAAGGGGAAAAAAAAAAAAAAAAAAAAAAAGGGATTCTTCCCATTAATGTCCTAGCTTCACTAAAATACATCTGATTTAAATCATTTATTTATTTAGATAAATGACAGACGGATAATAGATAGACAGACAGACAGACAGACAGACAGATAGACAGATAGATAGATAGATGATAGATAGATAGACAGATGATAGTTAAATAAGACAGACACACGATAGATAAGACATAATGAAACATTTTAGATCCAAGCACAAAATGTGTATTTACTAGAGTAGTTTTCATTACTTTAACAGGTCTAGAAATCATATCTCTAAAAATTCTCTGGTTAGCCATGACTGCAACAACCCTGTATTTATCACAACTGTATTTATGTTCAAGAGCATTTTGCACACCTGGCGTCTTTGAGCCAGCGTTTGTCCATGTCCTCCTGCCAGCCCTCGGGCGGACTCTCCTGCCAAGCGTTAAAGTAACGAATGATGCCTTGGTGTTCCAGCTTAGCCAGAGCCTTTACCTCTCGCATGACCTTCTCACGAGCCAATTCCCTACAGTCACAATCCCAGCATTAAACACAAACATACAGACACCTGTATCCCAACTGATGCTTTTCATGAAGCATTAATGTTTTGTGTCGACTGTTACCTGTTGGGAAGACGGATCCTCTTGATGGCGTAGTTGCAGTCATCCACCTTGTTGCGCGCCTCAAAAACGACACCAAATCCACCACGTCCCAAACACTGAACTGGCTCGAAGTCTGTCAAGTATCTGATACACACAAACAAACCCAGTTATGAATAAATTCATTTGGACTTTACTGCTATGCAATAAAATGGATGTGTGTCGGTGTCCAAATGAGCTCAACATCAGAGCATGCAAAGACTAAAACACTAAAACAGTTACGTACTGTAGTTCGTAATTTACAATATCAAAACTCAAACAACAAAGAAACTGCACAGCAAGAGCACTTGAGTCATAAAAGCTGTGCATTTACCCCTGAGAATTTAAAAGTAAAATATGATCACGATGCCATCTGTGCATTCCACATTCAGCAACTGCACGTCTCTAATGTACCATGTGCAAACAAGTGTAATCTATTTTAAGAAATGGGTTTGAATTTCCTTATTTAAAAGAGGAACTCCAACTGTAACTCTGACTGAGGCATTTGTAATTTCATTTAAAGGTAAAGTCTGTCATTTCTAGCAGCACCAAATGGAAGTGTAATGCATCTGAGCATCTGAGCAGGACACTGGCTCAACCAATGGTGTGAGTTTAAAATTATATATTATGTGTTATATTATCTGGAACCTTCAGATTTTTGTCATTAAAATTACCAATACATTATTGATTAATCATTAAATGTTAATAATACCATGTGCAAGTAGCCCATATCTACTTACAATTTAAATATAGTTTAAGGACATATATTTTCAGTTTCCTATTCATATTTTAATGCATTGATTCTTAACATTTATTTATTTATTCATTCATTTCAGACATTATTTTTGGCAGTAGATAAGCCCAAAAATGAAACTACTGTCACCATTTACTCACCATCATGTTGTTCCAAACCTGTAAGAGTTTTGTTCATGTTCAGAACACAAATGAAGATATTTTATATGAAATCTGAGAGATTTCTGTCCCTCTATTGACAGCCAATGCAAACAACATTTTGATGCTTCAAAAAGTTCATAAAGAGATCATAAAACTAATCCATATGAATCGTGCGGTTTAGTCCAAATTTTCTAAAGAGACTCAATCGCTTTATGGTGAACAGATTTAATATATACTTTTATTCATATATAAACATTCATCAACGCACATATTATATATGGGGTCAGAAACAAGCTCAAGGATGCTTGCTTGACCTGTGATAACCAATGAGATTCATTCTTGCGTGTTACGCAGCACGTTTGAGCTTCGGCAAGAACCAATGAGGTTTTGTTCTCACACATCAAGCAAGTTCGGTTGAGCTTCTGTTTATGTTCGCTGATCAATGTTTATATGTAAATAAAAGCCTAAATTCAATCTGTTCATCAAATAAAGCGATCAAATCTCTTCAGAAAATTTGGACTAAACCACTCAATTCAGTTTTAAAATCTTGTTATGAACTTTTCGAAGCATCAAACTGGTAGTTGCATAGCTGTCAATGGAGGAACAGAAATTGCTCAGATTTCATTTAAAATACCATTTGTGTTTCAAAGATGAACGAAAGTCTTACGGGTTTGGAACAACATTGATGTGAGTAACGGACAACAGTTTTTTTCATTTTTGGGTGAACTATCCCTTTAATTGATTAAATTACCAAAAATAACTAACTAAAATAATAATTAACCCTCCTACACTTACAATAGTCCCTAAATCAATATTAACATCAATATGAAATTCAAAGTGTATGCTCAATTACCTAGAAACATATTCACAAGGACGTGTCTCTGTGACGACAACTTCTTTGGGCTCTGTAACATCCAGTTCAAACTTGTTGTCAGTTTGACACTGTGTCTCAGACTCCTTCCGTTGCTGTACAGATGAATTAGGAACAGTGCAACATGCATGAGTTTTAATATTAATTTCACACTATAATAAGCATGAGATCATTTGTGTGTATTGAACAGTTTTTGTTTACCCGCACGTATGTTGTGGGTGGGTGGAAGAACTTGCGGACGATGTAGGTGGTGGCAGCAATGCAGAAGATGATGGTACCCAGAATCTCCTTCCACCATGGCAGCAGCAGCACAGGATCTTTCCTTCTCACCGGTGACCCCTCTCCATCCTTCTTCAGCAGAATGCTCACTGCCGTCTCATCACGACGGTTACGATAACGAGGACTGTATGGAAAGTAGTATCCATTATCTACATTTGGAAACAGAGAAGAGGGTAATAAGTTCATGTTCTCTCTTAAACCACAGTCACGAACGGTCAAACCAAGTGTCCAAATGGCCTGAAGGACAGTTGCTCTTACCATATGGGTACTGCAGTATTGAAAGAGCTCCATTACTGTACTCCTCATGTGAGAATTTATCATTATTCAGACATTTATCAAACTCCTCAGAGCCCACTAGAACTGGAGTACGGGAAGGGGAGTCTAGGAGAAAAGGGACTAGTGTTATTGACAACATCACAGTAGCTTTAGTACATTCTTTTGTGTGTATTTGGTGTAATATACTCACGTATGAGGGGTTTCCATTTGACTATAGGTGGTGGCATCATGTCAGAGTTACTGCCCCAGGCGTTTAGAGCTTTGGCCTTCGATGGAAACTTCTCTGAGATTCTCACAGAGGACTGGAGGTACAGCTGACCCTGAAACATCCCTTTAATGGAAAGAGAAAACATTTTAGATTCGCATTACATGTCTTTATTTCTCAAGAAAGATTGCCATTTACACCTGGTATTTACATGAGTCTCAAACGCATCTCCTGTGACGGGATTTTGTGAATGCATACACTACTCTTATGCTCACAAAATGCTGCATTTATTTGATCAAAAATACAGTGAAAACAGAAATACTGTGAAATATAACCATTTAAAATAACTGTTTTCTATTAAAATATATTTTAAAATGTAATTTATTCCTGTGATGGCAAAGTTGAATTTTCAGCAGCCATTACTCCAGTATCCAGGAGACACATGATCACTGAGAAATCACTCTAATATGCTGATTTGCTGCTCAAGAGACACTTATTTTTATTCATTAATGTTGAAAACAGTTGTGCTGCTTAAAATTTTGTGGAAACTATGATATTTGTTTCAGGATTCTTTGATGAACAGAAATTTCAAAAGTACAGCATTTATTTAAAACAGAACATTATATCAAATAATGACATTTATAATGACTTCTGTAACATTCATTTAATGCACGCTCAAATTTTTGAACAGTAGATTACATAATTCACTTGTGCATTTAAGGCTCATTATTTCAGCTAAGGAGAGATTGAAAGTGAGCTTTTTGAGTGAACAGCTATTTTATTGCAAAGCAAAAGTTATAGCCCTTCTTTTATCAAGGTTGACTGACAGGCCAGTAGGCGGTTCTTCCCTGTTGCCCAGGATGCATCAGGACTCATTAGCATTGAACACCTCCAAATGTAACTTAAGTGAACGGATCACAAAGGCATATGGGACACTAGAGTTGTCAAAAGTACCGACTTGATCATAGTAGCCAATCACAGACATATCCGATGAGCGCGTCAACACAATGGCCAATCAGAGTTGTTTACGAATCCGCTCAACAGTGCTCAAAGCGTCACATTTTTAAAATTTCATTACCAATTGGTACCAAAGTCAGTACTTTTGACAACTCTATGGGACACCATATACACATGTATTTAGACCCGACCACTTTTGATTGGTTCAGCCGATACCAATTTAAATACCAGATGTAAACAGGGTCTCTTACACATTCATGTTCGTAAAACAAACATCAAGTGCATGTTACCCAGGTAAACGCTGGACTCTGTGGCCCCACGGGCCTCCTCAATGATGTCATCATCCTCCTGAGCCTCAGTTTCGGTGTGGGAGTTATACGAGGTGTCATCGAACAGGCTAATAGGCGTCACCTTCCCCCCTCCTACCAACCACGCAGAGGCAATGGGTGTGCAAAACTTCACAGAGAGGAGAGAGAGAACGAAATCATGAGAAATGAAGAATTGTAGATTGTTTGTTTCACCTACAACTCTAAACAGTAACCTAATGGGTTGAGTTGAGATACCTGATGCTCCCAGATCAGCAGTCCTTCGGGTTTGGTGCTGAAGGCCATGACTTTCCAGTCCGGCACAGAAACCTTAATGACCAGGTCTAAGCCCTCTACCTGAGTGTGCGAGTTTGGATGCGTATTAGCATGATTTTTGGTTTGTGCGTCTGTCTCCTCCTGGATGACACGCTGTGCTTCACGTCTAACCTCTCGCCATGTCTCCCCATTAGATGCCTCCCCCTCCAGGAAGTTGAGGTTGGACTGAATCTCAGGGACAAATTTAAGCTCAAAGTTTCCCACACTGAAGTTCCATCTAGAGAAAACAGAAAACAACTGGCATTTTACAAGGATGACTACTATTCTGCAACTGTTTTTCAACATCAAGCTGCCAAGCTGTGCAATGTTGATACATCCCAGCGTACTCTGCATCTAATCTACCTCTGTTTCATTTGTAAGATCAAAAGCAAGGTCACATGAAGCGCTCAACAGAGCGCAAGCGAAGCCAAAGCCTGCGGGTATTTCTTACTTCTCAAACCCGTTGCGAGGCCTCACAGCTCTGACAGTTTTCTGTGTTCTCTGGAGTAACAGTACGTCCTCTGGCTCTCCTTCCTCGTCCCCCCACCGACTGCAGCCCACCGCTGAACAAATATACTTTAACTACAGAGGAAGAGAGAGGGAGGTTAAAGCTGACAACCAATACTACAATATGATAAAAGAGTTTGCCACAACAGCACATCAATCATTTATTGTTATAAAAAACAACTGAAAAAAAGAAATCATCTGTTTGAGTTACCTTGCCGCTGTATGCACCAAGGCCGTATGTGGTGAGGGACTTTCCCCCTACAAGCACAGTGTCCTCTCCAATGCGGTACGAGGAGTCCAGAAGTGACTCGACACTGAAGGGAACAGCCTCCATACTCTCCCTGTCCCTGTTCCACTGGAACAGAGCTCCGTCCAGAGAGGGAATGAACATCTTGTTCCCAAAAATCTGAGGAACAGAAAGAGGTCATGAGAATTTTATTATTTTTCATCAGATATTTGTTGTAAATTAGCTGAAGTGGCACATGATTTCATTTTGGGAAATATTTCACATTTCCGATCAGCAGCAGCAGGGTGGGTACAATGAGCAGACCATGATGGATAGAGACAAGGGGACAGACAACACTGAGACTTTGACCAATCAGCTTTGAGGCTGTGTGTGGCATTATCACACTGTATGCCATTAACATTTGGCACTCTGTCTACTGTTGTCCGAAGAGTTACACAATCCTACATGTCGTTTAAGGATAAACATGGACAATTGGACAACACACACACCAATAAAGAGAAAAGGCCATTATATAAGGGTAATGTAACTGACCCTAATCCAAAAAGTGATCTCAGCTCAAACAGACATACAGAAGGGGGGGGGATGAGATCACCAACTTCCTGTTGCGCTTAATCTAACCTTGATACCTGGTATGGACCAATCGGAAGCTGAACAACTATGAGAAAACAAGCACCTGGAGAATGAAAACAGTCACTGTGATTGGCTGAGAAATGAAGAGATTAGCTCATCTGTCCATCACGTCCGGGTGGGCGGGGCTTGTAAAGAGCTTGCAGTGGTACTGAGGGTAAGAGGTTTAAAGAGTTTGTGGTGTGTGTGCTGCAATGATGACTCATCACTGTGCTACACTGAGTTAATCCATCATGTGATCTATTTGCCTGATCTCCAGCTCTACAGGATCTTGACGTTGGGTGAGACTTCAATCCAACTACATCCTAAATCAATGAACAATTAAAGCCAATCAATTAGAAGAGCAAGAATTTAACCTCAGACGATGTCCAGAACTTCATTAATGTCATTAGCTGCAACAGAGCTCCTCTGAAAATCTACAGCATCAGCTACACTAAATGACTTATCTATATAAAAACTAGCATGTAGGCAAAAAAAAGGGATTAGTTTGTCTTAAATCATAAAGTAATAATTAATATAAAATAAAAATGTCAATGTCATAACATTGGATAAAATAATATCCTTTTTTAAAATAAATGTCATTTTTAAAAATGTTTAACAGAAAACATTTCACAAAAAAGTGGAACATAGTTCATTGTTAATGTAATGAAGAACACCATTAGTTACTCTGCTAGGACACCCTTGGGAACTGACTTCATATATCTATAATTGGTTAAAAGTTTTTTTTTTTCTTTTTATATATTTGTATATTATTAAATATTACTTTACTTTCTATAATATAATATAATATAATATAATAATATAATCAAACCAAAATGTATTCAGACACCTTCATTCATTAATACAGCTAGTTCAATATAGTTTAAAAAAAGGGCAATGAAATATGACAAGATCTCAAAGTTAAACTGTGTCAGAAAAAAATAATCTTAATTATGTCAGATAACACTTAAGCAAAACATGGTCAGGTCAAAGTGTGAATAATTTTTGGTTCCAAATTTTTATCAATTTTACTGGTAGTTCACTGTATGAAGAATTTTTGGGATTAATATGTCACAGTTTACTTTATTTTGCTATCCTCACTTACATAAATGAACTATAGTGTCCTGCACCCACTAGTAAAAATATATCAAAAATATAGAAAATGTCTGAATAATTTTTGGTTTGACTAACTAGGGCTGTCAAGCGATTAAAATGTTTTTAATCTAATTAATTACATGATGTGGCGATTAATCAATCTAATTAATCGTAAATTAATCACATCAAATTTGACTGAGAAATTATCCCAAAACGATCATTTAAAGTCATTATTGTGTAAAGCATCAAATACACATTACAAAAAGTACTTTCAGGAAGATATATTTTATTTGATTCAGCATAGAATTTATTACACAAAATTCATTTTTGGATGAACTATACCTTTATTTATTTTATAATATGGAAATATTTATATTTTATATAAAATTAAAAAAAATAAAAATAAATTATATAATATATATATATATATATATATAAAAAATATTTTTTTTTTTTTTTTATATATTTAAATTTTATATATATTTTATATATATTATATAATAATAATTTAATATAAATTAAATTATACTTTAAATAAGAAACTAAAACTGCCAGTATTCATTCATTCATTAACCCCTTAAGCCCTGAGGGTATTTTCAGAGTGACACACAAAAAAGTAAAGACTTGTAACTCCAAAACTGTAGCAAGGAGAATCAAAAGGTTGGTTTCGTTTGAAAGGAAACTTTTTAAATTTAAATAAATAAATAAATTTGGATATTCTCATGCTGAGAAACTGCAAATAAACAGCAAAAAAAAAAAAAAAAAAAAAAAGGGAAATTTACATATCTTTCTAATTTAAAATAGAATATAATTAATTAAATCGAATTAATGAGTTTAAATCGACAGCCCTAAATATAGCTATATATTTTTTTAAATGTATACAAAGATCCCAGTGTCCTTTCGGCTCCCAAAGCCTTGAAGGACATGAAATTTAATGAACATGTCTTATTACACAACAAGGAGGTTTTATGACTTGCATGAAAGGAAGTACATATTTTAAACCTCTTAACCTCAAGCTGTAAATGCAAAAGGTTGGCTGCTTTTTATGAAGAGTGTAATTTAACCTCTACAGTATCTCATGTCAGTGTGCTGTGGTATTTAAACAAATGTAAAGCTTCAGTAAAAAAAAAAAAAATCTCTCTTTGGACGCATGTTACAAATCAATTTTTTGCTGGCTGATAGGCCAGTATTGAAAAAGCTCTCTCTGATGGGGGATATTTGGCTTGACAAAGTTCTCGTCTGCACGTCAATGGTAAAACTAGTGTTGACTGCTCATGTATTTCATTTAAAATGCTCCAAAGGCTGCAGTTTTGTGAATAAATCTGTATAAATTATTCAAGTAAGTCATTTCATAACAATATTCAGAATGGTTAGTTTAAACAAAACAGAAAATTCTGCCATTGACTGAAAATCTTCCTCTCTAGCTCTCAAATCTGGCCATCGGGGCAGCTTTGATGCTGTGGATGACACACAAGAACCAATGCCATGATTTGACATCACTGAAGTGAAACTATGGCAAATCACAGCATGCCCAACAAACCCAGATATACTGGCACACATTGAGCAACAACCACTAGTTTTAGTTTTTCCTTCAATTTGTACAATGCATAGTTTGGCATCATTTTCAACCAGCAAACATCTGGTCACCTCTGCTGTTATGATCCCATTAATGAGTAGGGAACGTAGGGGCAGAAAAAAAACATTGTATCAGACTGAACCCTGTAGCCAACATGAATCAAATACTCAGTTCAGCTGTGGGCAATGACTTCTGGAATCTTGTTTGACACATTCAATTTGAGAGACTTAGCTAAAGGCAGTCTGGCCCTTGTCTTAAGGGATCACAGCAGGTTTGAGTATGAAGAGTGTCTATGTAGGCAGGATATCCCTCTGTACTCAATGACCTCCTGCAGATGATAGCGCTCCACTGAGTCTGACACATAGCATTACATCAAGCTAGGCGCAATCCCCTCTCTCTTCGCTGTTCAACAGTAATCTCTCTTTCTCCCACACACGCATACTCACACAACACAACATATCATTTCACACTCCTCCCAGCACAAAAATCACTTTAGTGCACCCTACATAGTTTAAAATCAAATAAACACACTTAGGTCTACAGATGACATGCTATCAAATAAAAAAACGACTCAAAACATTTACAGTTTAACGTAATAAAGTCATTCAGTGACGTCAATTTGTAGGGAAACCTGTATTTGATAGGTTTCAGAATCACGGTTTTCAAATTAAGAGTAAAATAAGGCCTGTGGTTAACATTACTTCAACAAAACTACTTTACGTTTTGACAAATTGGTGGCGACTTCATATGCATTCAAATAATCTCATTCACTGGTTTTCGTACAATCTGCTTATGCCTCCACTGAGGTTTTTTTTTTTTTTTTTTAAATTGCATGTACAAATACAAATCAAATCATACAAATTCAAACAAAATCACAAACTAGTAAAATAGTTAATTTTATTTTCCATGAAATCAGGTTGACAGACCTGATTTTACTCAAATCAAAAACCTTCGTTCTAAAAATCCATTAGAAATTTCTGAGGGAAAATGCTTGAAAATGCTAATTCTCTTCTGGGTTTAGGACTAAACAACACTATTGTGAAACTGCTGATCCTGCTTTGGTGTTATTTTGCCTCTTTTTACAACAGTTGAGATATTCAGGATAACAGTGGAGTGCCATCAGAAGTTGACATCACTGACATATACCCAAAAAGAAAGCAAAAGAGCAGCACCAAAATGACACTTCAAAGTACTGTGTTCGCACATCATTGTACTGCTGAGGAAAATCTGATAAAATCTGTCAAGAACATGTCAAAGTTATATTTCAATTGCAAAATTAAAATAATAAGTTATATATTTTGCCTAAAGAAAATTAAAGCCTATTTTTAGGATAATTAAGTTAACCATTGTAGTAAGAAAACAATATAAAATAAAATAAATAATTGACGACAGGCCACTGAATTATTGAAAAATAAGGCACACCCGAGGAGATAAAGCAGAGTGGCCATATTATTACTACATCTAGGGTGTATATTATTTTCCAATAATTCATTGGCTTGTCGTCAATTATTCTGCTTATTCCACGGTTACCACACATCAAGACATTTTTCAGATGTTTTATTTCAAGACATTCATCCAGTTTTCTGGATGTAGAACTACTTTCTTACACATCTCATCCCAAGCCTCTGTTGCTAATTCCAGAACGTTGTTTTAGAGCTAGTAACGGATGCTTTGAAATCCTGTTATTAGAGAGCGAGACTGTGTCTGTATGTGTGCAAACACAGAGCAGAAGAGGTAATTTCATAAGGAAAACATGGAAATTGTCATTTTTATCCTTTTGTTTGTCATATTTGCTTTGTAAACATCTTTTAATGGCTTCTGAAATAACTGAAATAATTTGGCGAATTGATATGGAACTGTAATGCAGTCGACAGACCGGAAACTTCTACTTACTGAAGAAATAAATAAATAGACCCCAAAACATTTGTCAAACAATTGGAATCAAGCATTTAAAGGGATAGTTCACCCAAAAGTGAAATCTCTGTCATTAATTACTCACTCTCATGTCGTCCCAAACCTGTAAGACCTTCGTTCATCTTCAGAACACAAATTAAGATATTTTTGATGAAATCCAAGGGTTTCTGAACACAGACAGCAACGTCATTGCACCTTTTGAGTAGGGATGGGCATTTTTGGCAATTTTTCATTTCGATCATCGATAGGTTTCAAAAAGTACTTGGGGGGCGGGGCGTGTGCGGGGGGCGGAGCATGGCCGTCATGGAGATAATGAAAATATCTGAAGACTGTTAGGAAAATGAATGTTAAAAATATGACATGAAAACGTGATTAGAACACTGTTAGATTGATTATGATGCAGCAATGTTATTAATAAGGAAGCATTCAAAAGGAATAGCCACCTGAGGTGACTTTATGCCAATAAAACTGAAGCCCGTTCTATGACACATCCTTTGATATTAATCAGATAACTTAGATACATAATATAGACGTAACATTACAACTTGTATCGGCACAAAAGGATGCAAATGGCAGTGAACTTACGTGTTATGCGCTATAGCGAGAGTGAGAGAGAGAAAGAGAGCTTGCGCCGTGATGCGCTTTCATGACAGCGTGCTGAAACACGGGCAAGGACATCTCATTATAATGCTATGTTTATGGCAGACCTGTGCTTTATTTTCATCTACATGATTAAGTGTTTCCATAAATCGCCTGCGCGTTTTCGAAGCCATGCGAATTATACGAATTATGCCATTGAACAAATATGACGAAAAAAGCACTGATCAGATGTAGCTATTACAACTTTCATCTGCAAAAGGTTTGCGAATGCAAACGTGAGCTTATTTTCATCCATCTTGTCAAAGTGAAGCCAGACATCACTATGTGACTTCGAGGCCATTCTCTCTCGTCTTTTGACACATGCTGTGAAAAGCTAAACAATCAGAGCTCAGGGCGCCGCCCAAAGTGCTGCTATAATCAGGAGAAAAACAAACAAAACAAACAAACAAACAAACAAAAAAACATTTCGATCATCATTTACATGATTGATCGTCACTGTCACGGTCGAGTACGAGTACTTGATCGCTGTTGCACATGCCTACTTTTGAGGTCCAGAAAAGTAGCGAAGACATAGTTAAAATAGTCCATGTGACTACAGTGGTTCAACCTTGATGTTATGAAGTGTCGAAAATACTTTGTGCGCAAAAACAAAACAGAAATAACGACTTTATTCAACAATTTCTTCTCTTCCCTGTCATTATCCTACGCTGTTGACATAGTGAACGCAGTGCAACGCTTCCGGGTTCTACGTCAGAACGCCGACTCAGTATTGGCCGACGCTGTACTTGTGAGCAGCACAACACATGCGTGTGATGCTGACGCAGGAGCTGGCCAATAATGAGTCGGCGTTCTGACGTAGAACCCGGAAGCGTTGCACTGTCTATGCAACGTCAACTGCGTAAGAGACTGAAACGGAAGAGAAGAAATTGTTGAATAAAGTCGTTATTTTTGTTTTGTTTTTGCTCACAAAAAGTATTTTTGTCACTTCATAAAATTAAGGTTGAACCACTGTAATCATGTGAACTATTTTAACCATTCATCAAAAATATCCTAACTTGTGTTCAGAAGATGAACGAAGGTCTTACGGGTTTGGAACAACATGAGGGTGAGTAATTAATGACAGAAATTTCATTTTTGGGTGAACTAACCCTTTAACAGCCCCATGGTACAATTGGAAAAGAAATAAAGTATATTTGAATAGTGTTTTTTGTGCACTGCCAATAATTTATACTTATTTTAAATTGAAAAAAAATAATTGTAATCACGATACATATTTATTATAATACAGTTAAAAGGAAACTGTTCTGCAGTAATGAGGTTGGGAACTACAAAACTGAAAAGTAAAACATTATAGTGATGGGAATTTGGTGGGACGGTTTTCGTAATGTTTATGGAAATAAATGCCACAATGCAAAAAACTTTTGGTTTTAGTGTGTAATGTGACCGGGACATGTTTTTTGGAGGTTCTATTGACTTTATGAACTTAGGTTTATCTACAGCACAAGCCCGACAGTGTGTCAATACAATTATTCTGTGAGTCACATCAAATGACTCCCTTTGGTGCTGCAATCAAACAAAACAAAAGGTGTTGTGCATTGAATAGTGTGCAGAAATACCGGCTTTTCGGCTCATTAGATTAAAGCGCATTAATTACAACTGTTCCCTTTAAAGATTAATAGATGAGAGGGGGGTGTATGTGTTTGTTGGGTTGGGGGGGGGGGGGGGGGGGGGGGGTCAGCATTCTTATGGATGACATCATCCCACACATAAGGCATTACCTCATTCTTCAATCCTCTCAGCATGACTCACACCACACTGTCAGTGGTATCCCTCTCCACCCCCCATCTCTCTCTTCCTCATTCCTCTCATCCTTCTCTTTCTTACTCTCCATCACACCTCCCCCTCGTGTTGTGACAGCGTGTTTCTGCAGACAATGCTGTTTACTTCT
The DNA here is from genome assembly GCF_019924925.1 of Ctenopharyngodon idella. Classification (NCBI taxonomy): domain Eukaryota; kingdom Metazoa; phylum Chordata; class Actinopteri; order Cypriniformes; family Xenocyprididae; genus Ctenopharyngodon; species Ctenopharyngodon idella. The sequence goes on from NC_067232.1 coordinate 23,796,494, forward strand.
GGCCTCTCTCCTACTGTTGAGGCATGCTATAGGTGACTGCTTTCTACTGGCGCCATGGCAAGGGCCAATCAAAAGGGGGCAGACTGCTCTAATCACCGAGCAGAATGCCTTGCAAGGCACTGCTTGAGCCAATCAGAATGGCTGGTTGCTAGGCACCAGGAGGTAAAAGGGGAGGGGAGAGGAAGATTCTAGCCAATGGGGAGGTTGCTCCCACAGCAGCCAGGCATTTCAGGTTACCGCCAAACCAGACGGGGATCAACACAATCACTCACACATACACACACACACACACACACACTCACCTTTATACTATTATATATACACACACACACACACACACACAAAGTAAAGAAAGAGGAAAAAGTAAAGAGTAAAAACATATCATGACATTCTTAGACACTGCAAATTATTAGCATGGTTCAAACTAATGTGTAAAATTAGAAGATGCCCAAAGAAGCCCGTTAATGCAGCGCTAATGTTTTCTCAGTGTGTTTGTGTAAATGTGTGCATGCGCACAGGCTCATAAGTGCATCGCTGCCAAACGCTCTTCCTCCAGGCTAGTCTTCAGTCTCTAGTGAGCACGAGTCTGTGATCTGTGTGTGTGTGTGTATGTGTGTGTGTGTGTGTGTGTAACTTGTTTCAGGTCCAATTTCCTTTGGGCCATGTCTCATTCTCTTCTGGGGTAAAGAGGTTCAAACAAACATCGCCTTTTCCCACACACACACACACACACACACACACACACACACACACACACACACTTTGGAACAACATAATAATGTGTGCTCTTTGCATGTTTGGGCAGAAAACCTTCATGTTGCATCACTATGCGAAATACTACAAGAAGGCGTTTAATAGTTCTAACTAACAGGGTTTCTGCAGGTTTCATGAAGGTATATTTAAGACCACGACATTTTTAAAACAAAGAAAAGTAAAGAAAAGTAAATGGGTCAACTCGTAAAAATGAATGTTGCCTGAAGAATTAAATAACTTGTATTTTTGCAATGCTTCGATGAATCAAAATTCTTTTGATAACTTGTTGCCAGCACCATCCCTAGCTGCTGTGTGCATATTTTGGTGAAGATCAGACCAACGGCCTAGGAGGTTAAAAAAATAATCTATTATAAGATATATATTTTATAGGGCTTAACTCAAGGAAGAAGAAAATCAGTACAGGGTTCCCGCTCCATTGGTGCTTGGACCCCTAAATATATGAATTAAGACTTTTTAAGACCCACAAAAACCCTGAACCAAGTGTAAAAAATAGGTTAAACCACCATTTAAAACAGGTGTTGGTTGTGGCATTTTTTAAAAAAGTTGCCAGCCACCACCAGCATTTTTGCTCATTTTCACATAAGGGACTTTCGCACCAAATAGTTCTAGGAACTAGCCATCAGTGTGGTTCCTCGAGAACAACCGGTGGATGGAGGATGCTGTGATAGAAGCTGTGTTTGTTGTGTGTCGTGGGTTTTGTGATAACGGAGATGGAATGTAAACGCATAATTTATGCAACTGAAAGAGCAAAAAAGTGGGGTTAAGAGACAAGATCCCCTATGAAACTTGCAGTGTTACATATTATCAAGGCGGAGAAAAGAACACAACGACGCTGCAGACAACAGGCAAATGCTGTTATCACTGTTTTCCTTGTTTGTGGAGTAAATTTGTTTACACTAAGGCTGCACGATTTATCACATGATACGAAAAATAACATTGAAATCGCGATTCTTAGTGCGATTATGAAATTGCGAAGGCTGCGATTATTTTTTTATGCGCAGCTTGTCAATGAAGTATGGCTCCAAATGCTAAATCCATCTGAAAGCACTGTATGTTTGAGTCGCTTATAATGTACATTTGAAAAAGCAACACGTGTCAAACATCTTTCCAGACATGAGAAGCATTTATTAACATCTTGTCCAACAAAAGACAACATTTAATAACATGTTTTTATTCTAAACTCACTTCATAACGACAGTTGAGCATCCTTCTGTGAGATGATGTGGCTTCTTACACAGAATAAGGCAGTCGTGTGTTTATTAGTCCTGTTTAATCAAAGCGTTTCAATCTTCTGTTTATTTAGTTACAGTGATAGTATGATGCCCATTGGGATTTCCTGGAATGACGCGTTTTATCTACTTTGGTAGCAGGGCATATTTGGAGTTTCTGCGCAAGAGTGCCCTCTGGCTTTCAGATGCAGAAGCATTTACTACTGATCACAGAGCCGTACAGCTCTGACAAGTTGCGCATAAAATAATCACAGCCTTTCCCAAATCGCGTGCGATAAAATTTGCGATAAATCATGATATATCGTGCAGCTCTAGTTTTCACAGCTTTTTAAAAATGCCGGGTACGACATGCGTTTGGCCAATCAGTGTACAATAGTCCAATAGTGCCGGTTTAGATCCTACTCTGAAGTAGCAGCTAATTTAGTTCCACCCAAAAGGAGTTCCTAGAACTAAAATTATTCCTAGTTCCTGTATGCGAACAAGCCAAAAAGTGGGTACTTCCACCAATAGTTCTAGGAACTATAAAAAGGTTCCTCCGGTGCAAAAGCCCCTATAACTTTCATGGCCCCCAGAATATTTTGTTGTATTTTGAATATTCTGTAACACGTTTTATTCTAGCTTCGTGCATTCTTTTTTTTATCAACACTAGAATGTGAGCAAGTTTCATAAAATAAAGCAACATTTTGAACAAAAAGCTGAGAAAAATTGTGTTTTTTTCCATAGACTACAACATGCTTTTATCACTCTTTTCTGCTCCTTTTTGCCTGTGATTTGATCTTCAGATTCTCCACTCTGAAGTTGCGTAATAGCACCACCTACCTTATAAGAAAAGCCAGAAAATTCTGTCAATGGCGGGAAAGCACTGCGTCATAAATGACGGAAAATTCCATCAATGGCAGGGAAAGAGTTAAAGGCTGTGAGAATCTGTGTGCAATACCTCTGGTTTGCTGAGGCTAGAGGACACTAGACAGCCTGAGCCCACATCCAGGTCCCACTGCTTGCGTCCCTGGTTCAGAGGATCCAGAGCTGCGATTCTTCCATCCAGTGTGCTAATGATCACCAGAGCCCTGTCAAGCACATAATACACACAGGTTCACATATTGTACAGTGAAAAGGGTTTCCTATCACTCTATACTGCTCACAAGACCTTTTCCTACTGCCTTCATCTTCAAGTTTCCACTTGAGGTAGAGATTATTGGATGTATAGGAAGTATGTGTCGCTATTAAATTGTGACTAATGCAATGTTATGTTCAATAACCAATAAATGGCCAATATTAAAATTCTCTATTTTGTATTTACAAATAAAACACTAAAAGATCAAATCATTTTAAGTCCTTCAAAATGTTCCTATGACAGTATATATATATATAATATTTATATTTATAATATAAATATTTTTCAATATTTTTAGAAAAAAACAAAACAAACAAACATTATTTTATAAAATACTGAGATCTAATAAAAAATAAAAAAATCTAAAATCACTGAAAATAGAAAATGTTTATTATCCATTTAAAAAGCTGTTTTAATTCATAGTTTTGGATTTAATACAAGGATGAATTAATCCTTCAATTCTTATTGTTTATAATTATTGTATATTGCATCTAATGTCTACAATTGACCAACAACTGGCCGATTATACTGCCTTCATGTCAAAATATCACTTTTTTTTTTTTTTTTTTAGTACTATGTGATAAAAGCTAACAAGAACTGAAGCCAACACAGGACACTTCATGGCTAAAGTGCCAGGGAACTTTTTAATGGACAGGAGCAAGGGTAGAGAAAGCAGGACTAAGAATGAGTCACTTTGATCAAGTCTAAGAGAGTTAACACATCCCTCCAGACATCAACACTGATGAGGTCAGAATTTAAGGGCACTTCAGTTCTGCTCATCCCGGTGCTCTGGGCCAACACCGTTTGTTCTCGTTCTCCAATAGGATTGAAGAGCAGAAAATGCTATAGCACAGCACTCCTGATTGGCTGGAGGGCCCCTCCAAAAATATGAGGGCTGATTGGTTGTTGCTAAGCAGTGGGCATTGTGAGAATGAATGAGGACACTACAGTGGTCCCGCCCAGCCAAAAGAGTGATTGAGAGAAAGAAAAAAAAAAAAAAAAAAACGGAAGAGAAAGAGAGAGAGACTGGTGATAATAAAGGGAGAATAACAAATCCCATTTTCTGGATGAGATCAAAGAGTAAGTGAATTCCACAGGCTGTTTAACCTTAGGAAAAATAAAAAGGAGAACAAGTGACTAAAACAGAGGGAAAAGCATTTGAGAAAAATTGTAAAACTAAATTGAGTTTTGCACTATGAGTTTTGTAGACTATATTGTAACACAAACTGCATAAAAAGTGCCATGAGATATAATTAAAGTCAATGCACACAAAACCAAACTGTGATAGAGACTAAAACTAAACTTACGCTCGAGTTAACAGTGAAAATGTCTTGTTGTTTTCTGTTATTGCCGCCTTTGTATTTCTTTTACTTACCCTTTCATTTTAATGTCTGTTCACTTTAACCTACTATTTATGTCTTATTTTATTGTACTGCACTCGCACATCTTCATTTTCTATATTACCTGTTTCTGTACTATTTATCTGTTTCAGTCACTTTTCCCACTCATCCGGCATATTTACGACTGTCAGCACTGGTGTTGAATTCAAAAACACTTATATAATGTTAATGTTATACTAAACGTTAATATATAAACACTACTATTTTCATGGTGAAAAAAAAAAAGATTAAAAAAAAGTATCAAACTGGTAAAAAAAATAAATAAATAAATAAAAAAAAACTTCATCTTACAGCCTTTTTAAAAGCCTGAATGCTCACAAATGACGCTCACCCTTTTAACTCTTTCAACATTATTCCTGTCATGCTGTTTAACACTCTTTGCACTTACACATAAACGGATACTTAAGTGTGCTTCCACACATCTGTGATCCCTCCCTCTCACTCTCACTTACTCTCGCGTCTCGCTCTCTCAGAGGAAGTCAAGAGAATCTCAACTCAGACCTGATGTAAACAGACTGCATGGAAAAAAAAAAAAAAAAAAAACTAGGGTATCTGAGGGGTTTGGTCCAATCATAGGAGGCTTTCCTCCTCCCTCAGCCAATCAGGGATTAGATGTGTTGCTGCACTTTCAATCAGAAACCACTCCTTTAAAAAACACCAGCCAATGGACATAAAAAGCCCACTGTAACCATGCCACAGTAAGCAGCTCTTATCAGCTAAGTGTGCGTTAGCAAGTACCACTGCAAAACACACACTTGCACAATGGGGAGCACGTGGCCAAGTTGTGAAAACAGAGGCACACCCCTGCGGAGAAGCCACGGAATTCATGACAGGTTAACAGAGTAAAGGACTTTGTGCAGACACAATTGCTTGACAAGACAACCTGCAGAAACCTGATACAGCAATTAATCATTCAACAATGTGATTCAAGCAACAGTTTAGTCAGAAATTAATAATCTGTCATTCTTTACTCGGCTTTGTGTTATTCAAACCCCCATGACTTTCTTCTGTGGAACACAAAAGAAGACGTTTAAAAAAAATGTTCAGGCAGCCATTTTTCATACAAAAACAGTGAATGGGGACTGATTCTTGTCAAGCTCCAAAAGAAACATAAAAATCATTCATGATTTATGTTATTTCTTTTAATGTTGCAGACAGTCACATATTCCATTGTACAGCGAAATTCAGCAGGCTAAACGCAGTCATCTCAAGGAGTCGTGCGACCAGGAACACGTTCCTCACAAGTATTTCGCATCAGATTTAAGTTTTTTGTTAAACTTTGAATTTTTTGACCAATATAAAATCTGCTTGGTTTGGAAGTGACTCCTCAGTCAGCAGTGCTTCATGCGTTGCTACACTATTGACAATGAACCTTTTTTGCACACAAAATTTTGCCCAGGTTTGCTAATGTGATCTCCTGAACCCACGTGATAGCATTATGAGAGGAACAGACTGAAAAAAAATAGCTCTAAAGGTGTCCTTGATTATGATTTCACTTTTTTAACTTTAGTTAGTGTGTAATGTTGCTGTTTGAGCATAAACAACATCTGCAAAGTTACAACGCTCAAAGTTCAATGCAAAGGGAGATATTTTCTTTTACAGAAATCACTTTTTAAGGACTGCAACAGCTGGTAGGGACTACAACAAGCTTCTTCCTGGGTTGGTGACATCACTAACCCCAAAATGTACATAAACCTTGCCCTCAGGAACACGCAACAAAGGGGTGAGTCCATGTTGGGCTGCTTTAGAGAAGAGGAAGAGTTGTTGTAGTAGAGTGTTGTTACTATGCCGTCATTTTACGCTGGACTGCTTCACAAACGAGGGTAAATTCAACGCTGGATTTGCACAAAAGATTAACATGACGGCACATGTTAGTCGATGAGTTGAATCAACTCCACAGCAACTACATAAATTTATCCACTAACCATTCAGAAACGTCCAGTTTCATTCTAAAAGTTTTGAACAATGTAAGGCTGAACACCGTTACTGACAATCCTCATTTTGGCTGCGTGAGATTCTCCAGCTTTGTTGTTGTTGAGCAACCGAAGCGCGAGCTGTTAAAGCTCCGCCTCTCTTCTGGAAAGCGGCCGGGAGCAGCAGCTCATTTGCATTTAAAGGGACACACACAAAAACCGTGTGTTTTTGCTCACACCCACATAGGTGCAAATTTGACAAGCTATAATAAATAATCTATGGGGTATTTTGAGCTGAAACTTCAGAGACACATTCTGGGGACACCAGAGACTTACATCTTGTGAAAGGGGCATTATAGGTCCCCTTTAAAATCCAGTTGACATTCTGCCTAATATCCCCTTTTGTGTTCTGCAGAACGAAGAAAATCATTCAAGTTTGCATGATGAGGATGAATAAATGACATTCATTTTTAGATTGACTCTTCAAGTAGCATGAAGACAACCAGCTTTGTTTGTTTGTTTATAATTTAGAACTGCGCCAGCTGCCCACGGCAATACTCATGGACAGAGACAGATGAAAAATGGAAAAGTAAATAAATAAAAACTCATTTATAAAAGGTTTTAAATCTTTAAAAAGTCTATTTAAAAAAAAAAAATATCATACTAAATATGGCCTCACTTCATTAAACACCTTTTCATAAAAATTGATCTAGGAGTTAAAACCATCACAGTCCAGCTGATATTGCATATTGCACATGCATCTGATCTGTATACGAGTAGGCACTGTTGAATAAAAGTCTCTGAAGGGGCAAAGCCTACAGAATCCACCGAGTTTCCAAAGTGAAAGGGATTTTCTGCTTAAGTGAGCACACAATATATAGCACTGCAGTGGCATGCAGAGCTCAGTATGGAGTGTTACACAAAACGTTCGGCAATGCATTTCAAGGTACCATCTTCCCCAGGCAGCATCCGCAGTACACAAACATGTCCATAACCGTATATCTCAACTACAGAAGAGAGAAACAGACTCACTAGAAAATTCAGCCCCTCAGATGCACACAAGGAGAAAAAAAAAAAAAAAGTGAAGCGTGTGCATTACTTGTTGAATATATGGTATAGTGCTGGGCGGTATGACCAAAAATCTATAAATCACAGTATTTTTAAGATTCTGGCCTTTTTGCGGCATATCACAGTATTTTTTTTATTGTTATTACTGTTAAACCTATTATTATATAGGTTTATAGGCTAGTACCTTATTTTATAGTCAGAAACACTTAAAATGGTGGTAATCAAATCAATTTATAAAAACAATTTAGTTTATATTCAAATGTAATCAAATGAAAATGTAATAATTCCTTATATTTTTGTTAAGTTTACGATTTAAAACAAGTATGAAAATGTGTGTGATATTCCTTAAAAATAATGTCTTATTAAATTGTATTGTTATTTTTACTACTACTACTACTACTACTACTACTACTACTACTACTACTTTAAGAAGTACATTGTACTGTGCAATAGTAAAATATTTTTCATAATTTCTTCAAATCAGAACAAACTTTTATTTTGGCGGGTTGTAATAAAGACCTTTGAGTTTCTGTGTTTTAATATATTATTACTTGATGTACACGCTACTGTGCAATCGTAATATATTTCTGTTATAATTTCTTCAAGTTAAACCAAACTTTTATTTTGACGGGTTGTTGTGAAGACCTTTGAGTTTAGACATGATAGTTTTATCAAATGAAATGGTGAAATGCTGGTGGGAGTTAGTTGTGCGAGTAATATATTGTTGGGTTATAAAGTTAGAACCATTAGTAAGATAGTTAATAGAGGTCCCCTCTTAAAGAGATAGTTCATCCAAAATCAAATGATGGGAGTGACTGGAGGATGAAATTTTGAAGCCCAAATAAGTGCATCCATCCATCATAAAACGTATTCCACGTGGCTCCGGGGGGTTAATAAAGGCCGTCTGAAGTGAATCGATGCATTTGTGTAAGACAAATATTAAAATTATAAAGTAAAATACCGAGAAGCAGCGTGCAGTATGCTTTATGATGGATGGATGCACTTTTTTGGGCTTCAAAATCCCATCCTTCAAACCACTCCCATTATAAAGCTTGGAAGAGCCAGAATATTTTTAATATAACTCTGATTGTGTTTGGCTGAAAGAAGAAAGTTATATACACCTAGGATGGCTTGAGGGTGACTAAATTATGGGGTAATTTTTTCATTTTTGGACAAGCTATCCCTTCAATACACTCAGCGCTCTTTGTGACCATTGAATAGATGCAGCAATTGTTTCAGCTATGCACCAGTATACCAGTATTTGAAAAATACATAATCATACATGAAATTGAAACCAAGCACTAATGTGGTGGACCACAAAACTGTGACTAACTGCATGACAATGAGTGTGATTATGTAGAAGAGAAAGATGACCAGAAAGACTAAAAAAAAGAACAAAAAAAAAAAAAAAAAAAAAAAAAGACCAGCATTTAACGATATAGTTCACCCATAGATTTACGTCTTTCCAAACATGCATGTATTTTTTTCTTCTGCAGAAACTAGATATTTAGATATTAAAAATGTTGGGAACCAAACCATTTTAGTTGACTTGTATTGCATGTGAGAAATTACTCAAAATATCTTTTAAGTTGCACAGAAAAAAAAAAAAGGTTTGGAATGACATGAGGGGGGAGTAAACGACGACAATTTTCATTTTGAAGTGGACTATCCCTTTAAGGGTAATGCAACCCATTAAAGAAAGTTGCATTGTGCTGATGGTAGTCTCCTTCATCATACAGAGTTTTTCTCCATGTATTGATTAAAGCATTTTCTCAGTGTGTGAGTGTGTGTGTGTGTGTGTGTGTGTGAATGTTTAATCTGTCCTCTCACTCCATGTCACGTTCTGACACGCCCAAGCTGCTATCACCATGCAGAACTATAAGCGCTTCTGCCATCTCAATTGACCTTGCTAAATTCAGTTCATCTTGCACTGCAATTCCAGCATTCCTAGCTTCAGTCTAGCAATGTTTTAATGATAAAATGAAACCAAACACAGTGAGGCACACCTGTATGATTTTCAAAGCACTGCAACACTTGTGTGCGGAAACCACCACCACAAACTTACACAACTAATCACAAGAAAATGAAAACCACATACTAATTCCACACAAACTAATTCCACATGTCACAGGTCACAGTCATTTCACTCCTCTTTAACTCTCATCATCTTCCTCCTGTTTCTATCTCTCTAACATGCGCGGTGCAGAGAAAATCAAAACTCTGTCACATGGTGCTGCTCTCTTCCTATTGGACGAGTCCTGGCCTTGATCTAGGTGGCTGATTTGTTGTTGCTAAGCAGTGAGGAACCAAACTACAGGAAAGCCGGGGTCCTGTCTACTGGGTCCTAGCGCCTTTGGTTTTGTGTCTCGATGTCCCCCCTTTACTTTCTCCCTCCTCGTCTCCCCAATCTCTCCCTCTGCCACACCTCTCCCATCTTCCCACCCATTGCTGCAGTGCAGTAAGGTGTGTCCTCTGCAATGAATGAAGAAACGGCTTTAAAGAATCAAACCATAAAAGGAGCAAAAAGACCAATCAAGTCCAGAGTGAGCGTCGCCACATGGGTAAGAGTAACACCACCAATTCGACATCCCTAAAAACACACTGTGCATAAAACCAGCCTTGTTTTTATGGCCTGAACAGATTGTAAGATATTAAAAGTGCATGACAGTTGAAGTGGAAAAGTTTGGCTCTGACTGCAAGACGACTAAGTCTTACCTCAGAGTGATAAACTTTATTTGAAACCATGAGATCTTATAAAACGAATCTGACAGCTTCTCCATAGTTATCTAACCATCAAGTCAGACAAAAAAAGCCCACAACAACAAGCACACGAACTCTACCCTTTCCTTCCCTCCTGCTCTCTCTCTCTCTCCCAACTCAAATTCTGAGCACTTTTTCCTTCCACTCATCTAATTGGCCAACAAGTTTGCCAGCTCAGCTCTTCTGATTGGCTGTTGCTAAGCAGTAGGCAGTTGGAGCTAGACGTCTGGCAGAGTTTGCACCAGGCAGCGGAGAAGCAGCATCACCGTGAGTGTGTATTTGTGTGTGTGAGTGTGTGTGTGTATCAGTGAGGGCACCTCGAGCGAAGTGTTCCTTCCAAAAGGTCCCTCAGGAATCACCAGCAGTCCAAAAATACACACACAGGCAAAGCTGAGCTACATTAGACTATAGGCCATACCTGGATCATGTTCGCCACTGGAACTACCAAAACCGCACAAGGAGAACTAACAAGTACCACAAACTAATTCAGTATTCTGTACATTTAAACAGCAGTTGTGTTGCCTAGTCTTTGCTCTAACAGCAGCCCAGTTGGTTGGTTTGTTTTGAAGATCTTCTCAATATGTCTTGTATTTTATTTATTTATTTAGTTTGTATTTTCCTGCCATCAATGGACTTTATGAACAGAACAAGCTGTTGAGAGCGTCTTTATCACAAGTGATCCCCACAATCTCTGCTTTTGTTGTGAGTAGATCTCTCCAGGGTTAGACTCCCATTTGCCAGTCGACCATGCTGTGCAACACATAAAACTGTCCCAGGAGAACACCATCCCCCAGTAAAGCTGTTCCAAGTCATGGGGAAGGCCTGAGGGTGTTGATTATCATCGCTGTGCTACTGAGAAGTGCGCACAAAGGTCTTGTTCTTGCGTTCATGCATTATCAATAAAAGCCAGACATTTGCTTGTTTATTTATATGTGATTGACAGTTTTTGAACGCTGCACATAAATGCATGAGATCGTTTGATATTGTGGATCATGGGGAAAACGCGCAGAGGTGTGAGCGAGCGCTTTATCTTGGCAGCAGGTGTGAAGGCAGCTGCTACTCTCACCCCTGTAGAGATACCCAACCAATGCAGTGTTAAACACACTACACACAATTCCCTCGAGTGTGCATGACACATATAACTATGCCACCAGAAACAAAGACCAGCCCCTCCTTGCAGTGATGTATGGCTACTGTCAAGACCAAGTCCCGGCAACTTCACATTAAAACACCAGCACTGAAGTGGTGTTTAAAGCTGGATTTCCAGCAGGCTATTCATACAGATGAAGCATTGTTGCACTGATCATTTGCAACACATCTTGTAGGGCATGGAAAGTTGACATCTTTTTTTCCTGTTACTTGGGTAAATGTCTTTGTGGTTGGTATAGAGGTTGCAAAATGCATGCATGTTACCTTTAGTCATTTTTTCCATAAACTGCAAATGATATGGAACTTAATTAGGCTGATGTAATGAGGTGACTGTACTTTATAACACAAGCAGCAACCCATTCAATATACCAAAAGTAGAACTGAGGTGGTCAGTCTGAGTGCCAGTCAGGTGTGCAATTAGCTGTGGTAGATATGTTGCTATCAGCAGTACCAGAGCAAAAGCACATCTCATTCATTCATAATGTTGCACTGAAATTGGATATTTTGCTTTTTAGCTGTTGATTCTGATGAAACTTCTGTCATCATTTACTCACCCTCATGTGGTTTCAAACCTGTATGACTTCTGTGGAACATAAAAGAATGTAAAAGTGAAAGTTGTGAGTGGAATTTTTATCCTTTAAACATACAAATGAAAGTCAACAGTCACAAAAGCTGTTTAGTTACCAACATTTTTCAAAATATCTTCTTTTGTGACATACATACATACATGTTTGGAACCATATTAGGTGTAGTAAAGGATGACAGAATTTTTATTTATAACAGATAATTCTTTATATTTAAAAGCCGATAACTAATATGGACCAATACATTTAAATTGTTATCATTTTTGAGATCCTGATTACAAAAACAAAAGTTTCAACATTAAAATCCATGTCCCAAGCACTTCAACATAAATCAAAGCACATGACATGCAGGAAAATAAAATAGTAGGCTAAATCATGCGCACAATTTAAAAATTGAGGGAACGAATTAGTAAATCGTGTGCACAATTTACTTTTTTTTTTTTTTCCTGCATGGGGATCTGTACACTGTTTGAACCAGTGTATATTTTAATTTAAAATTAATTTTACACTCCTGTGGCCAACTTATATATATATATATATATATATATATAAAAAAATCTATTGCCTTACAAATAAATGAAATAATGCCTAAATAATGCTAACAAGTCATTGAACATCATTACTTACATATAAAGAACCAAAATTCATGTGACATGGATAATATATTAGAATAATAGCCTCTGCATGGACAATAATGAAATGAACACCGAGAAACTGAAGCGCTTTGTTAGTGGGTTAATTAACTCAACCAAACTCATCAATATGAGAACAATCAGATATTTGTACAACATAAACATTGGGGCTGGGACAATAAATCGTTGCTTCATGAATCGAGAAATTATTCTGGATCGATTCTGAGATTTTCCGAATGCATCGCGATTCTCTCTCTAGTCGATTCTGAGCTTAGTTTTTAACAGCAGTGCGTGCTTTAGAAACAGCTGTACTTGAACTCAATACACACACCACTTGAACATTCTCATTCATACAGTTTGAAAAGGTTGAAGAGAATTACAAGGGTGTTTGCAGTGGACTGTTTACATTAATCTCGCATCATAAAAGCATTCTGAGGTGCAAGTACATTCAGCGGAACGCACAAGCGCTCTTCTTCGTGTGCATTTGAGCATGCAGTTAAAAACTAGCCTTGAGCGGCATCTGCTATTCTCTCGATTCAAGAGAGAATCACGATGCATTTGGAAAAATCTGTCAATTTATTGTCCCAGCCCTAATAAACATAATACAACTTGTATCTACACAAAATGAGGCGAATGCACAAGTGAACTTGAACTAAGTTACGTGCTAGTCGGAATGTGTATCTCCTGCTGTGAACGCGCTCTTTTCCGTAACAACACGCTAAAACGCGGCAACTAAACTCAAAGAATTCACAACGTTTTATTACAATAGTGTTCTCATTATAATGTTACGTATATCATAGTCCCAAATCCAATCATAGTTATTAATGTCAGACCGCCTTCCGTATTCAACTTACGAAGAAAGTGTAAACTGGCGTCGCGTCAGTAAAGCTTTTTCCGTAAGTTGAATAGGGAAGGACAAGCTTTTTGAACTGCGAGAGTTTTACACTTTCTTTGTTAGTTGAATACGGAAGGCGGTCTGGCGGAAGCTAGATATTTTACTTCATAACTTGTTAAATATGATTTTTTTTTTTTTTTGACACAAACGCATCGCTTCGCTTCAGAAGGCCGTTATTAACCCCCTGGAGCCATGTGGAGTGCACGTTTATGATGGATGGATGTGGATGGAAGCACTTTCTTCAGCTCATACTCGTTGATCCTGTTCACTGCCATTATAAAGCTCGGATGAGTCAGACTCAGGATATTTATTAATATAACTCTGACTGTGTTTGTCAGAAAGAAGGAAGTCATATAAACCTAGGATGGCTTGAGAGCGAGTAAAGCTTGGAGTAATTTTCATTTGAAAGTGAACTAATCCTTTAACTGTATTTTCCTTTTCAAAGTGATTCCAATCAATTCAAAACCATCATGGCGAACAGTGCACATCTGAAGTGTCTCAGCTGATGGAAAAATCCATTATTTATCGGCTTTAATAGATCGACCAAATTTTCGATAACGATAACATTAAAAACGAACATATATCAGCTGATACCGGTATGGTGACTGATATATCGTGCATCCCTACTTCAAATAAATAAATAAATGCTTAAATAATTGCTTAAGTGTCAAAAAGGTGTTTCACCTCTTGAACATAACCATAAATCCGAGTCAAAACTATACAGAAGTTGTAACAGAACAGGTCACCTTTTGCCTTCAAAGGTTTCAGAAGAATTCTGAGAACTGGCAAACCATCTACAGCCCGAAATTCCTCTCTCTAACTCAAGTGAGGGTTTTTTTCCCTCCCTTTCATGCTATTTAAATCTTCAGGATGCAATCTGTTCTCTGTACTTCAATACTGCTTCCCCATTTTAAATTTCTTTTTTTCTAAAGCCTGTAAATATCAAGACCAGATTCCGGTCGTGCCAACTTGTGCTTGTTTAGAAAAATCCTCCATGAATGGGTGCGACACATCGATGTGACAGCATGCCGATGGTAAAGGAAGGTGTGACTGAATTTTTTTTTTACTGCAGTGGAGCAGATCATGTGTTCTCCATGATATTATCAGGTCCTGTGACATATTTGTAGAACAAACATTTCCACCCAAAACAAAATTGAGCTTCAGCTAAAGAAAAAAAAAATGCTGGGAGGAAAGAGTCACCTTAAAGCATTTTAAGCAGTCAGAATTTTGGGTTCTAGGGCACCAAAACAAACAGCTCCTGACACATTTAATCTTAAATTAGTTTTAAAGCTAGATCACCTGACCTCCCCATCCTCCAAGTCGACATTGATTCTTTCTAAGGTGGGGCAGAGGGCTCGGATGCGGTAACACACTGATATTACAGTCAGCGGAGCAGAACGACTAATTCCCACCACAAACAAAAACAAAACATCCGGAAAGTTGGAGCGCGCGGCTGGGCGCAGGAGACGCGTCTGTAGTCGCGCGCTGAGCAGCGGTTTTACGTGCGTCAGCGCAGCTTTCACTGCCTCCAGAGACCGCAGTCGACTGATTTACACCGGCTTCCTCTGTTATAACTGTAGTACAAATACAGAACTAATGACTTAAGAAATATTTCCCATACAAACCTATAAATACGGCATTGTTAATGTTAAAAGCTCAAAAGACGTCTCTCCATTAATGTCACCGTAAACTGAACCTTTTAAACTTCTGTTTACAAATAATATTTAAGTCAGTCTCCGTCAGGCTGGCACGCATTTCACGCCCACACTCAAAACACTGCAGCAGTTCTCAAGACAGAAACAGTCTCCTTAGGCTGTGACAGCAGTAAAACAAGTTTGAAACTCAAGAAAAACAGTTCTGTGTGTATAACATAACGCAGTCCAAGTATATGAGACGCTCTTTAAGTTCATAGCACACGCTCAACACACTGAGCGCGATAGATATGTGATCTGCAATCGCTCTAACATAAGGCACTCCAAGTATATGAGATGCTCTAAGTTCATAAACACAAGCGATAGATAGGTGAGATAAATGTTCTGCAATCGCTGTCAGTCATCTGTATCTCCATAGCAACAGAAAATGTCCTAACTTATTAGATTTTTGCTAACTGCCTACAAGTAGCGTTGTTATAAATGACAGCGTCGATCGAAAAATGACTAGCAATGGAATTAATGGCAGATATAAAGTAACTGTAAATGTTTGAACATATTTATCGTGGACCAGCAGGGAGAGGTCGACTGCTGCAAACATCCGCCCATCACGAACTCCAGCTCACGCGAACTTTACTGAAGTTGAATAACACGTCTGAAAGCAACGTGACAAACTAAAGAATGTGTCACACGGCCAGACAAACGGGAAACTTCTGCTAAGACTCGGTGGTAAGGTAACTGCCTACCTCCGGTGCTTATGGAAGTTTGCGTCGCTGTCTCCAGACGGCTCTTCGCTCTCTCCCGTCGAGCCGTAGTCGTCGTCCTCTACGGTCACTTCTCCGAAGCCAGGGGCTCCTCCGACGTTGTCCAGTGGCCGCTCCATAACGGCAGCATGTTCCGCCGCCTCGGTGTTCGGCGTCGGGGCCACTTCGAGTTCTCTCTCTGAGAGAGACTGACTTTGCAAAGTAACCGTTAACGTTCTCAGAACAAGCAGCAGCAGCAGTGATATGCACACGTTTCCAAACTGAAACCCCCTTTCCATTGGGACAAGTGGCACATGAGTAGTTAGGCAATCACATACCAAAATACAGAGTGAATTTTAAAAACTAGTCTATAAAAGGCGTTGTACAAGTAAATCCGTAAGCTATTAGGTCTCTTTATGTTGTCCTCTCTTAACGTAAACATGCACTCCACAGCACCATGTTATTCCCTTTATACTTGACGTTCGCTGTGCCGTGGTAACGTCAAGCCCCGCCCCGTATCCAAACGCTCATTGGCTGCGTCTGGAAGCAAATCCCTGCAGTGTGTGCTGATTGGTCTGAGCGTTTGTCAATCTTCACGGCTCGTCTACTAAGCAGATTTTGATTGCTTCCTACAACTGTCTTTTTCAGTGCAGTCTGTTGACGTGGTCGGTCCTCTATGCACTTCATTCCATTGGACGCTTTCCTTGTCACTCAGAAATAGAGGCGGGAGGAAAGGCAGCCTAGAGCCAAAGCAAAACAAGTATGGCCGTCTACTGAAGTATATTATTGGCTACACCCTAGAGTTTTAGCCAATAAAACAGTAGCGTTGACTCCAACTTGATTCATTGGTATGTTTACGGAAGCCGCGAAAGAAATCTAGTCAACCCATTGGTCTGACACGCCATCAATCAAAATCAGCACTACTGTGATTTCTAACGGAGGGGCGTTGCTACTTCTTTTTGAGTGAATCTGATTGGGTAAAAAGTACGAGGATGGAAATAAAGACGTGGCCGTTTGTTTGCGGATAAAAAGTGAGGTCATGTTTGACAACTTCATTTCCGGGCCTTTTGATAGGAAAATAAATCTGCGCTCATACCTTAAACAAAATTTAGTAAGTGCAACAGTTTCCTTTAATTTCATATTTTTTTAAAATTAATGTAGACAATACGTCACGTTATCGGATTTTAATAAGAGACTAAAAAACATAGCACTTTTAAAGTAATACGTTTACAAATATTTAGGCACCTTCAGCATTTCAGTTCACTTTTTGTAATCATGAAGGTTGGCTAATGTGCAATGTATATGGCGCCCTCTTGTGGCCTGTTAAATAATCTGTTAACCCATTGTTTGACTGAGCCATACTGATTTAGTAAAACGTAAAATGCAAAAAAACAGTTCATAATTGATTGGTCCAATTTTAATATTGATTTTCAATCTGGAACACAACATTTGAAAACTTCAGTATCACAGTAAAACTGGGAGAGTAAAACACAAGCTGGTATTTGAAGTAGTACAATACCCCAAAATCACAGTTACCTCTGTGAAGAGTTTTCATTAACAGAAGTGAAAGATCAATAAATGTACAGAAGATAAGGCCTTCATCTGTGCCACCAACTCACTGCTGCTTTCATCCCTCAACAACACTGTGTTGATGGCCACAGGCACATCGAAAAATTATACAAAATCAATATCAAAAGCTGAGTGGCATTTCACCCTTTCAAATAGTGTATTTTGTCCAGGGGCAGAATGCTCTGAAATGATTGATCTCTGAATTAAACTAACCGCTGTGTGCAGGCAAAGGCAACAAGTTTCACTTGAGGTTTCAGGTTGGAACGTAACAGAATCAAAAACAGGTTCAAAATGATCATACAAACCCACAGAAAATACATTAACGTTCAACTGGGATGTGATTGAGAACATTTTAAATGTTTTCTTAAAAGCTGCAAGCCACAATATTCATGTGTGTGTATAGACATCCATGCAAGACAACATTCACGGTAGAGCATGGCTACGTAAAGAAGCACAGAAGGCAAAATGACACTGTAAGAGGCTCCAGCCTTACATTAGAAGAATTTTCAGGCAGAGGATATGAGAGGAGAAACAGGAATATCTGAAAGGCCTGAATGAGACCCAATGTTGCACTGATGTGTAAAATCCCACATTTCGTGTACACACCAGTCCTGATCAGACATCTGAACCTGTAGGGAAAGAGCTGCCAGAGTCTGTGTATGTGAATGGCACTTGAGGTGTGCAGGCTGGTCTATCACAAGAGCAGAGGAAGGATCCTCTCAGTTGACAGGAGGGTCTCTAGTCTTGACACTTCCGTCCTCCATGCCGAAATACACCCGCTCAGCCATCCCCACAAACAAGCCCGTCTCAACCACACCTTCATAAAGAGAGAAAATTCATTGGTAACACTTTACAATAAGGTCTCATTAGTTAACATTATTTAATGAACTAACAGCGAGCGATACATTTGTTACAGTATTTATTAATCTTTGTTAATGTTAGTTAATAAAAATACAGTCATTCATTGTTTGTTCATGTTAGTTCACAGTGCATTATCTAATGTTAACAAAAACAACTTTTGATTTTAATAATGTATTAGTAAATGTTGAAATTAACATAAATTTAGGTTAATAAATGCTGTAGAAGTGCAGTTCATTCTTAAAAGCATAGTCCACCCAAAAGTGAAAATTCTGTCATCATTTACTCACCCACAAGTTATTCCAAACCTGTATGAATGTCTTTGTTCTGCTGAACACAAAGATATTTTGAAGAAAGTTTGTAACCAGGCCACTTTGGGGCACCATTAACTTCCATAAAAGGAAAAAAATAAAATAAAAATACTATGGAAGTCAATGGTGCCCCAGAACTGTTCAGTTTCCCACATTCTTCAAAATATCTTCCTTTGCGTTTAACAGAACAAAGATATTTATACAGGTTTGGAACAACCGGAGGGTGAGTATATGATGACAGTTCTCATTTTCGGGTGAACCATCCCTTTAATTCATGTTAACTAATGAAACCTTACTGTGAAGTGTTACCAATTCATTTGTGGCATTAAAATGATCAAAAGTGACAGTAAAGACATTTATAATGTTACAAAACATTTCTATTTCAATTCAATGCTGTTCGTTTAAACTTTCTTTTAATCAAAGAATCATAGAAAACTGTTGTTTTAGATGAATAGTTCACAAAATTAGTTTTTTTTTTGAAAAAAAAAAAAAAAAAAAATGCAGCCTTGCTGAGCATAATAAAGTATTTCAGAAAACATTTTTAAAAAATGTAAACATGAACAGTTCTGGTATGTAAAGAAAAGAAAGGTGATGGAAGAACAGTGGTTCATCTGTACAGACCTGGGATCATCTTGATGGCTGTGTTGACCTCTTTCCAGTTCTGAGCATGCTCAAACTTCCAATCCAGAATGAAGTTATTGTTATCAGTAACCACTGGACCCTAGATTTAAATAGTAACAAATCATCAGATGAATAGACCACACCAATTCAAAAACACCAATGAATATTCTGCAGAAACAATGGAACTGTTGACTAAGGGTGTTTTTACACTTGTACTTCGATTCTCATTGTCTGGACCAAAAAAGAAAATATTACATTCAGTCCTGGTTCACTTAGCGTTCACACTGTCATTATGAACTCCAGACCTAAAGATGCGAAGCAAAAAAAAAAAAAAAAAGGCTTTTATGACGTATATTTTGCGACAGAACTTACCAAACATCCAAAACAGCGCTGTGTGCTGGGCTAAATGCACTTGCTGTATATGCGTACATATGATGGTATTTTGACCAGCTGAGAACTCATTGATAGCTTATAAAATTAGTAAAGGAGTCAAAACAGCGGCAGGAATTCCTCCGTTGCACACAAGCGAAGATCTGCTGCAAGGAGACGGCGTTTATGACACCTGTACCGAACTGTAATGGGCAACATTGCTCCTATGATGAGAAAAAACAGGTATGCTTCAGCATTCTGTCATCTTTAGGGTCACATCTCGTGACACCACATCCTGTTTTCAATTTCATTAGATGTCTTTGGTATTTGTTGCATGTTTAAAGGGGGGTGTAATGCTATTTCATGCATTCTGACTTATTTACACTGTTAAAGAGTCGGATTCTCATGCTAAACATGGCCAAAGTTTCAAAACACGAGTTGGACGTTTGACAGAGTATTTCTGTGCCAAATACACTACTTCCGGTTTCAGACCAGGTTTCGGAGGTTTTTTTTCCGAGTATGGCCTGTATGACGTCAAAAGAGAGCGGAATTCCTTGTATAGGCTCTTCTCCCTGATAAGCATGTGCACACACATCACCCAGAGCAAGAGCAAGAGCACGCCCAATCAACGCATTTCGTTCGGGATACGGAAACTGAGAGATTTTTCAACAATGGCTGTGTCCCAATTCAGGAGCTGCACCCTTTGAAGGCTGCATACATCAACGAGGCAGTCTCATTTAAGAAAAATAACCGTTAGATTGCAAAGTAAGAAAGAAATTACAGTATTTTACACCTCACAATGAATATCAGTCAATTTTATTACGGTTACTTTTCTTAAATATGACATCCTTGATAAAGTATTCAGCCTTCAAATGCGACATCCAGAGGACGCGGCCTCCAAAATGAGACACAGCTCCTGTCACCTAAGGAGTGTGTTTTTGGTTGTGAGGGAAAGATGACCTTTTTCAGCTTCCCAAAGAACCCAGCGTTAAGGGAACAGAGGATGAAGTTTGTTTTTCCGAGGCAGCAACGGAGTTGTGCACGTATGTTTGTTTGTTCCCAGGATTTCGGTGATGAAAACTTTGTAAACAAGTCTCAGTTCGGAGCTGGATTTGCAGATCACGGGCGGTGAGTAAAGCTGCATCAGATGTCTGTGTTTTGTTGGCAATCGGCGCGCAAGTGCATAAAATGTAAACAACACGAACATTTTTGTTCCCTTTTTATTTATAATGATGTCACAGCTAGCAGACGATCTCTATGCAAAAGCTGCGTGCGCTTATGACTCTTTAGCTCCGCCCACAGCACTGACGGCAGGCACGCCTCCAGGACCAGGACCTGTTTTCGGAAAGACTCGGTACAGCGTATGTATCTTTTATAAATATGATAAAACTAAAGACTTTTCGGAGATATGAAGGATGCATTGTTACTCTATATCAGTGTTTCTCAACTCCAGTCCTCGGGACCCACTGCTCTGCACATTTTGTATGTATCCCTTATTTAACGCACCTGATTCAGATCATCAGCTCGTTAGGAGAGACTCCATGAACTGAACTGAGTGTCAGGTAAGAGAGACATACAAAATGTGCAGAGCATTGGGTCCCAATGACTGGAGTTGAGAACCACTGCTCTATATGTACTCAAGATTAACATGAGATTGGCAGAAACTGTGTGTGATCCCCTCCCTTTAACCGCACCAGAGTTCGTTTGGAAGCAGAACGAAACCCCTGTGAAAAAGTGGGTCTCAGTCCACTTGTTTGCTGTGCACCAGGGTTTGGATGGCAGCATTCGCACTTATTCAAATGAACCGCACTAAAAGGGCAATCACACCACAGTTCATTTTAATCGAACCAAACCAGCCAAGTGTGAACACACCCTTAGTTGTTTTCTATGATAAATGAAGCTCTTTGGGCTGATGCAGTTCTAATGAAATCAGATAAAGAAGAGTTCATATTATAGGGCAGGACACTGTAATAATATAATATAATATAATATAATATAATAATATAATAGCAAGTAAACAAAAAAGAACCCTCATACATAACGCAACTAACTCAAGATCCATCAGTAAGACTCTCTTACAGCTTTGCTGACTGCCATCCTCAGCACTGCCTCTCCTCCGAAGCGCTGGGCAATGGCTCTGGACACGGGCACATACGCCATGGGGATGACCTCCACCGGCACACCTTTCTTCCACTGCTGCCCCAAAGCCTTTGAGTCCTTTCTACCCACACAAACATAAAATTGACATCACATGAGCACATCTGAACTTCTAGTTTGTACATGTAGTGGAAGACTCTCTTGCATAATTATAGCAATCACAAGCTGGGTAATGATGACACATGACTTCTGTTAAACGTTTCACTACATGCGCCTCATGATCAGCAGTAATTATGGGCTGCTAAATATACACTGAATATTGTAGCTCAAACAGTAGAGCATGACGCTAATGGGTTTATTCCCAGGAAAAGCATGAACTGATGAAGTGTCAACACAAGTCGCTTTGGATAAAAGCATCTGCCACATACATACCTATAGTCTGCGATGACAATGAAGTGTTTGGCACAACCAGCCACAATCTTCTCCTGGGTTAAGCATCCTCTGTTTTGAGGGAGGAAAAGAAGGACCTGATGACACCTCAGGGGTTTCACACAAAAGAACACGGAAGAGGAATTGAAAAATATCCTTGGATTAAACAGGTTTTTCAAACTCACCCTCCTCCTTTAATCAGTGTCAAAGCAGCATCAACTTCATCAGCTCCGTCAACTGCTACATCCAGCTAGAAGTCACAAAAATCACATGCTTTAGGGCACTCAAAAATCAAATAATCTGCCCGAAATAGCATTTATTTGATATCATTAACATAACAGCAGATTTCAAAGTGAAAGTTTCAAGAATTATCTAGGATATGAAGACTTTGTTCTGTGTTCAGTTGATCTCAATTGACAGCATCTGTTACATTCATTAAAGCAAGCATAAATCGTGGTTTAATCTTGTAGTCTAAAGAGAAAAGATAAACATGCAAATCCATTTAAGCACAATTTTTTTTTAAAGGTCGCAGCTGATATCTAGAGCCGGGATTCACACACACAAAAAAAATTGACATACATTCTTCAAAATATCTTCTGTGTTCAGCCAAAGAAAGAAATTCATACAAGTTTGGAACAACTTGAGGATGAGTAAATGGTGACAGAATTTTTGGGTGAACTATCACTTTAAGTTGACTAAATCATCTTTTTACTGTTCTACTGTCTTCCTGAACTTTCATATTGGAGCACCGCAATACACCCAGTCATTTTTTAGGAGAGGTCCAGCTCCCCCTCCTCATGCTGTCTCTGCCCAAACTCACCTCAGGATGTCTGTCTAAATCAGACAGAGGGAGGCCATGCTGCAGAATCAGCTGACGGGCCTAGATCAACACAATGTAAATGAGTTCATGATAACACAAGTGTTTAATAACGTTTAAAGAGTGTTATGTCTACAAGGTTTATACTGACCTGGAAGGATGTGGGAACACACACAATGTTCAGCTTCTCCTGTCTTACCCTCTCAGCTAGAAAGAAAACACCATACTTTAATAATTATCATATAAGCTTAAGTGGATAATATTAGATTAAATGTCTTACCCAGCCTGTCCACAGCATAGACGATAGTTGAGCCGCTGCCCACCCCAACTACCTGATTGTTCTGAGAGAAAAAGAAATAAAGTCAAATTTTATAGCATAACCAAACAAAATGCATTAAGGGAACAACACTGATAATAAGGCCTAAAAATCTTGAATTCATTATTTCTTTCAACAAAGGGTCAGTAAAGGAGGTGCTTAAAGGATTAGTTCACTTTAGAATTAAAATTTCCTGATAATTTACTCACCCCCATGTCATCCAAGATGTTTACTGTATGTTTTATGCTTAAAATTAAGGTTTTTGAGGAAAACATTCCAGGATTTTTCTCCAGTCCATACAGTGGACTTCAACGATTACCAACGGGTTGAAGGTCCAAATTGCAGTTTCAGTGCAGCTTCAAAGGGATCTACATGATCCCAGCTGAGAAATAAGGGTCTTATCTTGAGAAACGTTCGGTCATTTTCGAAAAAAATAAATAAAATGTATATACTTTTTAACCACAAATGCTCATCTTGCACTAGCTCTGCGATGCATTACGTAATCACGTTGAAAAGGTCACCCGTGACGTAGGCAGAAGTACCGATCCAGTATCTACAAAGTGAACGTGCAAAGACTAAGTCAAACGGCCTTTACAAAAAAAAGGTAAAACAACGATGTCGGACGATTTTGAAGTTGGAGGAGAAAATAAGATGGATTTTTTCGCCCTACTGCGGTACTTCCACCTACGTCACGCGTGACCTTTCCAATGTGATTACATGATGCTTGGAGCATCACAGAGCTTGTGCAAGACGAGCATTTGTGGTTAAAAAGTATATACATTTTTATTTTTTTTTAGAAAATGACCAATCGTTTCACTAGTCAAGACCCTTATTCCTCATTCCTCATTCCTTTGAAGCTGCACTGAAACTGTAATTTGGACATTCAATCCATTGGTCCCTGTTGAAGTCCACTATATGGAGAAAAATCCTGAAATGTTTTCCTCAAAAACCTTAATTTCTTTTTGACTGAAGAAAGAAAGACATAAACATCTTGGATGACATGGGGGTGAGTAAATTATCAGGAAGTTTTAATTCTTAAGTGAACTAATCCTTTAAGTCACCATGAGATCAAAATTGCCGCCCTGCTTTCCCCCTCTAACTATTTAACGATAATGAAACGAGGCTTTGAGGGACTTTTTACAACTCCCAACTTTCAAAACTGTTTTATGGAGTTTTTGTCTATTGAAATTATTATTTTCAGCTGAACAATGTTGTTAAACAACAGTACAATCCATTGAACGCACTTCTATCACTTGTTTTCACTCCTGTCAAAACTTAAATATGGTGCTACCCCGATTAAGGTTGTCCAGCCCTCGCGCCAGTAAACACAACATCAGAGAAGAGAAGCCATTATTAAAAATTACGAGGGCACATGAGTTTAAATATAATTAATAGTGTCCACGG
This sequence comes from Ctenopharyngodon idella, assembly GCF_019924925.1. Classification (NCBI taxonomy): domain Eukaryota; kingdom Metazoa; phylum Chordata; class Actinopteri; order Cypriniformes; family Xenocyprididae; genus Ctenopharyngodon; species Ctenopharyngodon idella. The sequence continues at coordinate 23,821,195 of NC_067232.1, forward strand.
ATAAATCATTTATAATTTATCTTATAATACTGCAATATTCCACATGGCCAGTGCTTTGGCAATACGACACCACAATCAATTTTAAAGCCTGCAAGAGTCGGCTGAGGTTAGCAGAACACAAAGATCAAATTGCTAGTCCGCTGATTCGCCTTAATTACTCATCTGACCCTAGTGTGCTACAATTAATTATTTATAGTAGTACACAGTCAGCACCCGTTAGAATACGAAGCCATTTACAAATATGCTAATCGCTAAAGGTTTAATTTGAGCAGCTTTAGCATACTTAGATCACCTAGCTACTTTGCTGCTGCATAAATCATCACATAAGCCACCTGAGCTACACGCACTAGCTGACTTCACTACAAACTAACATGTAGCATGCCAGCTAGCATGATTAAAGCTAAAGTGCCACAGCGGACACTCACTACAAATTGTGGTTGTCAAAGCACTTAGATATAGTTAACATAAAACACCAGTCCTGCAGGTCTGTTGATGCGAGAGTAACGCTAGATAAATCAGTATGACCGTGTGTCTCGTCATGCCTCCTAAAGTGTTTAGTGCGCTAGTTAAACTGACGTAACTGGTGGAAATGTGTTACAACGAAGGTAAATATACAATCTTACTTGTATGTGGTTGTCCACAGCAGCGTAAGCTGCCAGTTTTTTGGCCTCTTCAGCCATGAGAGTGCCGTGGTGCCGCTTGCTGCTGTTACACACGTGTTTTTTCCCCGGCAGAGAGAGGAGGAGAGATCTGCTACTGATCACTGCAAACTCAACCCACCTCTGCGGCCTCATCACACAGCGCGTCCACGATCACAACAACAACATTCTTGCCACACTAGTATACGTGAACGCGCATAACCGAAACAGAACGGACAGTAAGGGATATATTAAAGTACCCTCAAAATAACACCTGTCAGATAAGTACGAGTTCAAATGTTTTCATAACAGGCGTGTGTTGTTGCAACCAATAGCAGAGCAGAATACAGTAGAATCTGGAACGAATCGTTCTTTTGAGTCGGATCAACGAATCGGTTGCGCAAATCCTTTCTTAAAGGCATAGTTCACCCAAAAATGAAAATTGAAAATGAAAATTCTGAACACAAAAGAATATATTTTGAAGAATGTTGGTAACCAGACAGTTGAAGGTAGCCATTGACTTTCATAGTATTTTTTTCCTACTATGGAAGTCAATGGGTACCGTCAACTGTCTGATTACCAATATTCTTCAAAATATTATTTTTAGTTCAGCAGAAGAAAGAAACTCATACAGGTTTGGAACAACATAAGGGTGAGTAAATGATGACAGAATTTTCATTTGTGGGTGAACTATCCCTTTAACTATTTATTCAATAAAAAAGAATCGATCAACAAATCAATCAAAATGACTCGTTAAACCGAGAACCGCCTCTTTCGGACGATTCGTAATAAGGGAACTCACTGAGGACTTGACCGATAAGGCGAGAAGTAGCTACTTTAACAAATGAATAGCAGAAATATCAGAAATTAAACGAAGAAACATACAACTATTGGTGGCAAAATTAAGCTTTCTGAAGCAACGAGGCGTTAGATACAAAATGTATTGAAACTGTGTTCATTACTCGAAGCTTTTCAACATTGCCATCTGTGGTAAACCATCGAAACTATAAACTATAGAATGAGTCAATCAATCTATCTATAATTTTAAACACATACGAATGTTGGTTTTAATAAATAGCATTTTATTAAAACATCCAGCCGAGAGATAACATATATAAAATATATTTTAACTATATTTTAGGTTGTTGTTCATCTTCTTATGAGTCAGGCTCCCCATCCCTCTATAATGCTGAACATGACCAGTAGAGGGCAGTTAATGCCTATTTTTATTTATTTATTTATTTATTTTAATCTAAAATATTGCGGCATTTTTAGCAAGAACATACTGGTAAAACCATGATTAGATCAGTTTGACTATATTTCTAAAAAAAAAAAAAAATAAAAAAAAAAAAAACCTTTGGCATTTATTAATGAAAATGAACTGTAGCCAACTTAGTAAACAGAGGAATGCTGAAACAGATGGGTATCAATATATCTCTTTATTTGGCAATCAGCTTGAAATGATCTAGATTTCAGTGTATAGCATACCCCTATTAAACCCACACAAACCTTCCAATAAACATGTCTCTTATTTACCTTAGTTTTTACATATTGCAGTTTACAAATTTAGCTTATCTGTTTGACAAAATCGATTTGACAATGGATCTTTTTTATGTGCTATATAAAAATCTACACATTATACATTCATGATTAGGAAAATAAAAAAAATCCAAAACAATATTTAAACAGCACAGAACAAAACTCGTCAACATATCCCACCCAGGTGTGAGTGATCACAAATTAAAGTTGAATACTTCAATATTACAGTAAATACTGAGAGATGTCCAATGACAAACAGGATTACTGAAGGGAGGTTGTTTTTACACCAGAGGTCTGGACTCAAGGAGAATAACTATGATACCGTTACAGGGAACATAGAGATAGAGAAATGGGAATGCTGATTACGCAAGTGCTGCGAGATCTTTAAGAGAAAACCAACTTCTTCAATAGTATGTCTAATCTCTCTCTGAAGCTTAAAGCTCTCCATGTCTAGTCTGATTCTCAGCTTTCTCTAATCTCATATTGCCTATGATTAAGTGCACAGGTGCTCACTTTTTTGCCCACAGTTAATCGAACCATGTCTTTCTTTTTTTGTGCGCCTTCATTTATAATGTCTATTTTGGGAATGTAACGTTGTCCGATGGGTCAAAATCATCAGAGATATCGGCATCTTCCAATTTCTTGGGATTTGTAAGAGGGTTTTATTCAGAAAGACCGCAAACAACTATAAACAACTATGAAGTAAGGATATAATGGAACTATACCTTCATTTGACCATTATTTCTAGTTGCTTTTAATAATAACACAACAAATTACATAATAGTAATACAAATCAAAAGTTTCAATTTCTTATAAAAGGCATGCTTTCTCTGTTTTAAATATATTGTGAGAAGGACGGACATGATTGTGTGCGTTTAAGTGCCTTTCTTTTGGGCATTGTTTATAATCATGCCTCTGTGTGTGTGTGTGTGTGTGTGTGTGTGTGTGGGGAAGGTACACAGTCGTGGTGTCTTGTGATGTGCAAAGCTTAAATGTCAGAGTCCATTCAGCAGTGAGTAAGGTCCACAGAAATGCTGCTTTTTTTTCTCCTTTTCCCTGAAACCCCAGCGCTTAGGATACATTCTCAACACATCAGTGGGTATCCAAACTAGAAGTCTATTACTCTCAAAAGAAAACTCTCTTTAGAAAACTCTAAAATATTGATAGCCTCTAATAATCCGCTGTATTGCTATGAGACACAGTTTCCTAATAAGGTGAGTGTATTCTTTTGGTCCATGCTCACTTCATTATTACTTATTTGCACTGATATGTACCAAAATGCAATCTGCGATTGACAGCTTTTTTACTTGACAAATGAGAGTTTGTGCACTGGGTGTGTGTGCGCGCGAGTCAGTGTTCAGCATTAAGAGGTATTGCTACAGATTCAGTTCAGTCTCTTGTTCAAAAACCAACTGTGTTTGTGTCCAAAAACACTATGATCGGAGATGGAGAGGACACTCGTGTAATTTAGTCATGGCACAATTGTTGAGAATAAGTGTGATGGTTTCCTACATCTTCTAAATCAAGTGTTTGATCTGTATCGTGATGCATGGATACATCAAAATAGACTAGAGAGGGGGGAGGGGGCTTTGGTGTACTATTCAGATCATGAGAGAAGCAATGACTGACCGAGGTCAATAGTCAAACAGTCAGACAGCGGTCTGTCTTTCTACTCTGTCTTGAACAGGCATCTCATCTTCCTTCCCCCTCTCTTGTTCGGTCTTCAAATATCCTTCTTTTCTAATCTCTCGTTCTGTTACTCTATTACTCGTTCAGTGCTTCACCAGAATGCCTGCTGTTAAACACTAGAATCAGTTTGTTTTTCCTCCCAGAGTTTTGCATTTTAGAAATACAATTCCCAGAGTCCTTTGCTCAGAGGCTCAGTGTGCATGCGTTCACATGCGCTGTGCATCCATAATGTCCAGGTACTTAGCCTCAATGATCCTGGGCAGTAGACAGTTCCTGAGGCAGAGAGACAATTCAAAATATGTTAATGTCATATTTAGATTCAAAGTATGTTTATATCATATATATACAGTGGCGGAGCCAGAGGGTTGTCGAGGCTGACATCTGACTGGCCACTCCAGGTGCCACCCCCAAATTTAATTTGCTAAATCCATTTCACCTCCTCTTGAAAGAAGCATTTATTTTAGCGTGCAGCGGCGTGGCATATTGTTAATGTATCGAAGCTGCTGTTCCTACCCCAGGAAAGAGTGCTTCGGAACTCAGTTCCCATCGTTTTTCAGCCAAGACCAAAATGCTAGGGAAGCATGCCCAGTTCCAACAGAGGGGAATGCTATGGATACCACACCCTGCCCAAGTGGAGAACTCACCTGAAGAGCAAGTAGGCGCTCGTATCCCCTGTTAGAGGGGAATGGTGCCTCAAGCGAAACACAGAGCTAGCCTTCCCGTACATTGCCTGTTTGTACCCACCACATAGAAAGAAACCGGCTCCACTCGGAGATTACAGAATAATCTCACGAATGTGTTAGGTGTTGCCCAGCCTGCAGCTCTGCAGATGTCTGCCAGAGAGGCACTGTGTGCCAACGCCCAGGAGGAGGCAACACAGAATGAGCCCTCACTCCGAGGGGACACCTTGGGCCTGGTACACCAAGGCAATGGCATCCACTATCCAGTGGGCCAACCTCTGTTTGGAGACAGCCTTTCCCTTCTGCTGACCTCCAAAGCAGATAAAGAGCTGATCTGAGCTTCTAAAGCTGTACGTGCGGTCCACGTAAACACGCAGTGCACAAATGGGACACAGCAATGCAAGGGCTGGGTCTGCCTCCTCCAGGGACAGTGCTTGCAAGTTCACCACCTGGTCCCTGAAGGGAGTGGTGGGAACTTTGGGCATGTGTCCAGGCCAGGGTTTTAGGATGACATGAGACAGGGCCAGCTCGAACTCAAGGCACGAATTCGCTGAACCAAAATGCCTGCAGGTCCCCTACCCTTGTGAAGGAAGCGAGCACGGTCAGGAGCACGGTCAGGAGTACTGTCTTTAAAGACTGAATTTTAAGCTCAACTGACTCCAGGGGCTTGAAGGGAGCTCTCTGTAGGCCTGACAACAGAGTGGTCCCAGGAGGGGATGAGGCGTGGCCTGGGAGGAATTATCCTCCTGGCACCTCTCAGGAACCTGATGATCAGGTTGTGCTTTCAAATGACCTGCCAATCAACAGCAGCGTGATGTGCTGCGATGGCAGCGACATACACCTTCAAGGTGGAGGGGGACAGCCTCCGCTCTAAGCCCTCTTGAAGGAAGGCTCTAGCTGAAGTGACAATGTCAACTACCGCTGGTGGTAGGTCACTTATGTCCTCCACGTCCCGTCCAGAGACCACACGTGAAGGTTCCAGAGGTCTGGACGCAGGTGCCATATGGTGCCCCATCCCTGAGCCCCATCTTCAGGGATGTCGCGAGGAGCATCAGTTCTGGGAACCAGGTCCGGTACAGCACAACTAACAAGATCTGCTCCTCGTCCTCCCTGACCTTGCACAGTACCTATGCGAGAAAGCTCACTGGGGGAAATACTTGTGTAGGCCCCAGGGCTAGCTGTGTACCAGTGCATCCATGCTGAGGGTAAGGATGCCATTTTTTCCCCCCAGTCAGGGAATAGAACAACTGGCAATGGAAGGACTCCTGGGAGGCAAACAGGTCTATCTGTGCATCCCCAAATCGACTCTAGATCAGCTGGACCACCTGGGGATGGATTCTCCATTCTCCCGGGAACACGAGTGAGTCGGCAGCACAATTGAGCTTGCCTGGAATGTAAATGGCGTGCAGCGACCTGAGCCGCTGCTGACTCCAGAGAAGTAGATGGCAGGCGAGTTGCAACATGCGATAGAGTAGGCCACCTTGCTGGTTGATGTACAGTGCAGTCTATGTATTGTCCGTCTGGACCAGTACATGCTTGCTGTGCAGCAACCTTCGAAACCGGCGCAGGGCAAGGAGTACTGCAAGCAACTCGAGGCAACTGATATGCCATTCCAGTTGAGGTCCTGTCCAGGAGCCCAAAGCAGCATGCCCGTTGCATACGACACCCTTGCCTGTGGTGGGGGCATCTGTTGTGACAACAACATGCCTGGACACTTGTTTCAAGGGCACTCTGGCCCATAGAAAGGCAAGGTCCAACCAAGGGCTGAATGTCTGGTGACAGCTCTGTGTGATGGCCACACGGAACAAGCCATGGTGCCATGCCCGTCTTGGGACTCGGCTGTGTAGCCAGTGCTGAAGCGGTCTCATATGCATCAATCCGAGTGGCGTGACTGTGGCTGCGGATGACATATGCCCCAGGAGCCTCTGAAATTGCTTCAGTGAAACTGCTGTCTTCCGCCTGAACGTATTCAGGCAGTTCAGCACCGACTGTGCATGCTCGTTGGTGAGACATGCAGTCATATTTATTGAGTCCCACTCCAGACCGAGAAAAGAGATGCTCTGCACAGGGGAGAGCTTGCTCTTTTCCCAGTTGACCCGAAGCCCCAGATGGCTGAGGTGCCTGAGCACCAGGTCCCTGTGTTCGCATAACTGATCTCGGGACTGGGCCAGAATGAGGATGCGAATGCCCACCTCCCTGAGTGGGGCAAGGTCAGCGTCCATGATTTTGGTAAAGACACGGGAAGACAGGGACAGCCCGAAGAGGAGGACCTTGCACTGGTATGCTTGACCCTTGAACGCAAAGCGAAGAAACAGTCTATGTCCTTCAGGTCGATCGCTGCAAACCATGCCTGGCGAACTGAATCGTGAATACATGACATTTTTAGAGTCATTCCATTTAAATAATTCTTGATAATGGTATAAAAGTTTTCAAAACCATATGAAAACAACACAAGTACATTTATAAGAAATATTAAAGATTTCATTCCATTCATCATTCTGTCGCATGACCTTTAGCAAACATGATTTATTGCATATGCACGTGCCTTGCAATACATGCACAACACAGACAGACAGGAGTTCATGACTTGGGAGCTAGAGGCATTTCAGAACTCACCTGATGGGTATGAGGATAAACATTAGCAGAGGAAATATCATTTTCATATACGGGAGAGGGTACATCCCAAATGCACAGAGGAAAAGCAGCTGCACCATCTGAAGGAAAGTGAAGTAATGGATCTTTCTCTGCGGCACCTTGCGGATGTAGTGAGTTGGAGGGTAGGACGTCTGAGAAAGAGCAATCGAGTGACAAAGACAGAGAAGACAGAGATAAGAGAAAGAAAGGATTGGGTATGGCCATCATAATGCAGATGAATATAACTCTATAACCTTGAGCGTCTTGACTGATGGGACTAAGATCCATTCATGTATGGACATTTCACTTACACGTGTGTCCACAATACGAATATAAATAACATCTAAATCAGGGCTATATGCATACATAATGGAGATCACGTCTGTGATGATGCTAATGCACAGCAGTGAAATTTCGTCCCATATGGCAATTAGTATTTCAGTTTCGTGGTTGCTACAGCCTTATGTCTCACCTATGATTGTTTGATCATGTGTGGATTAAGGGACTTCCAAACTACCATATGCTGACATATACTTCTGTTTGGGATATTATATCATATTATATTATATTATATGTAATATTACATAATATAGTGTTACACTTAAACTTACATTAACTTAAAACGTTAATAGTTAATAAAAATAGTTTTAGCAAACTTAGCAAACACTAAATCATTCTGCTTTCAGGATGTGAATAAGTGGTTTTGTGCCTTTATTGGACCTTTTGTTATGAATTGTTTTATCGTTTTGTGTAATAAAAATCCCACTAACTAGTCGATTATGAAAAATTTTGCCCATCCACAGCACTTACACAGATTTAGTACCACCTCCTGATCCATCTCAAATGCATCTAGGAGATCATTTAAGTGGCTCAGTAAAAATGAACAAAGCGACCAAATGTCAATAGCCACAAAATGCATCAATGGAGACAAAGTCATTTCAGACTATGACAGGTAGAGGGCACTCTGTTGCTTTATTTGCACAGCGGGTGCACCACTCTCTCTTCTGTGTTCTTATTTGTACAACACCTATGACTTTTATTTGCCTTTGTTTTCATCAAAGACACACACACATACTCACTTGTTCTTTGAGTAGCAGAGCCATGCGGTCGCACATTTGATTGCCGTCAATGGAGGTGAGAGCGATGTAGAGGAAGAGCCCATAAAGCACAGGCTTAGGAATCCACTGCAGGGGCACCGGCAGCAGAAACAAGCTCACACCTATCAGGATGTTAGCCACGAGCGAGGTCACTCGCGTCTCCTTCACACTCACTATACTACACACACGCACATGTACACACACACACAAACACACACATAAAGGCGTCATTTAAAACCAGGCACGCTGTGCCAATAACTGCTATAATGACGTTTGTGCTTCACAGATTGATTGCGATTGTAATTGTTTGTGAGCGTGTGGCTCGTCGATGTGGTGTGTGCTCACGTCTCATAAAGGTGTCCTCCTTCCACCCTTTCCTCCACGATGGCCAGCTGTCTGACGTGCAGAGTGGAGTGCGGGAACGCAGCATGCATCCACGGCAAGCCCAGCACAGACATCAAAATATTAATCAAGCCAGACAGAGTCAGGTCCCAGTGATACGCCGTGCCCTTCAGTAACCTGTGGCACACACACACACGGTCACCACTCACAGTGTTGCCCTTCTCTAAGACCACTGCACAATCTCACCCAGTGTCCTATCCAGGTGCAAAGCGACAAGTTTCCAGCGACCTGTCACTTTCTGTCCATGCTGAAAGCCAATCATAATGTATTTAATGTTTAATATGCAGCTAGGTGCATGGTGGATGTCATGCAATAAAATAAATTACCAATTAAAAGTTTGGGGTCAGTATGATTTTTTGAAAGAAATACTAACACTTTTAATCAGCAAGAATGCATTAAATTCATCAAAAGTGAGAGTAAAGACATTAATAATGTTACAAAAGGTTTCAAATAAATGATACTTTCTATTCATCAATGAATCCTGAATAAAATGTGTCACTATTTCCAAAAAAATATTTTTTGACATTGCTGAAATTCTGCTTTGCCATCACAGGAATAAATTACATCTTAAAATATATTAAAATAGAAAATATTTTAAATTCTATTATTATTTCATAATACTGTTTTTACTGTATTTTGGTCAAATAAATGCAGCTTTCAAAAACAAAAACTTTTTATGGTAGTGTATGCTTTTTTTTAACCCCAAAAGCATTTTCAACTGTTTATGGGTATTCTGTCAAGTGCCTTACTAAAAAAAAATCACTTGCAGTGCATTTAGTCTTAATCATGAAAATCTGTTATATATATATATATTATATATTTTTTATTATATATTTTTTATAAATTATATATTTTTTATAAAGATGCACTTGGTTGCTGTTGCTCACTTGTTGCTCTTCGGAAATAAATAGCTGTAGGACGCTTCGATGCTATAAACAAAACTGCCAGGGCTCAATACTCATAAACATGAAAGAGGCCGCTTGTCACTTTATCACATTGTACCTGGTTAGGTTTAGGTTTAATATTTATTGTGATGGTCACTTATTAGTGGTGAGATGTTTTCAAAAATAAATAATTTCAAAAGACATGAACCTGTTTTCGGGTGCATTTGTGAGAGAAACTACGATGTTCTGGTCAATGAAGATGAGGAGGAACAGGAGGAAGCCCAAACCCATTGCGCTCAGAACACTTGCTCCAGACAGCTTATCCAGTGGGGCTATTTGAAACATTGGACCTTCATGGAAGTTAAACACTGGCACTGGAAGAGAGCACATGACAAAAATGAAAATTCTGTCATCATTTACACCGTCATGACCATTGAAGTCTAAAAGTTTATGTGTAATAAATTGAATCAAATTATTATTTTTTTTTTTTCTTTCCCTAAAGCTACTTTTTGTAATGTCTATTTGATGCTTTTCTCATTTAACATAATAATGACTTTAAATTATCTTTTGGGGGTAATTTCTTATATATATATATATATATATATATATATATATACACACACACACACACACACACACTTTGCAAAGTTTTGGACTGTTTTTCCTGCAAAAGCAGACTTTTTTGAAAGGTTCTGATTTAATCTGATTTTGAATATGAGCCTCTTGACTGCAGCATTGGAGTGCTCTGTGAATGTTTAAAGAGCCTGAGGTAAGAAGTAAAATCTCACTCTGATAACCAAGTTAAACTCCCACACCAAACTGATGACAGAGGAGTTGGAGGAATAATGTAGTGATAGTCGGAGTGAGTGGCTTTGCTGTAATGTGCTGGCAGTAGAGATCGAGAGTACAGGCAGTGTGTGTGTGTGTGTGTGTGCGTGTGTGTGTGTATGTGTGTGTGTGTGTGTGTGTGTGTGTGTGTGTGTGTGTGTGTGTGTGTGTGTGTGTCTGAATGTCTAAATGTTGGTAGGGGCGTACGTTTTGGCAAGCCTTCCTGGACACCAACTGAGCCAAAATTTAACTGATTCTCAGTACTGAATCTTCTCCGCAATTTGCATCTCATTTAAAATAGCTGCTTAAATTCTGCATTTTGACATGTTTAAGATAATCCCCCAATATGATTAAATAAATTTACATAATAATGCAATTTTATCATTATAACACATAATAAAGCATTTATCATTGTTTTTTTCTCTGCTTAAGTTATACCATAAATGAGCTCACTTACTTTAACTTATATTAAATACTATTATCATGATCAAAACAAAACACTAATATTGACTATTAGTGAAATAATGTAATGAATATAATATTTTTATATCTAATAATATCAAATAATAGTAGCAAAAACATGGACAATAAATAATAATTAAATGAGAAATAATATAAAATAAATAATATAAAGGTTTCATGTCAAATAAAAAATAATAATAGCAAAAACAATATTAATAAATATTAGAAATATTGAAATGAATATTGAAATGTGAAATAATAAAATATTGATATAACAAAAATAATAAAATAAAATAAAATAAAATAAAATAAAATAAAAAGAAATGAAATGTTTCATTGCAAATAAAAAATAACAATAGCAAAAACAAACCCATTTTGCTTGCTAATACCAGAAAAAAGACCAGTTTCGTATTCTGGAGAAATTAAATAGTGTAGAACAAAAACTATTTTAAAACTGTATTGAAGAAATATGTACCTAAGTGTCAATGTGTGTGCAACATGAACACATATAGTGTCACATGACTCACAGGCAATGTCGTTGAAGACGTATGATCCCACATAAGAGAAGACAAGCACTGAGATAGGCAGAGCACAGTCGGACAGAATCTCTCTCATCTTCACATGCAGAAATGGACTGCCAGGAAAAAATGGAAAGATGGGGGTGTCAAAACAGTGTTCTATCACTCTTTAAAATACTAATCAGAGTGTGTGCAGATGTGTGTGTGTGTGTGTGTGTGTGTGAGAGAGAGAGAGAGAGACAAGGAGAGATCCTCACCTCCTCCTGAACTGGTACAGTGTGTATCCCACCCACAGTGTGCCCAGCATGAGGAGAAGACAGAGTAGCGGCCGTGCCCGTGTGCACAGAATGAAGGATTCTGGGAGGGACACGGGCCCTGCCTCTGTCAAGTTCAATTCCCCTAAATGTACACTTCCACTGATGCGATTCAGCTCTGCCGCACTCCCATTGGCCAAAGTGGGAGCATGATAGTACTCGTGAAAGACTGTAAAGGAGATACCAAGAAAGGGTTATTACTATTTATATACTGTAAGAATATGTCAAAATGAATGTACAGTATACAGTATATGTAGGTTTAAAATTAATGTTTATTGTATGCATTGTTTGAATGTTTTTGAATCCTCAAAATGAACAACTTTCACAATTTTACTGTGCCACATATTTATTAAATAATTGTTTTAAACAATAAGTCATCACTTATGACACCATTCTGTCTCAAGTCAAACAATTGATCCAGATGCACAAATACTAAAAAATACTTCCATACATTTTAAAATACATATCATTTATTAATTTTGCATTATTTTATTTTATTTTTTAAGATAAAAAGGTGCTATTGTAATGGAAAGACTGCTTAAAAAGTACAGTATTTGTAAGTATTTACTGTATGGTTTTGAAAGCGTCAGCATGAACAACTTTCAAAGAGCAACATTTTTTCTCTGCCATCTTATATTGAATAATTGGTTTAAACAATCGGGATTTTTGATGGAATATTTGTGGGATCGTGTGTACTGCCAATAACATCAACCAATGCTTTCTGCTGATAATTATGATTATTGATGGAAAAAAGAATCACGTGACACATACTTAATAATCTGGCAATGCCACTCTGGTCTCATGTCAAATAATTTAAATCACAAATTTTTAAATACATTAAATCTCAATTATTTTTTAAGAATTTTAATTATTAAAACATTTTATTTTTTTGTATTTTTATCTTTTAAAGATAAAAAGGTACTATTGTACCAGTAAGGCTGCTTAAAAAGTACAGTATATGTCAGTCTAAAACATCTTTTAAGCTGTATTATGTAAACGTTTTGAACATCTTCCAAAACGTAACATTTTTCCTGCGCCACATCTTTATTGAATAATTGGTTTAAACAATCACGATTATTGATGGAATTTTTGTGGAATCTTGTTTACTGCCAATAACATCAACCAATTCTTTCTGCTGATAACACATGCGAATTTCGGTTCATGCACATTTTTGGGATGTCTTTCTTGAGCGGCCTGTTTCACATCACAGCAGAACATTTCAAAGGAAGTGGGGTCAGGACTCTAATTTGGCCATCGTGAAGTGCTGAATTTCTTTTGTTTGAAGCGATCTGTTGTTGATTGACTCCTGTGTTTTGGATCATTGTCATGTTGCACGACCCAACTTCTTTGGAGTTTCAGATCACAAACAGACGCTCTGACATTCTGCTCCTGATATAGCTTGGAATTTGTTGGTCCCTCAGTGACTCCAAGTCGTCCGGACCCCGAGGCAGCAAAACAGCCCCACATCATTATACTCAGCCCACAATCCTTCACAGTTGCAGTGAGGTTCTGGCAAGAGTATTGGGAGTTTTGTGTTCTTTACATTTATTTCAGGTATGTTAAAAAATTCACATTGGAAATGAATAGTGTCTTAGCAGTTTTTTTGTTCCAGGCTGTTTTCCAATGATTCAGAAAACATCTGATCTTGCTTCAACTATGTGCAAATGAAACTTCTCTCAAAATGCCACACTGGTCTTATGTTAAACTTAATACAGTTGACAAGCCAATTCATTAAAGGGTTAGTTCACCCAAAAATGAAAATTCTGTTATTAATTACTCACCCTCATGTCGTTCCACACCTGTAAGACCTTCATTCATCTTCGCAACACAAGTTAAGATATTTTTGATAAAATCCGATGGCTCAGTAAGGCCTCCATTGACAGCAAGATAATTAGTGGTTCGGAGCGTGTATCAAACTGGCAAAGTCACGTGATTTCAGTAAACGATGCTTCGTTACGTCATAAGTGTTTCGAAATTTCAATGGTTCATGTGACTTTGGCAGTTTGATACGCGCTCCGAACCACTGATTCTAAACAAAATATTCGTAAAGTAGTGTTTTGAAATCGCCCATCACTAGATATTGTTGAATAAAGTCGTTATTTTGTTTTGTTGGCACACAAAAAGTATTCTCGTCATTTCATAACATTAAGATCAAACCACTGTAGTCACATGAACTGTTTTAAATATGTCTTTAGTAGCTTTCTGGGCGTTTGAAAGTGTTAATTATCTTGCTGGCAATGCAGGCCTCACTGAGCCATCGGGTTTTATCAAAAATATCTTAATTTGTGTTCTGAAGATGAAGGTCTTACGGGTGTAGAACGACATGAGGGTGAATAATTAATGACAGAATTTTCATTTTTGGGTGAACTAACCTTTTAAAGGTCCCTATTTGTACAGTAATGCAGCAGTTCTCAGGATATGATTATTTTGTTTTGCATTTATTGAAGATGTTTCAGCACACATTAGACTGGCTTCATCTACTAGGAAGTGCAGAAGTGGTTCTGAACTGATGGAGTTGTAGGCATAAATCTTCCAAATCCCCTGCAAACATTGAGTTTTATGAGTTCTTCTTCTGAGGTTTTCTGAAGTCCCTTTTGATCAGACTAGATTGCTCAATTGTTTGGTAGGAAACAAGTAACATGCTGCTTTCCATTGAGCATAGCAGGTCAAACCCACAGCTGAGTCCAATCACCTTCTTTCCAAGAGGTCATTATAGGAGAGGTTATCTTGATTGTTTAACACACTTGTTCAATAAAGACATGGCACTGCAAAATGGTTTGTCTGTGTGTGTTTAAGGACAGTCGTAGTTGTCACACGGGGAAAGTTATCACACAAAGATTAGGTTTTAGTAACAATAAGGTTTTAAAATATTTTAAATTATAAGAATATTTGTGAGATATATATCCTCCAAAGGGTCGACTATACAATGAAAGTAGATTTTAACTAAAACATTGATGTGTGTTTTCAGAAAAAGGGTACTGTATTTTTCATAAATAGGACAAGTTGTCATTTTTATAATGTTATCTTTTCATTTATATTTTCATCTTTTCAAATTTAGTTTAAAAGCTATTAAATAGCTATATTACATTACACAATAATACGAAAAATCTATCACAGTTTCCACAAAAATATTAAGCCTCACAATTGTTTTCAACATTGATAATAACAACAAGAAATGTTTCTTGAGGAGCAAATCCACATATTAGAATGATTTCTGAAGAATCATGTGATACTGAAGACTGGAGTAATGATGCTAAAAATTCAGCTTTGCTTCATGGGAATAAATTACATTTTAAAATATATTAAAATAGAATTTATAATTATATTTCATAATATTACTGTTTTTACTGTATTTTGATCAAATAAATGCAGTCTTGGTGAGCATATGAGACTCTTTAAAAAGTCACATTAAAAAAATGTACTGACCCCAAAATTTTAAACATTAGTGCATACTGTACACATTTGTATTATAGTGTATTGCATAATGTAGAATACTAGAATACAGATATGTTGTGGACTATAGCATTTTTTATAGAGTATTACTAATTGTATTTATATTTCTCTATATGTAATGGACTGGAAGTAGCAGATCTTTTCTTCCGGGGACTTAGTTCTATCAATCAGTTGTTGATTGGATGAAGGCAGGTCTGAACGAGAGCCTGCAGTCGATTGCAAGCAGACTGAATGATTGGAGAAGTCTGACATTCTGGGCAATCTGTCATCAAGTTATAACATTTTAATGTCAATTAACTGTGAAACTAATGAAACAGATTCTGTAGTTTGACAGCATGTCCTCATTATCACTAAACAGAGTCATATGTTAAATGAACTGTATCGTTTTTCCCGGGCTGTAACAGTGTAAAATGTTTAATGTCTTTATTTTACAGTGTGACAACTAGCCCCAGTTTCCCTACATTTCTTTTAAAGATCAGACTGTAATCTAAGAATCATTCACACAGAAATTTAGATGACTCCAAAAGGTTTGACTGCGTATGTGTGTATGTATATGTATAGCACTCACTCTTGACAGTGCCCTTAACTGCGTCTGCTACAAAAGCAATGGAAATGAACAAAGCTATCACCTCCTCTATCGACCTGTGGGTGAAAAACATCAACAAAATTATTTCAGCCTTCAAGCAGTGGTGTCTGCATGAGTATGTATATTTGTAGGCGTGTGTCTGACCTTTTGAAAAGCTTAACAAGCAGGCTGAGGTTGAAGACTCCTCCCATGATGAGGAAGAGGCTGTTCCACAGGCCAATACATGCATAAAATGCTGCAAAGTCCAGCTCATAATCATCACAGATCCCTCTAATCACTGCAGCCATAGAGAGACAAACACACAGACACAACATTGTAGAAAATTATAATTAGGGTGACAAGACGTCCTGTTTTTCTCGGGACAGTCCCGTATTTTAGCTCTAATTTTAGTGTCCCGACTTATTATGAAAATCATGTTTTGTCCTGTATTGCTTCTTTCCTAAATTGTCTTTGCTAGGTGTAGGCCTAGTCTTCAGTCATGCGAGAATAGCCTAATCAAAGCCAATCTCATAGTATATTTTGGAGTACAAAATTACCATCCAATCACAATTTGTTATCAATTAACTTGCAGTTAGTGAAAGCGAGTTTTTAGAGAGCGCTGAGCAGATGCAGAACAAGTTAGACGCGAAGATGTCAAAGAAGCATTGTGTGTGTACATTTAACAAAGAATCTTCAAAAAACATTATAATGCGCAGTAAGTTGTGAAAATGTGGTATCGTGCTGATTGATACACACCAGAAGCGCTCTCTCAGACAGTGCACAATCCTGAATTCAGTTCTCTTTGTGCCTGAATGGTCAAATACAGACACAACTGTCAAAATGCCCATCATGTGGAGTATCTCAAATACAGTCGGTTATGACTTAAGTGAATGTAAACAGCTCGATGAAAACCGGATATGTGTCAGTCAGTATATTAGATCCAAGCATTCAGTCTTAAAGTGACAGCAGCCTAAAAGACCTGTCTGTGTCATTAATGTTAATCAAACAAAAGATGTTAAATAATGCATGTTAAATAAACCTACTGTACCTGAAAAACAGTATTTGTCCTATTGTTTGTAAATTGCTTCTTTGTTCTTTTTTTATATAACAAAAATGAAATAACTATATGATATATAGCCTATCGTTATTATAAAATATAAGTTCTCATATCAGGAAATAAGTTTTTGGTCATATTGCCCATTTGGGGGGTTGCCTGTCCATCCCGTCCCATCCATGAGAAATCAGGTCACCCTAATTATAGTAATTTTAACTGTATAAGACTGTAAAAATTTTACAGTAAAAACCTGTTACTTGGTCAACAGCAAGTTCCCTTTTTATATATGGGGGCAAACTGTAACAGACCTTACATTTCATATAATTTTACAGTGAAATACTTTTAAATGTACTGTTTTTGAAAGAACAAATCATCTCATAATTTACAGTGAAAAGCCGTAAACTGACATTCCCAGAATTCCCTATATGATACTTCACATTTGAAGGTTTTTTATTTTAATAATTATGTTTCTTTTTTAAGATTTTTTAGTGACACTTTAGAATACTGAATTCTGTCAATAATTATTCATTACAGATGGAACAGTACAATTTTTTTCTGATCCGTTATATACATTTGTGATTTCGTTTTGATTCATCATGTGGCTTTCTCTTTCCCACAATTGTTATTATGGTGAATGTCAGCACATATGTTAAAGGCGCAAAAGAGATTTAAGGAGCAACATGGACTAGCTAATCTAGCAGAAAAGGGATGTTGGATTTACCGGTTTAAAATGTTTTTTTTTTTTGTAAAATATTTAAATATATATATTTATTTTTAGCATTTTTGCCTTTATTGCAATAGGATAGTATAGAGTAGACAGAAAGTGAAGCAGGAGAGAGAGAGGGATGGGATCCGGAAAGGTCCACGAGGTGGGAATCGAACTCGGGTCGCCCAAAGCCCAATCATGTCGGCACCGACGTAATTTACAGTTTTAAATTGTCAAATTCACAGGTTTTTCTGTAAATATGATTACATTTTTATGGAATTATTCTAAAATTACAGCTGCCAGGTTTTTTTTTCCTGCAAAACCAACTGGGTAGGTTTTTTTTTTTTTTTTTTTTTTTTTTTTTACAGTGAATGACACAACGTTGCTGTCATTAAGAGTCCTCCACACAAACAGAATAACAAGCGTGCGAAAAGAACACAATCAACCCAAATCTCATAATGACAAGGAATTATAACTCACAGTAAATGTTGATCGTTTGATGTTTAAAAAACTGCTCCCAAACATTTCAATAAAGATTTAAAGAATTCCTGCTGTTATTCCCATGAGAAACCACAAGACAAGATCTTTGATTGGGAAGGATCATTATTATAAATGGATGTGGCGGTTCTGTCCTCATCTGCACATTTTTATCCAAACAGAATTTCGTTTCACTACAGCAAAACCATTTTTCGGGGCAACTCTCCCACTGGTGACAGTGTGCGATTGCAGCCGCAGGAATGAGCTTTAGGAGGAAATCTCCTCTCAGCCAGGGTAAACATCAAACTTCGCCCAAACAAATGGCAGCCATATCAGACTCCCATCCTGCTGTTTGTGAGATTAAGAGTCTTGTTCCACCTCATCCTGTGGTTAGCAGAGCTCTCTAAACACTCAACGTCAAAGTATTCCACAAACAATGAGTACTCATCTAAATATACCGTAAAAGAAACTAAGAACAGCTCAAGACCAGACCACAATGGAAAAGGTATGTGTGTATGTGAACGTGCATCTATTATCAAGGCATGTATGTACATACCGCTGATGAAAATAGCGATGGGCGCTGTGGTCAGTGGAATGACGAGAGGAGAGCCAGCACACAATGAGTAGATGATTCCACCTATACTCTGCCCGATGATTGTCTTCTGGACATCTAATCAAGAGAGAGAACAGCTCAGTCTGTGTGTGTGTGTGTGTGTGTGACAAAACCAGTCATAAGGGTCAATTTTTTGAAATTGAGACGTATACATCATATGAAAGCTGGATAAATAAGCTTTCCATTGATGTATGGTTTGTTTGG
The DNA here is from genome assembly GCF_019924925.1 of Ctenopharyngodon idella. Lineage (NCBI taxonomy): Eukaryota > Metazoa > Chordata > Actinopteri > Cypriniformes > Xenocyprididae > Ctenopharyngodon > Ctenopharyngodon idella. Next base: position 23,839,952 of record NC_067232.1, read on the forward strand.
ACAGGACAATATTTGGCCGAAATACAACTATTTGAAAATCTGGAATGGGAGGGTGCAAAAAAATCTAAATATTGAGAAAATCGGCTTTAAAAGTTGTCCAAATGAAGTCCTTAGCAATGCATATCCACTCACAAAAATAAATTTTTGATATATTTACGGTAGGATATTTACAAAATATCTTCATGGAACATGATCTTTACTTAATATCCTAATATCCTATCTATTGCTACAAATATACCCGTGCGACTTATGACTGGTTTTGTGGTCCAGGGTCACACAAGTATAGTAATACCAGCAAATTTTGATCTTGTGGGGACATTTTTTTGGTCCCCATAAGGAAACAAGCTTATAAATCATACAGAATGATCTTTTTTAAAAAAAAATCTAAAATAGTAGAAAGTTTTCTGTGATGGGTAGGTTTAGTGTAGGGGGACAGAATATACCGTTTGTACAGTATAAAAACCATTACGTCTATAGAATGTCCCCATAAAACATGGAAACCCAACATGTGTGTGTGAAGAGAGAGTGTGTGTGTGTGTGTGTGTGTGTGTGTGTGTGTGTGTGTGTTAGTGTGTGTGAGAGTGATCACCAATCTCGCCCCGAGTGCTCTCGTCATTGAGCGAGCCAAAAGCAATGGCAGGAAGCAGCACAGCAATGTAGAGAAAGATGGACGTCGTCATGAACTTGACCAGGGCTTTGTTATTACCCACCAATCCTGAAACACACACATTTATATAAAATAAAATAAACACATAATATAACAATATTACAGCTGTCAAAGTTCACTTGTGAGATTAATATGTTTAATGGCATGTCATGCATTTAACACAGTTAGTGTAGTTCAGATAATTTTCATTCATTTAAATCAGACTCTTGTTGATGAATAAATTATGAAAGAAGACCTGTAGCGGCATGGAGCCATTTGCAGTTTTTGTACTGCAGAGATTTCACTGAAGCTTAAATATCAGCTCCAAATAACACAAATATAATCATATAACGCATATACTATAATAAATCTGTACTATACTTATTTATAGCTATTACACATAAAATAAATATAATTAGAGGTATACTCACCTGACACAAAAAAAAAAAAAATACTTGGTTCTACTTGGTATGGTTTTTTGAAGTTTTTGAAAAAAAAATCTCATGCTCACCAAGGTTACATTTATAAGGTCAAAAATACAGTAAAAACTGTAATATTGTGAAATATTATTACAATTTAAAATTGCTGTTTTCTATTTGAATATATTTTAAAATGTAATTTATTCCTGTAATGGCAAAGCTGAATTTTCAGCATCATTACTCCAGTCTTCAGTGTCACATGATCCTTCAGAAAGCATTCTAATATGCTGATTTATTACTCAAGAAACATTTCTTATTATTATCAATGTTGAAACCAGTTAAACTGAAAACTTAATATTTTTTTGTAGAAGCCATGATACATTTTTTCAGGATTCTTTGAGGAATAGAAAGTTCAAAAGAACAGCATTTATTTGAAATCAAAATCTTATAAATGTCTTTAATTTAATGCATCCTTGCTGAATAAAACTATTAGTGTAGTTTATACAACAATAAGTAAAAAATATTATAATTTATATACCTGAATATATAACTGAACTGATTCATTAAAATGAATATAACTTCTCAATGCAATAAGAGAAATAGAGAGGATAGTTTAGGATAGCATTGTTTGATTTCCTCAGATTGCTCAGCTGTACTGTATATCTTTGTGTGCAATATAATGTTACAAAACCCAACAACGTCATGCATTTTGTACACTATGTCCTGGACAAGCTCTTGTGAAATCAGCTGCCACACCTTTGAATTTAGCTAAGGACGTTAATAAGACTACTAGAGGACCATATATCCTTTTGAAAACTTTAAAAATCCTTTAATTTTAAAACTCTTATTTGTAAGTTTATGCTTGACACACCATCAGTGAAGTCAGACGGGTAGAGAGGCAGTCGACGACACAGATCCTCATAGATTCCTCTGCCCACTCTGAAAAAATCTCTACACTACACAGATACAGAGAGAGAAAGAGAAAAAGAGTGAGGATTACTCTCTCACACGTACATATATCTACATATATACATATACATTTAAACACATTTACTGCAATACTGCAGCAGGAGAGGCACAGGATTAAAGCGCACACACACACACACACCAATTAAACATCATACACACCAAATCCTGCTGAATCACATCAAATACACACACAAAAGCACATACACACAATGCTTTACACTGCAAGGGAAGAGATACTGTGTTAAAGCCGACAAACACACACTCTCTCTTACTTAAACCCCACACACAAACACACACAGAAGCTCAGTGTAATCGCACTCACACAGGGCCCCCTGCACAGCAGAGAGAGAGACACAAGATGAGAGAACACAGATTCTGCAGACTAGAGAGAGAGACAGCCCAGTGTTAGAACAGCATTAGTACAATGCAAAAAGCATTACAACTACATCAGCAAAGCACAGTCAAGAGACCTGTTACATTACTCTAAATATCCATTAAGGTAGCATCAGAAAACATCTGACACATGTGCATTTCAGAGAAATGAATTATACTGGCTTAAGCACTTTCAGAAATAAAAAGCCCCCATAAAAAGGTGTACACTTTTGTAATTGTGAGGTTTTGTGTGCACTGGTGTTTAAAAACATGTATTTTTTTTTAAATATTATTTTAAGCATCATTAGGAATCTAAAGTCCTGCAAAATGATTATATCATTGGCTAAATACAAACACAAATATACAGCACAACCAATGTGTTTCTGTTCACAACTAAATAACTTTCATAAACCAGTTCTTCTAATGAATTGATGAAAAAAAAAAAAAAAAATTCTGTTTAAATCATTTTAACAAATTACTCTCTGAATCTGTCAGAGCGGATACTGAATTAATATCTGACTTGATGTTTCTTCACTTCACAATAATTTTGTTAACATCAGCTAATGGATTAGGTATCATGAACTACTGTAACGATGAATGCATTTCCACAGCATTTTTAAATCATAATATTTGGTCAGTATATTAATTAATGTTAATTTATGCTATTATTATTATTATTTTTTTTTTCTGATTTTGAAAGAAGTCTCTTATACTCACCAAGGCTGCATTTATGTAATTTAAAAATAAAAACTAAAAACTATCAAAGTAAAAACTGTGATATTGTATATAATATATAATATAATATTTATATTGTTTTCTATTTTATTGGATTTTAAAAAAAGACTAAACTAAAAAGATTAAAATAAGAATACTTCTACAGCATTTATTAATCTTAGGTAATCTTAATTTTAACATTTTACATTTTATATACATTATTAAAATCAAAAAATGTATTTGTTAACATTAGATAATGCACTGTGAACTAACATGAACAAACAATGAATGTATTTTTATTAACTAACATTAACAAATGAATAAATACTGTAACACATGTATTGCTCACTGTTAGTTCATGTTAGTTAATACATTAACTAATGTTAAAAAATGAGACCTTATTGTAAAGTGTTATCATTTCTTTTTAAAAAAATCATACTGACCCCAAAACTTTTGAAGGGTGCTGTATAACTATTGTTTACTGTTAATTCATGTTTGTAAAAAAATACAATTTACTTGAAATCTTAAAATGTATTAGTACATTTAAAAATTAAAATGAATTAATTCATGATACCTAATTCATAAACTAATTATGGAAGGTTGTTTCCATCACTAAATAAAAAAATAAAAAAGGTAATTTGTGACTTTTTATCTCACAATTCTGACTTTTTTTCTCGCAATTGCGAGTTTGCATCTCACAATTCTTACTTTTTTCTCAGAATTGCAAGATTTAAACTCGCAATTGTGTTATAAAGTCAGAATTGCGTGTTATAAAGTAAGAATTGAGTGATATAAAGTCAGAATTGAAGATTTAAACTCGCAATTGCAAGAAAAAACTTTTAAAATAAAATTTTGAGATAAAAATTCGCAATTACTTTTTTTATTTTTAATAAAAAATAATGGTGGAAACAAGCTTTCATAACTAATATTAACAAATTGAACCTTTGAGTATAATAGAAACAGAAAATTTGTAAGATACTACAGATTTTTTTGTTTAGCTTGGACCAATTACAGCAAGGTAGGAAGCACTGGTGTGTGTATGTGTGTGTGTCCTTGTGCCCAGTCACAAATACACAGTCTTGCTGAATTAATCAAATTTTAATAGGCTTTACAGGTCAGGATTTGGCGATGGAGCAGTTTGCCCGTCTCACATTAATGACCTACATTAGCCTCTTTTTGGCAGACAAGCTCATTTTCTGTCAGTCTGAGAGAACCTGTCTCAGGATATGTTTAAATAAGTCGTACAGCTTTAAGTGTTCATTACTGAGCCGCACTCATTCATCATGACAGCGTGTGTCTGAAACAGAAAGAGAGAGGGACCTTTCCTGGGCATTTGCCAGAGATGAATAGCTTTTAGTGTGCACACGCACAAGTGATCATGCGCGCACACACATACACACAAAGTAATGATCCTCTCCACCTGGTTACCATTCCTCAGATGTGTGATGGAGTGAAAAACGCAAAAACAAAAAAAAAACAAAAACACAACTATTTGGGCCTCCGCTGTTGTCTTTACAGAGAAGAAAACAGAGGGCTTTTACAGCCGGCTAACCTCAGCCAGGGTGGTCTAATGCTCACATATGCCGAATCGGACTTTGTGTGTGTGCGTCAAGCCAGAGTAACAAACAAGATAAATTCTCATTAGCTGCTACATGCTTAGTAGAACTTAATCACTGGAGTGTAAGTCAAACAGCAAAGGGTGAAGGGAGAAAGAGAGAGCGACGGATAAAGACCGAAGAGAGAATAGATGAAAGTAATGGCAACCGTTACAACTGAACCTTAAGCATCACCTTCAGTGGTTTTTGACTGTGCGGGTCTGTTTCTTCGCCCTCCACAGCCGTGGTTTTACGCTTGGCAGCGGTCAGGTGGTACCTCTGGATGACCAGCGCCTCTTTAAACTCCTCTTGAGTTTTACTCTCTAGCAGCTTCTGTCTGAAAGAGATGTCTGAGAACATGCTGGCGAACGTCCTGCCAAGCTCCATCGCCGTCTTAGTGCTTTTCTGAGAAATGCAGAGATCAAACATTGGAGAGTTACATTTGGTGATCATTAATCATTTATAGCTGCATGACACGACAAAAGCAAATAGAACCCATTATAATCAGTGATGCTGTCTACACTAAATGCGAAAGTAAACTGATCTGTTTTATTTCTGATGTACTCCAAGCTTTCACGGTACTTCTGATAGGAATAACAAATGGATTTGCAACAGTCGCTTTGTCGTGTCCAGTAGACGCGATGTTAGAAGAAAAGGTTCTCTATACAGTAGAACCTATGTGTGTTCAGACTACACAATATTTTTGTGTCAGATTATGCGATTTTGACTACTAAAATCTTGTCGTGTCATGGACATCACTTGCCGTTGTGTGTGCTATAATCAAGAAGGCGGGACTATCGACTGACAAAAGTTGCCGTTGTCATGAGAAATCGAGTCCCCCCCAGGAATCGGGTCTCCTTTAGGACCCAAGCGGTAATGCCTGATCAAAAGTTGTTATTGTGATGTCTTGACTAATTATAACCTATTTCACTATTGTATGATGTTTATTACATTAAGTGCACAAACAACATGCTTGAAATATAAAATGAATGCCTATGTATTGTATAATAAATCAAACTGGAAACAGATATTGTAATATCTGTTATATAATATAAGCTAATATAGGATGTATGCTATGCTAGTACAGAAGCTAACTAAAAAACAGTAAGAACGAGAAATGCTTGATTTCACAACCTATAGCTTCAGTTATATAATAGTATATGGACCCTGTAATTTAAAAGACATTAATGTTCATTATAATGCATTTTAAACTATATAAATCATAATGTGATTTTGCAGGAACTATAATCAGGCGCTAAAAATACTACACATTAAAAGCCCGTTGAACCAGTGGGATTACTCAGGGTCCTAAAGGAGAGGGGGGACTCCATTTCTCACCACAACATGAGTGAGCGTAAACAAACAATGGCAAGCAAATGGCGTGTTTTGCTCTCTTGTTGTCAAAAAAAAGCCCAAAAAAGAAAGAAAGCCTGACAGTGGACACATACTATATCTGGATTGGACAAAATGGACTGTCAAAGAGAACTGAGGTAAAATATTGTTTTTACTTGGCACTCTGTCGCGGTAGACCCTTGTGGAAACTTTGTAAATGCAGGAGTATTGTTGTCATAGCTCCATGAACATTTCCTCCATTGTAAAATTCCACATAGCAGGAATGATACCATTGTCTCTCTTTCGTTTCGGCGTGTTTGAAAACATGTACGAAGGCGCTTCTGTGCTCCTATTAGCCAGTATCAAACATGTGATGGAACTTATAGTGGATGACTGGAAAAAAATTAAACATGCTAGTCTATCTGTCGTGAAGCGTCGCAGACGCAGCATCAGTTGTCATCCACTATGTCACGCTACACAAGATGAAACGATCGTATCTTGCGTCCCAACGCCCATTGTTTTTACGAATCCCCACGACACCCTACATCAAGTGGATTATGGCAAAATCCGGCTAAAATCATGTAGTCTGAACCAAGCATTAAAGGGTTCTGTCAGGCGCTTCATACAGTAGTGGCCAAAGTGATGTCTGGAGGGGATATTTGCTTTTAATGACCCTACAAGTTCAATAAACCATCAAAACATGAGAAAAATACTTTTATTTTATTTTATTTTTTTAAATATTTTAAACATGAGGGAAGAACAAAACACAAAACTTGGTTAAAGTATCTGACAAAATAATTTGGCAAAGAAAAAAAAAGGCAAACTACAGCAACAGGATTCATTTTACTATGCAAAATAAAAAGGCACAGGAAAAAAAGCATACACTGATTACAACATAATCAGTTATTAATATTTTTGTTGGTTCTCTCTTGTTTATGCATGTGTTCATAATTTCTTTGTATGACAGCCTGGCCAAAAATAATGTCTGCACAATTTGGCATGTTTCATTGCGTTATCACAAATTGACTCCAAGCACAATTACGTAATATGTTTACAAAATCTTAAACAATTTTTTAATAACATTTGAATAAAATCACTTTAAAATCAGAAATCACTTTATTTATTTTTTTATTTTTTTGGAGCAGAAAATGAAGCAGTTGCAGTTATGCTGCAGATTCGCTTAAATGCCGCTAATACATGATCTAAATTGTAGATTTATTCTCAACTTTATTTCCAGTTGAATGCTCTTACTCTGTTAATACAAGAGAAAAGAGTACATGCACGTTGGCCCAGTTCTCTGGATTTGTGATTTTTGCTTTATCATCTTATGGATTGAGTCCATTTGGTATTTAAGTTACATAACATTTTTCTATTGTTTTAAACACATGGCAAGAAAAGGGGATGTATCTACACGTGCCAGCATGACAATCCAGCTTTTAATGTAATGAGAAGATGCATTTTTTTGTGTGTGTGCGCATATGATTTTATTGTTTGTGAAAAAAGCACAGGATTACAAAGCTAAAAAGTATGCTATACTGCCTGGTGAACTACAGAGGACAGAAATAGATGAGTGCATGCAAGAACACAAGGAGAGAGAGAAAGAAAGAGAGAGAAAGAAAGAGAGAGAGTGATTAGATGTAAACAGATGTAAACACATACACACAAACACACAGATTTATGATGTAAACACAGACACAAAGAGATACACAAAATGGTCTTGGAGGGAGCCGGGGGCCCCAAAGTCTTTACAGGGAGATGGCAAGGGGAACAAGAAATGCAGTCTTATAGTATTATTGTGTCTGAACCTGCCATGAATAAGATCTTGTTAATATCTCAATCATTTCTCATAAATAGCCAACAAATTAAACAGAGAGCAAATGGACACTCTTGCTTTTTGATGCCAAGGACCCCCAAAATATGATGATCCCTTTCCGGAAATATGAAGTCAAACTATATATTTTAATATATAAATACCCATTTTAAATGTGTGGAAAAAAACAAGTGTGATATTATAAAAACATGTTCTTTCCACAATTAAATTTTTTAAAATATTTTTAAATTAAAATATTATCAGGAAAATATTTACTTTAGATTAAGTTGACAGTGTTTTTTGTCTTTAATCCAGTATATTAAAGACAAAAATGAGCACAAATACAACATTTGTGAACGGAACACAAATACGTCACAATGGAGAAATGAAATCTTAGAAATAAACATTTTTTTTCACAAAAATATTATTTTTATTATTACTGTTAAAAGCTAGGACTGTCAGTAGAATAATCTCATGATTATTCAAACAGAAGGTGTGAATAATCTCATGACTTTCAACCTGTCCTTAGAAAGCAAAATGAAATAGCAATAATATTAATTTCAGTAAATGTTAAAAAAAAATAGGTATCACTTAATTTTAGTGTCCTTGTTACATTACATGTACTTACTATAGTAATAACAGTAAATTATGAATAATTGCATGCAACTAACCCTAAACCAAACCCTAACCCTAACCATAACCCTATTGTAAATAGATGCTGTTAATAAATATTACTCATTACTTTAATTTATAATTACACCATAACAAGGACACCTTAAAATAAAGTGTGACCAAAAAATATTTAATAAATATAATAAAGTTATAAAATATATTTTCTAATAAATAAATAAATAAAAACAGTTTGAAAAACAACGGTCCTTAGAGGAGATGTCAACTGTGTCTCTGACTAAGCTCAGATTTGCAAAGGCAAGAAGTTTGAAAACTTTAAAATGAATGTCCATACCGTACAAATAAATTGTCTTCAGTATGTGTGTGTGCATTTATGTGTGATTATATTACCATCTTTGAAGGTGCCAGAATGAGGATAACATAGCGGACTTCTGCACAGTTTTCCCCCCAGTTCTGTGGACGATCCAGGCGAGAGATACACACGTGCCGCCTCTGCAGGTTCTTCACATTACAGCTGTCACACAGAGTTCATAAATCAGCATAAATCCTCTTTACGATTTACACAGTGCTTTAATGTACCTGGCACAGTATCAGATTAATTCAATATGTAACAGGAGTACAGCAAACACATTAACAAATCCATTGGTTGAGGTCTAATGGGATTACAGAAAGCTCTTGAACAGGGGTGTCAAGGTAATGTTTGGTTGTGGGCCGGTTGGGAAAAAAGCACTTCCTGTTCTCTTTCAGGTTTATAAAGTTACAAAAGTGTGCACCTTTTGTTTCAGGCTTGCTGCCACCTATTATGAGGTTAATATCAACACAATTAACTATATTAAAAGGGAAAAGAAAAAAGCACTCAATGCACTTGACTCTGTAATTTTATATACAATAAGCAGCATTAATAAATCAAGTCAAAAATTACCATAAAAGTTGGCCTAAGGAATAAAATGTATCAGTACACTGTTGCACGTCTAATTTACTTAAAATACGCATTAATAACTGGCTTTATACTCAGACCTTGCCAACAGGGGCGTTGAATCTGTCTCATTGGTGCAGCTAATACTCATAACACCTGCTTGTGACCATAAAACTCAGGCAATGTAGGACAAAAGAGAATGGGGTAGTTTCTCCTAAAACGTGAAAGCTGTTGTGCCATTCTGTAAGGACGTTGGTAACCTTGAGGCCTTAAGCATTAAGCACACAAAGTGTTCAGTTTTATTTGCTATAAATGTAAAGTCACTGAGCTGCTGTGGGTCATCCAACATTGCCACTTGTTTCCCTTTCTTGCCCATAAAACTGTCCACACATAACTCAAAGAAAAACAAATCTTCTGCTCACTAGGCTAGTGTGGGCCATTGCAAATTGCTGAACTTGGCTTTTGTTGTATTTACCATACTGTGGGTCTTTGTTCTGACCCCAGAGAGGGTCTAAGAGTCTTCAGTGACTTTTGATTTATGATTTATGGATTTATGATCTCATGTGAATTAATAAAGTTGATGAACATATAATAAATTAGAGTGCTAAAGTAAACAGATTTAGCTTGCTGTCAATAATGGAAGTGCTTGAGGATAAGACTTGACTTTACCCCTCCCCCGGACAGCTCATGATAATTAACAGTCAATAACTAATTACAATATAAAATGCTAGATCCATCCATCCATCCATCCATCCTTCCATCTTTCCATCCATCCATCCATCCATCCATCCATCCATCCATCCATCCTTCCATCTTTCCATCCATCCATCCATTCATCCTTCCATCTTTCCATCCATCCATCCATCCATCCATCTTTCCATCTATCCATCCATCCATCCTTCCATCTTTCCATCCATCCATCTTTCCATCCATCCATTCAATAATCCATCCATCCTTCCATCCATCCATCCATCCATCCATTCATCCTTCCATCCATCCATCCATCCAACATTCCATCCATCCACCCATCCATCTATCCAATAATCCATCCATCCATCCTTCCATCTTTCCATCCATCCAGCGATCCATCCATCTTTCTTTCCATCCATCCATCCTTCCATCCACCCATCCATCCTTCCATCTTTCCATCCATCCATCCATCCATCTATCCATCCATCTATCCTAAACCAACAAACGAGTAAATACATAAATGAAAAATCTAGGAATCAACAATATTAGCCATTCTCCAACACCAGAATACAGAGTAGACCAAAAAAGTACAATGCAAAAAACAGTACAAGTACAAGTGGAGAAAGAAAAATATTTCTACAATGTGCAAAGTGCTTTTTACGGGTCACCTGATTATGTTCTTTAAAATGCACAAAGTGCACTTGACTACACCATGTTTCTGGATATGAGCCCGGTTAAAATGCTGTACTCCTTCATTTTGTCATAATTGAATGAATCACTGCTGCCATTATCACTAGAAAATCTGCATAAGTATCTGTTTTATATAAAATTAAGTTTACCACTTGCTTTAAGTAGGTAGTAACAGTAGTAGAGTTCAATAATACACCTTATTTGCATATAAAGAAAAGACAATGATTTAATTTAAATGTGGCGCAGCACTATACTAGCACATGTAACAGCTGGTAAAGTTTGACGGAGTGGTTTGTGAAATGTCGCACTGTCTAAAAAGAGAGTAACACTCGTTAGTTTGCACACTGATGTTGGCTGCTCCCTGACACTGCTACAGTTTGGAGGCTGTTGATAAAAGTTTTGACAGCTATTAAGCAAAAGTGTTGAGAAAGAAAAAGTGTTGGCGGATTTTGAGAACTCTGAGAGAAAGCAGATGAATCATCAGAACCTAATCATGACCTGCAGATGTCTTTTAGATAAGGTTTGTTGGGGATCAATTTATTTTGATAAATGACTCAATAGCAGGTAGCAGTTTTTGACAGATGGGAATCCTAAAGACATGTACAGTTTGCTCGAGAGCTGCATTCATCTTGTCAAATTACAAGAGTTACTTTTGTACAAGAGTTGGCCAATTAGAATTTCATAAACATAACAAAAAACATTCATGTGAGAATTGCTGCAACAAAGAAACATGTAAATGTCTGGAATAATATGAAACAAGCAGAGACAGAGCCACCTGACACACGTCAAAGTGTTAAAGCTATGGATTTTGCAGACATCTAAATACAAACAAAGATCAAATGTCAACAACTTTGTGTATGAGTGTGTGCCTGTGATAGAACCAAGACCATTTGAAACTATTGCAGCAATACTAAGTAGGGGTCTCTCAAGGTCTTTTAACTTTAGCACAAGTAGCTTGTTACTTCTATTTACACTGTGAGTGAATAGCATCTATCACTATTTGCACTTAGTGTAAACAAAATGCTTTTGTTCTTTATTTATACTTGATGCAAAGAGGATCTACCACTATTACAAATGTTATTTTACCAGAAATATATATATATATTCACTATTTAATAGCAAAAAATGTATTTGAGTTATGTCTTAAAGGCACAATATGTAATTTTCCCCACTAGAGGTCGCTTATTCAAAACAAAGGTGTAGCTTGATAATGCCATGAATGAGTGTGGAATCATGGGAGTTGTAGTCTTCACCTCCACAGTCGATGGAAAGCAATCTGACGGACTCGGGCAGAAATCATGCTCATGGATGAGCAAATGTATTAAAATTTATTAACGATACTGTGGTGTGAGCCGTGGGAGCCCAGTGGAGCTTTTATTATGCTTATGCTGCAGTCATCCGTTTCCGCTCTTTTCGTGTGTTCGCTCGGTGGCTGCTATGAGAGACTTGTTGCACTTTGCAGTAATCTAGATTGATATTAGAAAATATTAATAAAAGCTGGATGACTTGTGTTGCTAAATGACATGCAATTAATTTAAAAATATATTGTATGATGGAAAAATCTCTCTCTGATTATGCTATGTTAGCCAGTTGACAAAACAGTGTTGTCTCTGAGGCATGGTAAAAACATGGTACTAGTGGTAAATCAAGAAAACAAGCGATACAAACAATAAGACTTACTGAGTTCAGCTATATAACAATGATTAGTTTTCTGTTGATAAATGTATCCAAACAGTTGCTCACCTGTCTAATAAAACACACAATATATTAAAGCGTCTTTAGTGTTTCCATGGTTTCTACGAAAGTAAAACTGGAAATCGAGGGTAACGCGGATATGACGTCTTTGACAGGCGACATAATGACACGGTCCGTGTCCTGGTTAAATAAAAGCTGATTTCTCTGGATTTAAACATTGTTGGAAACATTTGGGATAATGTAAGTGCACAAGTCAACAAAAAACATAACATTGTTCTAGGGGGGTTTGGATATTTTAATCTAAATAGTCCAAATAGTTTTTGTGGCCACTGTACATATTTAGGGAGTAAGTAGTCCCTCATGTCTCCGATTCTTCTGCAGTGATCTGGACTCACATAAAGATTGTCAAACCCCTTCAAATATGAACAAGGTTGAAATGACGCTCCATCTACATTGCTGGCTGTGCGATGTGACAAAACAGAATGTTCCCATTATAATCACTGTCAACATTGCAAATATGGCAGCGCTGGGTCCACTGTACAGTTTTACACAACTGTTTGAGCCCACAGTGTGCTTTCTGCCCGCGCAATGAAATCTGGACTCCTGTGAAAGCTCTCATTATAATAAATGAAGCTGTTTCGCTGCATCACTCGCTTGGGGTGTGGATGGGCTACTAAAATTCAGCTATTGCAGAACTGCTACTAGCTGAGCTCTATTAATGAGTCTCTAGCATGATCTTCATTTTATTTTATTCCTCACACTGAATAGAGGCCAATTTCATTGTCACTGAACTGCACACAGAGTTCTCAGTAAAGAGACTTTGTGTTTACATTTGTTCTCTGGTTTTAAATGTAGCTTTTCAGATGTTATTACCACAAAATTATTTGTCTAAAATCATACATAAGCTAATTAACAATTACGCATAAGCAAAACACCTAACAAATATTTGCCTATACAATACCTTTTAAGTTTTTTTTTTTTTTCAACCAGGATGCAATAACTTAATCAAAATGACAGTAAAGACATGTATAATATTACAAAAGATTTCTATTTCAAATAAATGCTATCATTTTGTTTTATTATTATTTATCAAAAAAATCCTAAAATTTTGTCTTCACAAAAATATTAAGCAGCACAACTGTTTTAAAAAACAATAGAAAACTTTACAGAACCCATTCTTTTGAAAGGTATAAGCTTTCTTTCATCGGGCAGACATGCAAGTTCATGCACACAAGAATCTCTTGCCATCATAGCAACTTTTTCCCTAAAGCCATCTGCCTCCTAACTGGCCTCAGGGAAATGATTATACTGTACATGCTCAGTATACAGATCCAGCAGTATTTTATTACAGAGTATCTATTTACACTAAGTGTAAATAGCCTGTCTTGTTGGCAAAGATTATTTACACTAACTCCACCCACCAATGCCTGGTTGGGCCACACAAGATTAAAAAAGACGCATGTCATTCAACATAGAGAGGCCATAGAGAGTGTGGTGCATGGAAGTAGCTTTTGATGCGATCGACCCGAGTTTGAATCCGCCTTTTGCCGAACTCTCTCTTCTCCCTTTTCCCATCACATATCAGATCGGAAAGGCATTTATTTTCAATAAAAATTAAGAAAATATTTGAAAAGTGGAAATAAAGTGCCTAACGAGTGTTTAATAATAAAGTAGCCTATTTATCGGGTAGGGTTAGGTGTAGGGAGAGCTTAATTGTCCCAATAAGGTTGCATACATTTAATAATTTTATTAAATATAATCATTTACACTCTGTTATTATTGCATCCTGTTAAAGGGGGGGTATAATGCTATTTCATGTATTCTGACTTATTTACACTGTTAAAGAGTTGGATTCTCATGCTAAACATGGCCAAAGTGAGTGAGTTGGACGAATGACAGAGTATTACTGTTCCAAAAATTCTCTTCCAAATCCTCACAGGATTTTGACTTTTTTTTCGAGTATCGTTCTGAGTGACGTAAATGGAGGCGGAATTCCTTGTACGGACACTTCTCCCGGAAAGGCGCACGCACACGTGGACCTGAGCGAGAGCGCAAAAGCACGCCCATCAATGAGCGTTCGGCTTTACGGAAGTCATCAGCAGCGCTGCACAGGTCACAGGACTTCACGAAATCAACAATGTCACCAAAGAAGTGTGTTTTTGGTTGTGAGGGAAGATAACCTTGTTTCCCAAAGAACCCAGTGTTCAGTGGAGCTGAGAGATTTGTGCTCACGCATTACATTGATGTGCTCTCGATATTTGTTATTAAAATAACCATAGAAACTGATAGTTGCAATCACTTTTTTATTGGTTAAAATGAATGGAGAATATCTCATGTTTTTCTGTGGCTGCTCGAGCCCTCAGGATTGGCGCTTATGGTTTCATAAACAAGGCCCAGTTCTACACTGGATTTACAAATCGTTTGAAACTGAAAGATGGAGCGGTCACAGCAATAATGATTCCGGTCATGAGTCGGAACCGCAGGTGGAGAGTAAAACTGCTTCAAATGTCTGTTTTGTTGACAATAGGTGCCTAAGTGCATATAATGTAAACAACACGAACGTAGTGAATTCATAAATTCATTATTCATCATTCATACGCAATATTCATTATAGTGATTCAAAAGTTATCCATGGATAATGCAATGGTGTATTGTGTGTTTAAATACAGTTGTTTAACTGACCATTGATAGACGATCTCTACACAAAAGCTGCGCGTACTCGTGACTCTAGCTCCACTCACAGGACACGCCTCCAGGCGCTCGGCTGTTTTCGGAAATACTCGGTACAGCGTATGTATCTTTTATAAATATGATTAAACTAAAGACTTTTTGGAGATATGAAGGATGCATTATTACTCTATAGGTACTCAAGACTAACATGAGATTGGCAGAAACTGTGTGTGATACCCCCCCTTTAATATACAACAATTCTGAGGTGCAAATAGTATCTGCCACTATTTATAAGTATAAATAGCATCTAACAACTATTTGCCCTTATTGCAAAGAACTGCTACTTTTATATAGTGTAAATAGAATATATTGTTATTTTCACTTAGTGTAAATAGCATATCGCTAAAAAAATGCTGCTATTGTCACTTAGTGTAAATAGCATCTATTTCTAAGAAAATATGCTATTTTTACTTAGTGCAAATAGCCCCTGCCATTTTATTATCACAATACCTCAAAATCTATCATAATTTTAAAGGGATAGTTCACCCCAAAATGAAAATTCTGTCATCATTTACTCACCCTCAAGTTGTCCCAAACCTATATAAATGTCCATAGTATTCTACTATGGTAGTCAATGGGGGTTGAGATCTGCTTGGTTACAAACATTCTTCCAAATATCTTCTTTTGTGTTCAGCAGAACAAAGACATTTATACAGGTTTGGAACAACTTGAGGGTGAGTAAATGATGACAGGATTTTCATTTTGGGGTGAACTATACCTTTAAGTTGACTGTTTTGGTAAGGTTTTATTAGTTTTAACAATTTTATTTCTTACAGGAAAAAAAAGAGCTTTTTTTAAGCAAAAGGTAAATTCTGGGGCTATTGATGCTATTGGGCTGCACCCCAGTAGCCATGGGCCTAGTAACACCCCTGGTCAGAACTATGAAGTTCATACAGTATCCAGTGGAGCAAGACCTAGAGGGGTGTGACGTGGGCCCTCTTGGGTTGGCTGAAGACAAGGCAGGAGGACACGCCAGGGTGTCTGGGACTCGGCTAACTCCTTACAGACAGTTGATGATGTGTCAACACAACAAAGACATCTTAATCACAGAGAAGGTGATACATTACTTTTAATTGATGATTCGTTGTTCAAGGACTCCGTTCCTCCCTGGCACGGAATCTCAGACACACAGTAATACTGGCAAAAGCTTCTGCTTTCAGAATGCATGTTTTGACCTGACTCACCCTTGATTTCTTTCAAGTCCTCTACCCTGTTTTGTACTAGTCTTACTTTTCTACTAGTCACACAGTCTCTCAGATCTCACTGGCTACCTGTTGAGATTACACTGCACACCTAGTTCTAATTCCTTTTTGCTAAAGAGAAGGAGTTTATTGTCATTTGTATTAGCACAGAAAGAAATCGTATTCATTTCATATTTATCACAACTTGACACAAATACGTCTAAACTAGGGATGTCGATTGTTAAAAATAAGAAAGTTAAATCAAATGAAGTATATGCTGATTAATAATTGCCTATATTAATATTTTCATATATTGATAGGCTATATTTTGCAAAAATATATATTTTTATTTAAGTGTTTAATTTAGACAAGATTTAAAATGATATTTGCTAATTGTTTAATAGCATGTTTTAGATTTGACAAATTCATCAGTGGGCATGATTAAACGTGAACATTTCATAGTATTGTTAAATATTTATATACACTACCCTTTTTGAGAAAAAAAGTCTCTTGTTTACCAAGGCTGCAATTATTTAAAAAAAAAACAAAAAAAACAATAGTATTGTGAAATATTATTACAATTTAAACTGTTTTCTATTTTAATAATTTATAACATGTGATTTATTTCTGTGGTGGAAAGCTGGATTTTCAGCATCATTACTCCATTCTTCAGTGTCACATGATCCTTCAGAAATCATTCTAATATTGATTTGCTTCTCAAGAAACATTTCTTATTATTATCAATGTTGAAAACAGTTGTGCTGCTTAAAGTCCCCATGAAATCAAAATGAAAGTTTTTTTGGTTTTAGTATGAATATGTTAGCCTTACTCTTATCTATAAGCTAGTGTGCTCCAAAACAATGACAAAATTCGTATTTAGAAGATATAAGCTTTCAAAACGTACAGTCTCTCACTTCCGCTAATATATGGATCAATGACTTTGATTACATCACCCAGCACTTCAGCTTCTCATCAGATTTTCTGCCCAATCAAATGCTCTCTAGAATCTAAAGCATCCCACCCCCCTACATTATAAACAGATGCTGAAACTGTGGCTGAAATTGGTCACTTGTTCACACATTTACTATTTTCTACATGTAGAGTGGCACATAGTGCACTATATAGGGGATAGGGAATGATTTAGACAGTGTAAATATGCTTTCCATTGAGGAGAATGAAGTTAGTGTCACACGAACTGCCGCAGCGTGCACACAGTCTGCTCCGGTCCAGAGACACGATAGCACAGAGTGGATCATATGCGCAAGTCAGCGCAGAGAACAAAACGTACCCATTTGAATTCTGCACAGAATGCTGTATTTTAAAGCGATATGGAGGAGATTAGGAGGAGAAACGGTTAGAAATTAGAAGGAAACTGAGGCTTTACCAAGCTCAACGGCTCTGGCTGAGCCGTGATATAAACAAAACGCTATTGGCTATTTAAAAAAAGGGGAGGAGCTGTTTGATATGTCCCACCCTATCTTACTGTTTCAGTGGAAATTACTTCAACACATTGAATAATGCTGTGCGTTTCAAGGCACTTCAGTGGGCCTTTAATGTTTTTGTGGAAACAGTAATCTTTTTTTCAGGAATCCTTGATAAATAGAAAGTATTCATTTCTTTCAAAAGCAAAACAAAACAAAAAAGAAATCTTACTGACCCCAATCTTTAGAACAGTATGTTAAATCAACAAAATGTTAAATCAGCAGCCCTAGTTAAAATATTTTTTCCTATCTTGTGGCATTTCTTCAGACACCCCTGTTCTAGAAACTCTCCAAGCTCAGATTTACAGGTAAGACAGATCCAGGTAACTCACAGGATGCAAAGCCAGGACTGCTGGTACTGGATCCCCGTGGCGGTGGCCGTCACACACTGCAGCGTCTCTGACAATAGATGCACTGTGAGGAGAGAAGGCAAGGGGTCAGTCGTGAGTGGGCGTGCGCTACGGACAATGGGTGACCATGCATGAAGAAGAAAACTAAACAATCAATTCAAGTTAACTACAATCTGGATGCCACTTCATAAGTACTGTACTGCACATCAAGTGCAAATGGAGTATGAAGAACAGTAGTAAGACTGCTCACGAGTTCGACACCAAGATTAAGTCAACTGACTTTCACTGTATATGGTGACACACACACACATAAAACAAACAAAAAAATGGATGTGAATTGATGGAGGGACTGCTAATTAAATCAAAGTCCACTCATCTCCATGAAAAGGCTAATGCATATCAAGGTAGAACAGAAGCAGAAGCTCACCAAAGGACAATACACATCACTGCAGCCAGCGTGAGTGACAATGAAGACCTTTCCAAGAACACCACCAAATGTTTAATTCAAATTAATCAATCTGTGTGTGTATGTATGCGCCCTCTCTCTCATATGTGTGAGCTGTCCAGCATATTAACAACAAGCAGTGTGAAAGCATGTGTGTGTGTTTGTGTGTATATGCCCTCTGTCCAGCAGAGGTGACAGGTGTGAGTTGTTCAGCATGACTAGCAAAAACAATATGTGTATATGTGTGTGTATAAATGTGTGTGTGTGTGTGTGTGTGTGTGTGTGTGTGTGTGTGTGTGAGAGAGAGAGAGAGAGTGTGTGTGAGAGTGTGTGTGTGCTGTTTAGCAGGCAGGATGGATGTCTCTGGCACACAGTCACACTGTCTCATCAATAAGACATCACACACTCACACCGTGGACAGATGGGTATCACCATGACAACACACTCAGCACCATCGAGAAACAGACAGGAAGAGAGAAAGAATGAGAAGGAGAGGAAAAGAGAGGGAAACGTATCAATGGAGCAATACAGGGCAATATGAAGACTGTTGAATTGGCATGGGGACAAACAGCTCAGATAATTGTGTACTTGGTGTGTTCGTGAAGGAGAACGTAAATATCTCTTTCCATGGTACTTTTGAAAATCAGAAGTACAATGAGGCATGTTGAGCACGGCCATAAAGGCATGTACACTAAGGCATACACTTTTACATACACCAGAGCTAGATGAAATATTAAACATTTACAATATATTACATATTATTTTGTAACTGATAAAAAAAGAACATTTTTGTGATGTTTAAAACATTTCTGTTTTTTTTCCCCATTATATTTCTAAGACAGCACTTGCTCATTGTGTCACAACTTGTGGGTATGAGAGTGATAAGATATTTTAATACAGTCTCTGATGTAAACCTCTGCAGAATCAGCTCAAACTGACAGCTTGAACTCATCGATCAGTATTTTTTTGGAAAATTTGTACTTTTAAAAGTAGATTTAAATGTGGGTACTTTATTTATATATATATATATATATATATATATATATATATATACAGTCAAACCAAAATGCATTCAGATTCATTATTACAGTTTATTCACTATATTTTAAAAAAATTGGTAATAAAATATGACAATATCTCAGAGTTAAACTGTGTCAGAAAAAAATAATCTTATGTCAGAATTATAATTATTGTTGTGATTTAATGGATTCAAAGATAGATCACACAAAAAGTTTCATCAAAAGCAAGTCTTTGGGAACAACTAGAAAGTATTTGGAAGTCAATAATAAAAGAGACTGTGGAAAAGTACATAAAAACAACGGCAGCAAG
This sequence comes from Ctenopharyngodon idella, assembly GCF_019924925.1. Taxonomy (NCBI): domain Eukaryota; kingdom Metazoa; phylum Chordata; class Actinopteri; order Cypriniformes; family Xenocyprididae; genus Ctenopharyngodon; species Ctenopharyngodon idella. The sequence continues at coordinate 23,859,946 of NC_067232.1, forward strand.
AATTCAAGCTGTTATCAAAGCCAAAGGAGTCCATACAAAATAAAAATAAAATAAATATATATATATTTTTTTTTATTATGTGTGAATAAAGACTATTTATTAGTTTCAGTTTGTTATTTGCCTAATAAATGACAATAAAATTTTTAGTTTTAAACAGGTTTTTGACAGATTCCTAAAATATTTGTGTTTTCTCTTTATTATGACAGCTGGTCTAATAAATTTAAGCACTGTTTATTTATTTATATATATATATATATATATACAAAAAAAGAAAACAGAGAGAGAAAATTGTCAGCTGTATCGTCCAGTCCTGAAATACACGCATTAACATTCAGGCAATCATCTAGGCCAACCCCACCTCACCCCTTCTGATAACTGCCAGAGGCCTGGACATCAGGATGGAATGAGATGCTTTTATTCACACACTCTAAAGACTTTTCCTCAAGATATTAAAAAGTCTTTTCACTCCTTCTGTGTATGTGTGCGTGCGTGTGTATGTGTGTGTGTGTGTGGGTGTGTGTGTGTGTGTGTGTGTGTTGCATAAATATTAAGCGGAAAAAGACATCAGAATGACAGTGGACTTTTTCAATCACAACAGTGGAATCCATGCACAGCCAATCAGCCGAACGGCAATGAGGCAGGAATGAGACAGAGGCGATGATACAGCCCAATCTAACACACCACCACGGGGAGGGAAATCACTCTGCATTCAGCATCGACTCTTTTAAAACAACACCAAATCTTGTCATTTCAAATGTGTGGATACTGATTTCGAATTGGATTGTGTCACTGCATCAACTGGAAAATGCAGTAAATTGATGGATCTGAATAAGAAAACAGAGACTCGCATGTCTGTCGGACTAATGGTACATGTCAATCACATCCAGTGGAAACATCAGCACTCAGGGAGAAACACACATGAATTGTGGGTAATATCCCACATCTGATCATATCATTCTTACCGTTGTCATAGAAAATGAAATTCTGCGACCTGTCTGTGCGAGAGAATCGGAGACACAACAGACGCACACACGCACACACAATCACACAAACACACACAGACACACTGAAACTGAGTTCAGCTTGGAAAGGAAAGAGTTAAAGTTAGGTTGAGCACAGAAACACATGTTGTGAACCCTAAAAGCAAGCAGAAAGAGTGAAACGTCTCTCAGACACAAATTCAGATAACCCACCACCCACACAGACACAGCGAACCTCCCTCTCTCACTAATTGGGGCTGGGTTGTCAGGCAGATGCTCAGGTCTCTTTACTCAGATGAAATATGATTTTTCTCCATCTTTCATTGTGCTTGCATCTTAGCTGAATGAGATCTTTATTCCCATTTCATTCTAATTTGATCTTTAGACTGATAGACTTTAGGTTGCATGTGCGAGTGCACGTGAGTTTGTGTTAAATGCCTGATGCATGCATATACAATCAAAGCACTCACAATTAGACCCCATTCATGGATTCTCAACCAAATGATCATACATTATCATATTCATGACATTCACATTTCATAATCCAATCACACATCGGTTCATTTGCATGTTCCCAGGCTCATATCATTAATATGATTCCCGCTCACATGTGAGCTATGTATCCTAGCAACAGAGGGACAAGAGAGAATGTATCATCCCTAGACTTAAAAAAAAGAAAGAAAATCAACTAACGATAATTCACATCTCACCATTCACACAATCCGGCAGTGTCCGGTCACAAATTAGGTGCAGTGTTAGTCCGGATCAGAGTGACGGTACAGTAAAGTCCAGGACTGGGCATAATTGGTGCCCAGGATACCGAATGGTATTCTGTGTGTATTCAGTGTGAATTTGGCAACGATGATAAGAACACAGAGATTAATGGAGAGCCTGAAACGATCAATACAATCCAGGAAAAGCGTGCTGCCAACTTGTGAAAATCTCAGAGGGAAATGACACATTCATACAGCCTAAGAGATTGACATGCTGTGTGATTGTATACGTTGTGTTGTCATGAATATTTCTTCTATTATAGTGAATTTCAATTCAAGAAATCCTTCGGAAAAACTCAGACAAGTATCAGATTAATCTATGAGCAACAAGTACAAATATAATCATTAGGATTGAAAATAACTGATTGTCTAGTGTTGAGAAATATCAGGGGTGATAAACAAAGATGTTCAATTATAACATATAATAGGCCAACCTGTGAAAGGTTTCATTTACCATCACCCCTCATAAGAGATGACAAAGAAAGTCCTAATTAGGTGCTTAATTTACTTGCTGTAAATACAGGGGTTTTAAACATGTATAAATCAAGAGAAGAGCTTTCATCTCGACAAAAACATCTCATTGTACACTCTAAAAAATGCTGGGTTAAAATCTGTTGGGTTTGAAAATGGACAAACTCAGCAATTGGGTTGTTTTAACCCAGCGGTTGGGTTAAATGTTTTCCCAACCTGCTAGGTAGTTCTATTTAACTCAAGTATTGTTTAAAAATCACTGTATTGCTTGCTTAAAATGCACCCAAAGTATGTTGGAAATTAACATGAATTAATATGTTTAATAAATGAACATTTATTAATAAGTTTAATGAATAATAATAAAACAAACATTTATTAAATTGCTTATTAATAAATGTTCACCTTTTGATTATTATTGTCATTGTGTCAGGTTTGGGATGATGGATGAGAGCGAGGACTCAATATGCAGGTTTAAAGGGCTTTATTTAATAATAAAAAATAAAACAAAACACAACAAAAACAACCCCAAGGGGGAAAACAAGACTAGGCTTGACTTGACTAGAGAAAAACATACACAAGGGAATATATGATGACGAACCAGCACAGGACTGCAAACACAAGGAGAATAAATAGGAGAGCAAACAAGGCAGGTAATGAGGGAGGACAGGTGGGGCAAATGAATCAATAATCAGGTAACAAGATGGGCGGGGTCAAGACAATAGACATGAGAGCATATAGCACAAAGAAACACATGACAAGCCATGTGCTCACACCAAACGTAAAACACAAGCACAAAACGAGACATGAACACGCAACTATGAGAAGTCATAAGCCGCGTGTTCACACAAAACATAAGAACACGCAGCCAGTGAGCACACTCACAGACTGCGTGTTCACACAGAACACAACATGAAAACCGCGTGCTACACAGAACATGACAACACAAGAGCGCCTGGCCAATAAGAACCAACCAGGCGCTCACAAAACATAAGTGAAGAGCGCACGGCAAGCGAAAGTACACACAAACCGTGCACTCACAATAAAGACAGAACAGGGAGCGCGAGTGTCCGAATCACGACACAAAACCGAAACTAAACTAGACATGAGTGCCGGGATCTGAACGCCACGCTCCCAACATGAAACAAGACAAGAGAGCGCACGGTTCGAGAACTCTCAAGATTGTACGCTCACACAAAGACAGAACAAAAACGGGAGTGTCAGAGCTCTGTCACAAAACCAAGAAATAAACTAAACAGAAGTGACAGAACCGTGACACATTGCCTCTAGTAATTATGTGTCTGATTTTTGATTTTGGGTTCATTTTAAGCCAGTTATATAGTTGGGTTAAATAAAACTGCCTAACACGTTAGGCAAACATTTAACCCAACCGCTGGGCTAAAACAACCCAATCGCTGGGTTTGTCCATTCTCAACTCAACTTGGGTTTTTTTAACCCAGCATTTTCTTGGAGTGTACAGTCACCTTAATCATTTAAAAAGCTGCACTATATGGACAAAATTGGTATACCTAAACATGGGACTCTACACCAACAGGGACTGTAATGACATTGTATTCTAAATACATAGACATTAATATGGAGTTGGTCCCCCCTTTGCAGCTATAACAGCTTCCACTCTTCTGTAAAGGCTTTCCACAAGATTTTGGAGTGCTTCTGTGGGAGTTTTTGCCCATTCATCCAGTAAAGCAGGCACTGATGTTGGACGAGAAGGCCTGGCTCGCAATCTTCGTTCCAGTTTATCCTAAATGTGTTCAATGGGTTTGAGGTCAGGGCTCTGTGTGGGCCAGTCAAGTTCTTCCACACTAAACTCATCCAACCATGTCTTTATGGACCTTGCTTTGTGCACTGGGGCACAGTCATGCTGGAATAGAAAAAAGCCTTCCCAAACTCTTCCCACAAATACTTTAGATATACAAAAACAGTGCACTCATATTACTTATGAATGGGAGAAAGTGCAATGAGCAATATGGCGGAATAAGTCTCAGCGTGCTGATTCATTACGCTCCGAATCTTCCTGAAGCAGTGTTTTGAAATCGGCCATCACTAAATAAGTCATTATTTTGTTTTTTTTGGCGCACCAAAAATATTCTCGTTGCTTTATAATATTAATATTGAACCACTGTACTCACATGAACTGATTTAAATATGTTTTTAGTACCTTTATGGATCTTGAGAGAGGAAATGTCATTGCTCCCTGTGTAGGCCTCACGGAGCCATCGGATTTAAACAAAAATATCTTAATTTGTGTTCCGAAGATCAACAAAGGTCTTACGGGTGTAAAACGGCACGAGGGTGAGTAATAAATGACAGAATTTTCATTTTTGGGTGAACTAACCCTTTAAGTGTGCCTTATACATCAGACGATCTGTGGGCGTGACGTCTGAAGCTGAGACTAGCCAAACCCAGTCTCGCCCATCAGATTGCCAAAGAGAAGCATGATTTGTCACGCACCACTCCACCCGGCGCTTGCCATTGTACTTGGTGATGTGAGGCTTGCATGCAGCTGCTCGGCCATGGAAACCCATTCCATGAAGCTCCCGTCCCACAGTTTTTGTGCTGATATTAATGCCAGTGAAAGTTTGGAACTCTTCATCTATGGAATCAGCAGAGTGTTGGCGACCTTTACACATGCATCTCAGCACTCGGTGACCCCGCTCTGTGACTCTCCGTGGTCTTCCACGTTGTGGCTGAGTTGCTGCTGTTCCTAAATGCTTCCACTTTCCAATAATACCACTTACAGTTGACTGTGGAATATATAGCAGGGATAAAATTTCACGAACTGACTTGCAAAGGTGGCATCCTATCACAGTGTCACACTTGAAGTCACTGAGCTCTTCAGAACGACCCATTTTTTACCACAAATGTTTGTAAATGCAGACTGCATGACTAGATGCTTGATTTTATGCACCTGTGCCAATGGGCCTGATTGAAACACCTTAAAGGGATAGTTCACCCAAAAAATGAAAATTCTGTCATCATTTACTCCCCCTCAAGTTATTTCAAACCTGTATAAATTTCTTTGTTCTGCTGTACACAAAGGAAGATATTTGTAAGAATGTTTGTAACCAAGCAGATCTCGCCTGCTTGGTTACAAACATTATTCCAAATATCTTCCTTTGTGTACAGCAGAACAAAGAACTTGAGGGGGAGTAAATGATGACAGAATTTTAATTGTTGGGTGAACTATCCCTTTAATTCAAGAATTAAGGGGCGTGTCCCAATACTTTTGTCCATATAGTGTATCTATTTCTAATCTGAATTCTAAACTGGTGTTGTGGCATCACTTCTAACTGAGATTATGCCAGAAGTTTCTTGTGTTTGTTCAAAGAGTTAGTGATACAGAAAGTGACTGAGCTCATAGAACAAGGATACTTGAATTACTTAGTTTGGGGACCATTTTTGGAAAATGCTGGGTGACCAGAGGCCAGTAAATAAAATGACCTGGTTAAGTAAATCTAATGATAGCTGCATTATATGCAGTAACCAACAGCAAACACTATGTATGTGTGAGACCAACCTCACATTCAGACATGCTAGTCAGTCTTTTACAGACATTTTCTTGCTTTATAACAATTTTGTCAATGTGAATACATTAAAATAAATAAATAAATAAAGTACATAACTTCTATACAAAAAAAAAAAAAACACTGATAACTCAGCTAATACAATTCAAATTTGCAATAATTATTTTCTGATTCTAGTAAATTAACTATTGATTCATTTCAAATATCTTATGTATTCAATATTGAATTATACATTTTGTACTTATTTATATTTCATATATATTGTATTTTCCTTCCAGCTGCTCCTGCCTTGAAGCTCTTTCAACACTCAACTTAACTTCTGTGATTTGTCTCTATTTTCTTCAACTCCATCACTGTTATAGAGGATTGTGTGTCCTCTGGGAAGATTTGACAATTCCAGAGAGCCTAATGTGTGAATGACTAGACAGAAGAGTGTTATTATCACCTGACTTCCCTTTATGGAGTCATTCAGAGCAAGTCCTCTCTCTGACACATACTAGAGTGAGTTTCAAAGCTACGGGGTCAGCGGGGATGGAAATGGACTTAATTATTGCCGAAACTCCTTTTTCCTTCTGTCTCTGCACAGTTCCCTCTGTTATTCATTCTTCAGCCCCTTTTTTATGTAAAAACTGTATTATAATTTATAAAGCAATTTAAATTAAAATAACACTGACTAACGTCACACTGCTGTGCTTATATCCTTTGAGGTGTCAGTCAAATCAACTCTCTGAGGTACTGAGCAACCTTTCATAAGCTTTTCATGAAAAACCACACAAATAGAAACAAACACACTCACCATTGACTTCCTGTGACCCAGCGTCTGTGAAGAGGGAGCTCATGATCTCCTCGAAGTTGCAGCCGGGCTCAGCGGTGTGAGGGTCCTGTGAGACGTGCCGAAGCATTGTCTTTAACACATCGTCTAGAGAGGCCTCGTCCTCGTGCAGCAGAATACTGGCCCTCTCCAGAAACCCGTCCAGATCCCTGTGAGCTCGTATTTCCTCCTCAAAGTTCATCAGCTTCACATACTGAGAGAACACACAGAGGAACATGCAAGCAATGCTAGAAAATGTCTACAAAGTAAAAAACATGCATGCAAATTTCTTATATTCACATATTAAACAGGGTTTTTTATCTTTTTTGATTCACTTTAACTGAATCACTAAAAAATAAATGACTCAAAAGAACGATTCACTCACACATTGCACATCACTAGTATTAGCTAGCAGCTGAACTATTTTGACAGATCAACATAATTTGAAACTGTTTGTTCATTACAGAAATGTACATGTTCCTAGAGAAAAAGCAAATAAAAAAATCCTGATGGTTCAGGTTTTCCAAGACCTCAGGAACATTGATTAAAGCAATAAGCCATGGCAAACTGTATTGTATTTTACATGTATGAATGGGATATTTATGCAAGCTTGTTTCTGGTAATTGCGACTTTTTATCTTATAATTCTGACTTTTTTCTTGCAATTGTGAGTTTATATCACGATATAAACTCGAAATTGGGTCTTATAAAGTCAGAATTGTGAGATATAAACTCGCAATTCTGACTTTTTTCTTGGTATTGTGAGTTTATTTATAAAGTGAGTTTATAAAACATCTCACATCTCACAATTCTGACAATTCTGACTCTCGCAATTGCATGTTATAAAGTCAGAATTGTGAGATGTTTTATTTTTATTTTATTGCAGAAACAAGCTTCCGTAGATACTACACATATAATGGGGCTCAAAAAGTCTGAGAAATACTTTTATTTTGGATTCTTGTCTAATTTATTAGAATAGTTTTAATTACAGATTAAATTTCAACATGACAGTTTGAGTAAATAGTTGAAAAAGTGTAAACTAATTATGAATTTCATAATGCCGTATAGTATTAGGTAAAACCTAATGATCATGATGATATTTTTGGTCAATTTATGTCATAAGCTCTGTTCTAAATCCTAAAACATTTTTATTTGAATGCTTAAATGATCACATTTGTGTTTCTTTTTTTTTATTGCTGAAGAGTGTTGAACCTTCTTCTCCTGCATCCTATTTTTCTGCAATCCAGAATGGCAGCACAGCTAAAAGATTTGTTTGAGCTGCGCCCTCTGTACAGGCATGAATTTGCATTTCTTTCAGCATGAGGCTTATTAATTTCACTTTTGGTGTGAAAGGGCCTTTACATTTGCCAAAAACAGAACTTTTTTTGTTATTAAACAGATGAAATAAACTAACGCAAAAGTAACGTAATGCATTACTTCCCATAAAAAGTAACTAAGTAATGCAATTTTCCGCAACACTGGTAATGAAAAAGTCTCACCCTTCGAGACGTGTTAAGCAGCACACAGCCGTGGACATCAGTTTCTGTAGGAAAGAGAGAATGGGAAGCCCGAGGGGTGAATACAGTGTGCCAAAAAACAACAACCATCATAAAGCAGCTTTAAAGTTTTTAAGAACAACTAGTTTCAGAGAAAACACTCTGATAGCATAAAAGTGTTTAAAAAACAGCAACAGTGAACATAAAAGCCATCTGCATCAGAGAGCCCCTATTGTGATCTCCTCAATATAACTCAACATCACAAATATCTGCTATGAAACGAGTTCAGTCCCTGAATACAAAACAAAATATCTCTCCCACAACACTGTTTATTAGTAACCACCAAATACATCACAGCGTACTCCATGGATCACGAGCATCATCCAAACTTTGAAGGGGCGGGATAAACTCGTGTACATGCATGTGTTGCGTGTCCCTGCCTGTCCTTTATTTGCTTAATTCATTTTTGGTATTGTCCTCAGGTTTGCAGGTTCAGCTTGCAACCCTCACGTGATGGCTGCATGCTAAGTCCTCCTCTATATAGAGATTATATAAAGCAGACAGCCTTTATCAAATAGAGATCCCTCCGTTCTGTGCGCGTGGCCGCAAGAAGTCCTGCCCCTGGAAAGAGATATTCAGGCAGGATTACCGCGGCCCGCGGCTGACTCCCCCACTGCCTTAGCTCCAAGATTAAACAGCCCCTCAGATGGGTTTGGGATTAAAAGGGGAAAATGAGAATAAAAGCACCACTTTAAAAGCACAACTTTGGGTTTAATAAGAGGTAAGTCTATGTGTTAAACTAATAAGGTTACATAACCTCACTGAAAACCTTTTAATGGCTTGCAGTCACGATGTCAAACAGGTTCTTTTATTCTCTCCTCCTCCATCCTTCTGTCATTCCATCACTTTTCCAATTGTCATCAGATGTTTACAAGTACGCAATATACATTTAACAATTATGTGAGGTCATATCAGGTTGAACTGAAATGCACTGCAATATCTAAGCACTTAATTAAAGCTCAGTGAGTTGCTGGGTATAAAACTCAAAACCACTGTATTAACATAAGATAAAAGGCAGCATTAATTGAGCTCAAACTACACTGGTGCAAACCCTAATCCAAAGAGAATTCAGCAATTAGCCAGTTCTCAAAACCACATCCAATCAAACCAGCATCAATGATTTGCCGGAGGCTGTTAATAGTCGGACATATGTCACCCCCGTGGTCTTCTGAAAAGAGGAGGCAAAGCCCCTCTCTGTGTTTACTTTAGTCTAATGTAAATTCATGTCCAATTGAAGTTTACATAGTTTGTTTGTGTGGAAAATTTGGAAATTTACCAACTATCAACTAGGGGTGGAACGGTTCAGATTACTCACGGTTCGGTTTTTATCACGGTTTTAGGGTCACGGTTTCGGTACAGTTCGGTATGTGCTATGTTCAGTAAAAAATAGGACAATTGTCAAATAAAGATAAAAACAAATAATCTAACTACAGGAAATACATGATAGCTAAGATACAAATAAAATAAAAAATGCTTTACAGGTTTTTCAGGTATCTAACAATAGTTTTCAGGTACAGAAATTGAACAAAGTAATCAAATATAAAATAACACTGCATATAAACTTCTTTGAATTATTAAATAAAGATGAAACATTATTGAAGTTACAAAAGCTATTCAGTCAAGAGTGATTTCTTCGTCTTTTTTCGTTTGATTAACATTAAAATCACAGAGAGCAGGAATATTAGACTGCTGTCCCTTTAAGACAATTCAAAGATCCAGTATACTGATACTGATTCACATGTGCTGTCTGTCTCGTTTTCTCTTAAGACATAACTTACTATGTTCGTTAGGATACTCGCTAAGATGGCCATGTTGACATATTTTTTTGTGAATTTGTTCATTTAGGTGCAAGACTTGAAAGAGAATTTGCACGCTGTGACGCGGCTCTCCATGTGTGCGCTTCGGATGAGTACACACACACATTGGCAAGGTTTAAATGAGTTTAGTTTAAACTCAGATAGCGACGTGAGATATTTAGGTCTCACCTGCGCTCGCGCGCTATCAACACCCGGGTGATGACGGCGTAAATGACTGGTCATAGAGCTTTCGGCATGTCATTGAGCATTCATTTACAAAGAGTGACATGTTCTTTTGATCATCGCTGTTGTAACGTATTGGAAAACCAGAGTACGTATCCATCGACTGAAACATACATTAGCCGAATCCGTCTGTCTGTTTTACACGTTGTTGTTTTCAACAAACCATAGATGCGTCGTCAGATTTGAGAAGAACCGCGGTGCAAGCGCATGCCGAACCGTGGGTGGAGAACCGAATGGTTAGATTTTTTACAGAGAACCGTTCCACCCCTACTATCAACAAATCAACTAGCAACAAATACTGTAATAATTTTGTATATATGCACTGTAAAACCGAACAGTGAAATTAATTAAATTAAATGAGTTTGTTTCACTCAAATAATAATGAAAGTTCGTTGTACTTAATAGAAAAAAGTTGCGTAAACTCAAAATTTCAGTGTAGTAAACTGAACTTAATATGAGTGAGTTGAGTTGCAGCAGATTTTTAATTCACAGCATGCTTTGCGTCAGACTGCATAAATGTTGAAATTAAGTGTTATTTTGTGTGTTTTTGCACAAGATTAACATAGGGAGACATAAGTTAGTGTTTAATGTTGTGTTATGTTGGGATTTACGGGGGTTCTGTTATGTTAGTTTTGTAGGGTTACCATTGTGATGAAGAGTAGAGCCTGTGGTTAGGTTGAGGATGGGCTGCCAAACTTTTAAGACCATACATACTGTATGCTGTTTGATTATATACATGCAAGTATCTAATGACAGTCTCTTTGATAGTTATAATAGTATGTGTTATTTGCTATCTAACATTTAACCAAAATCTGAATGTGATGTTTATGTAAATGAACTGTATGTAATTAACATTAAGATGAGTTGGGCGAGGCTGAGAACTGTGGGAGCGAAGGGATGCTGGTGACGTGATTGTTAATGAGAGACACCTGTTCACCACACTGGCCTTACTCCGCTTCCACAGCTCTCGGCCCCGCCCCACTTGTCACAAATATTTTAAGTTCTACTAACTTAAAAAAAATGAGTTAGTTTACTTAAATGGTTTGAAGTAATAAGTTTTCTCAAATGTTTTGAGTATTCTGAACTTATTGAGTTTTACAGTGTGAGTCATATAAACATTCAAAAGTTGTTTTTGAAATAAATCTCTTATGCTCACCAAGGCTACATTTATTGATCAAAAATAAAACAGTAATATTTTAAAGCATTATTACCAATTTAAATTTAAAATAACTTTTCTATTTATGTATAATTTAAAATGTTATTTCTTTCTGTCATGGCTAAGCTGAATTTTCAGCATCATTACTCCAGTCTTCAGTGTCACTTGATCCTTCAGAAATCATTCTGATATGCTGATTTGGCACTAAAGAAACTTATTTTTATCAATGTGGAAAACTGCTTAATATTGTGGAAACATGATACATTCCCAGATTTTTTCAATGAATAGAATGTTCAAAAGAACAACATTAATTTGAAATAGAAATCTTTTGTAACATTATAAATGCCTTTACTGACACTTGATCAATTTAATGCATTCTTGCTGAATAAAAGAAATAATTTCTCTTTAAAAGAAATCTTACTGAACCCAAGACCCACTTTTGAATAGTAGTGTATAGCACTACTATTGTGTATAACATGTTTACTGTATATTAACATACTATTAGTCATTTCGTCATTTTGATCTGAATGTAGGGCTGGGCGATTTTTCTGATTTTTTCGAATTTAATGTTTTGCCTTGATTTTATTATTTTTTAAATCGAGAAATCGCGATTTTGAATAAAAATGTTAGCAAGCGTTACAATTGGACATGTTGACAATACAGCAATGATAACCGTATTAGGAGAAGAAAATGATCCGACCTCATGATGGCGCCGGCGCGCCTGATTAACCGCTCTCATGTGACGCTCTATTCAGAAATGCATTATTGCATTATAAAAATGAGACGCAGGCAGTGGAATGAGAAAAAAAGGCAAAGTTATTAAACGTGAGTTGAGTTTTTTTTTTTTTTACTTGACCGCCGTGTTTTTAGAATGCCGTTTCATGGGTGAGACGCTGCAAGACGCGAGACACAAGTGCAACACCTAAACATGTCTGCCAAACATAAAATCAATAGGACAAATAGCGCAACAGAATGCAAAAACCTGTAAACCTGTTTGATATTTCATGTTTACATGTTGGTGACAGGCTGAAAGCTGCTGTTGTTTTCTGTTTTTACAAAGCATTTGCTGTTAATAACAGCCTATTACTGGTGTTATTTATTGATATTACTTTTTGGCTAAGAAATATTTAGCATTTTCTTATTTTATATTATTTCTGAGTATGTTTAAGATAAGTTTGTACAACATTTGCCTTCATATTTCAGGCATATTTCTACAAAGATATTTAACAAATTGTTTTACAATTATACCATGTTGATCACTTCAGGTGTGGTGCACTTGGATTGGAACTTTGTTTTTAACCAGATTGTTAATAAAGAGAATGTTACTTAAATAATAGTGTAGTTAAGTTTTTAAGATGACTAGTTAAACAGTAAAAAAAAAAAAAAAAAAAAAAAAAAAAAAATCGAAATCGTGAATCGGTCAATCGTTTTGAAAAAAATCGAGATTTTATTTTTTTGCCATATCACCCAGCCCTATCTGAATGCAACAAAAAGTGGTTATGGCAGAGTGGATGAACTGTTACTCTGACATTAGTTTATCCATTTCCACCAATCTGACCAATTCAGGCTAAAAATTGTGAAAGAATCCTAGTGCTGCTAAGAAGGACATTTCACTGTTCTCCCATCACATTTACAGCATGCTATAAAACTTCAACAAGAACGCAACAGGCTTTAAAGGAGGCAAACGAGATGCTGCCTCCTTCTAAAACTCTATTGATTGGCGTGGGACCGTGCTACTTTAGGAAAACCAGTGCTTTAGACATCATTTGATTTCATATTAGGTAATATTTGTTTTATTTTTGTAGAGTATAATTATTTCACACTGCCTCTGCCTCACCCCCAGCAATCAAGCAGCATTAAAAACCCAGCAGTTTGCTAAATAACGTGGCTGGGTGTTTGGTCCAGCCAATTGCTGAAATCAGGGGAATTATAACTTAAAACTAAATGTTTGGAGGCCATGGTTTATAAATATTCAAACACACACACACACAGCCTACACAGTTCAAACTCTTAGCAGTATGTCAGAGGAGTGGAATTTGGTTTTAATCTAGACAAGTGCTGACGGCTTGTGCGCTGAGGATGACAGAACATCAGACCGGATGAGACAACGTGTGAACAAACCCCACTCATCCTAATGTGAGCCCACCAAATGCACAGCAGGAGTCACTCACGCAGAAAAGAGAATTTAAAACAGAACTAACTGTATCTGAGTAAACAGAGAGAGAACATTTCCTTGTCTGATTCTGGGTCACCTGTCTACTGATATTACTGAAGCTGTGCTCACTTTCAACAGTGTGCAGCACGTCAGGGCAAATAGCAACCCTAATAATAGATAGGTTACATTATCCATAGGATATTATAACGTTTAAATGTTTTCAGTTTCCAAAACAGTAAATGAAGCAAAAATCTTTAATAGGGCTATATTGTAGCATATTTTGCTCCTTGAAGACCAATTATAATGTTAGTCGAGGTTTCTTGCACCAAAAACAGTTCTAGTTTTACATGGCTGCTTTTATGGTGCTTATTAAACAGGATATTTTTGCTAAGGCACCTATAAAACTTCTAATATGTAAATGATTTGTGATTAGCTAACCACACTCTAAAAAATACTGGGTTAAGAATAACCCAAGTTGGGTTAAATATGGACAAACAAAGTGTAGTTTTATTTAACTCAACTATTGTTTAAAAATTACTATATTGCTTGCTTAAATGAACCAAAATAGGTTGGAAATTAACATTTATTAATATGTTTAAATTGCTTATTAATAAATGTCCACCTTTTGATTATTATTGTTGCCTCTAGTAATTTTGTGTCTGATTTTTAATTTCCAACCTAATTTGGGTTCATTTTAAGCCAGTTGAGTTGAATTAAATAAAACTATCCAGCAGGTTGGGCAAACATTTAATCCAACCACTGGGTCAAAACAACCCAATTGCTGGGTTTGTCCATATTTTAAACATGCATGATGGGGTTGCAGTCGCTGCATGCACAGACAAAAATAGGAGCCTGTGAATGTGGAATTGTTTCAACCCAAATTTGGGTTAAAAATGGACAAACCCAACCGTTGGGTTAAGTTTTTTAATTACATTTTTAAGCCAAAGGTTGGGTTTGTCCATATTTGTCCTTGAAAAGGACAGATTTGGAGTGAATTATTGGGATCATAAAAGCAAGGGTGTGTCGTAGAGAAATATTCCATCGTTAAAGGGATAGTTACACTTTTGTTGTCTATTAGGAAAGGTCAAGTTAAATAGGTTTAAACATGGGTAAATGAGGGGAAAAACTATATGTTTATAAACAATCAATCTTTGAGCATGTGATTCATTGGTATTTAAGTACTTAAGTTTGTGTAAACGCAACTTTTTCAGATGTGGCTCACATTCAATGTATGGGTTTAGAAGAGATTACAAGAGCTCTGTTCGGACAGGACTAGTTTTATCTGAGGATGTTAGCTAAATGTGTATTTCACAGACACACTTTGTGATTCTAATCCTTTCTTACACAACTGCTGTAAAAATTACCCAGCAAATTGCCTACTGCTAATTCAGTCCACTAAGAATTGTAATCCCATGTCTTTGACTGTGGTATATTATTATTTCTCCTCATTTATTTTGACCTTTGTTGAATACTGTAAATCAGGGGTGCCCAATCCTGTTCCTGGAGATCTGCCTTCCTGCAAAGTTCAGCTCCAACCCTGATCAAACACAACTGAATCAGCTAATTAAGATCTTCAGAAGCTCTTGATAATTACAGACAGGTGTGTTAGATCAGGGTTGGATCTGAGCTCTGAACTCTCCAGGAACAGGATTGGGCACCCCTTTTGTAAAGAAAGTTTTAGTAGTGCTGCCTGGTGAACCTTCATTATGGATTTAGACAACTTTATTGGCAACTTTCCAGATAAAATGTCAGTTGGTGGCATCCCATCTAATTTAAAATGAGAGTTAAAACAATAAACAGCAAAGTTTATATATACAAAAAAAAAAAAAAAACCCACAAAGATACTTAGACATTATGAATTCAAATAACAATTGCTTTCCATTTTTCCTTGCAGACTTGAAAGGATGTTTCTCAGGGTTTTATAGCAATTATTTGTGTTGCATATTTGGCCTTTTTCATGCACTATATGCTAAAGAGTAAATTAAAATGGATCTTTTTTTCCCCAATTGTCACCTTAGATTACATTTTCCTGCAGAGACTGAAGACAGAAAGAGAAGACGACTCGTGTGGTTTTGAGTGACAACAGGTGACCTGTCACCGTGTGTGGGTTTGGTGGGGGGTGTCACGACATAATCACAGCACACCTGAGACTGTTGCCGTGGCGACAGCTGACCTGCTAACCTGAGCATCTCCAGAGCTAATCAACAGCTCTGGGTCTAACTGCCATCCCACCCTGAACTCGCTCACAAACACACACATTCACTGACCTGTCCCTCCTTGGTGTGTCTGGTTGCCGTAGAGATGAATGTCATCTCCTGATGGGATGGGAGAGTCCTGGCCCTCCTCTCGCTCCTCGCTCCCCTCCTCATGTTCTTCTCTCTCCCTCTGCTCTAAGAGTAGACACACACACACAACAGCCTCAATCTATATACACTTTTTAACACATATTATGTTTTCATACACTGACACAAGCCAAGTTTCCATCCAGTTTTTGCGCTGTTTTGTTATCGACAAAGCAAATATGCGCAAAAAAAAATATTTTTAAGTGGTCTGCATTAGCTTAACTGAGGCTTATTCTCACATAACATTTCAAAAATGTTATTAGAGCTTTTTGGAGTCAACTACTTTACTTTCCTAATTTATTTGAGATAAAATTCTATATTAATAAATTGCACTTATAAAATTATTTTATTTACAAGTGTCATGTCTGTGATTTTCATTTGTCATGTAGCCTAGACCCGTTTGATCATTAAATTGAAACACACTCACAATTTTATGGCATTACTTTTATTTATTCAGATATAGAAGTTCTGTATTTTATTTGACCTTTCTTTTTGTCAGCGTTGAAAACTCCAACAGCCTTCCTTAATTTAACAGACACCCCGCATATTTTTGTTGAGCTGCAGAGATTTTCAAGATAGTATTTTCTTCATCGTTGTGATGCACCTTTGAACTAACAGTTACGGAGAAACGGTGCTTTAACGGGAGCAACACACAAACGCGTGGACGCTGCATGTATGGGCTAATTCTGTCATGTGACACCACATTTATTTGCATTAAAGCCCCTTTTCTAGACAAAAAGTGTTTCCAAACTCATTTTTGCAACATTTTAACTATGTATATAGATTTTACGCGCTAAAAATAAATGGAAAAAGATTGTGTCGACATTTGAGAAATTTTATCGACAAATGGCATTTCCGTCAGCTATATCGCTAAACATTTTAAAGCGCTAAACCTTTTTTCGCAAAAAAAATCCTTGGATAGAAACCAGGCTACAGACACATTCATACACACACACAACAGCCTCAATCTATACACTTTTTAACACATATTATATTGTGTTTTTTTTATATTGTGTGTGTTTTCACACACACACACACACACACACACACACACAGACATAAGCCTCAATATATATACACTTTTTAACACATATTATATTTTTATACACTGACACAGACATTCACACACACACACATACACACACCAGCCTCAATCTACATACACTTTTTAACACATATTATATTTTTATACTCTGACACACACACAGATACATGTATACATATACATACTGTACATACAACTACGCTGTAAAAATCTAGAAAAACCTGTTAATTGGTTATCTTAACATATACTGTGAAAAACTGTAAATGGTTATGTAATTTGACTGTAAAATACTGTCAAATGTATGTTTTGAAAGTAAAACCTATGAATTACTCTACATTGAAAAACAGTAAAAAAAAGACATTCCCAAAAATCACATATTTTATATAAATAATTTAGTTTCTTCTCATTTTTGTTATGATGAACTCTAATTCATCATGTGGCTTTCTATTTTACATCGTATTATTATTATGGTGGTTATCTGTACAATTAAGGTAAAAAGCAGAATTTGGTACTTCAAGTAGTTTGGTATATTAACATTATACAATATACGGGTATAAGTTGAAAAACATACAGGCACTAATATACCACGATCCTGTAAAGATTTTTATAGTGAATTTCTGACAACCACAGCTGCCGTTTTACATGATTTTTACAGTGTATCACAGCATACTGTATACTATATTGTAATATATTATTCATAAAGTTATAAATTACTGACAAGCTCATATGTTAAAGTTACATTTACCATCCATATTTAATATGCTGTACTGTACATTTAATTCATTCTTTTACATCTGAATTGACATTTCAGCACCGATAAGACAGTTCCTCAATGCAAAAACACCAAGGCTTCAATAATCCATTAATTTCTCTCTTTTTTCCTGTTGTATATGAAGTGTTCTTAGGGTTTAATACCCCACAGATGTGACTGTGTATAGCCAGAGTGTGGCTGAAGCTGTGATTTATCCACACATGGCAGCTCGTTATTGTTCTCGCTCCTCTGGCTGAATGTGGCATGTGAGTGGCTATCGGTTCCATATCTTTCTCCTCATCTATTCATTTATTCACTAATCCTTCCCTCTATTATTCTCTATGTAAAGCTGAAGAGGAGAAGGGGCTGTTAATCCATGTGTGCTCATTGACTCTACCGCCCTGGACCTACGGTGAGCGGGCGAGAGGATATTCCTTTCCCCGACGACGGCGCTCCCCTTTTTTCCCTTTTTTCGCTGGCTCTTTCAAGCTCAAAGCACCGTGGTTGATCATATTCATAAGTGTTTGATTCGCTGAGAGCCTATTCATGAACAAATTAACTCATTTATTGAAAATACCCCCCATACTTTGTTATAATTACATACGTATAAACAAGAGCCCCTTGAATTGAACCGAGAGAGAGAGAGAGAGATGACATAAATAGTGATTTCTGAAATGGCATGATGAGAAAATACTTGAGAAATCTGAACATGCCACAAGCTTTACTTGCACTAACAAATTTTACACATTTTATTTTACAGACAACATTTCCAGGCACATTTGCTGGGAATTTGCCGCAGTGTGCTTCAATGCATCAGAACTGGATGCAGAAATCTCTCTCTTTGACGCTGCTGAGAAATTCAGAAATGTTACAATTTGAATATTCCTGCAAGTCAGAAATGAGGGCACACTCTAAAAACATTGGGTTATTTTTTTCTACCCAAGTCCTGGGTTGAGCCTTTTGGGTCATTTTTTGGGTTATTTTTCCAGTGTTTGGGTAGTTTTTGTTTTACCCTGATCCTGGGTCAGATGTAAAAAACCCAGCCACTGGGCTTTTTGCGACCTCTTCAGGAGAGAGCAGCGCAGCCCTGTCAAATTGGTGCATGTCTTCGGTAAAATACAGGTTTGTGTATGTTTTATTTTATCAAAAAATTCATTATTGTTCTGTATATCGTTTTATTTTATGCAAAGCAACATACAGGGGCGCGATGTGAGTCACCTAAACGAGTGTTGCGTCAGTCTTTTCGCGTGATAGAAATGCCTGATGCCTTGCATACAATTTTATTATTTTATTCAAAAAGATACAGAATATAAATACTAAGGATGTTAAAACATGTTCTCACAATTGTACACTGATTATTTATGGACAGGTTATGGAGTCAGTCACAGCATTTTTCGGCTACGAGTGAAACGCACATCGGCGGTCTGAAGTTAGCAGTTTCCCCGCCAAACGCGAGTCATCTCCGGCACGAGATCCAGCGCCGTTACAGTGGAAACAGGACAACAAAGACTGATCGATTACACTTGAATTACTTCTAAATGTTTCATTTTTACTTCTAATATTTGTTAAACAAGCTTAATTGTAGGCAGTATTAAAAATGCTATAAAATATGATCGAAAATAAAGGAATTATCATGCAAACCAGTGGCTGTGTGGAGTATTTAAAAAAGTTTAGAGGATTTAAGTTAATCCGTAAACATTAATTCATGTATGAAATAAAAAAAAAATAAGCTAGTATTATAGTAAAATGAATCAACCCATTATGCTGGGTTTAATAATAAAATTAACCAAACACGTGTTCTGTCCTATATTTATCCAGCCCCTGAGTTGAAAACAACCGAAACTGGGTTGGTTTTAACCCAGTGTTTTTTAGAGTGTATGCTTTATATATTGTAGGAAGAAGTTTCCTTCTGCCTATGTTTTACGCCCAACTCGACCTTCACACCTCTCCTCCCGGCCATGTGCTGAACAAACAAACACACACAAACCAACTCCTACAAACATTTACTCACCCATCTCTTGATAGAAGTATCCATTCTTAGCCATCCCTGAGGAGGGAGCCTCTGGAAAAGAAATTAAAACCACGATTAACAAAAGACTTAAAAAAATCTATGAGCGTGTGTGTTAAATAACACAATGTGAGAAAATGTTTCTGATTAAAGTATGAGAACAAAGAAGATAAAACAAGTTTTATCTACCACTGATTCTTCAGTACCAGGACAAAACAGGCTAAAAAAATAAAAGGTTATCTTTATCTTTATCTTCTGTTCAGGTGCAGTTTCTGGCTTCTCATTTCTCGCAAAATGTGTTTTCCCTCGCCATTCACTCTATAAATGTCAACGCTGACAGATACAAAATAATGTGTGAAATAGTTATTAGAAATATTGATCAATCTAGCATTCACTTTAACGAACTTATGAATTTAGACTAGGGGATGGTTTTAAACTGATCTTCAGATCCATCTAGTGAATTGTCACTACACTCAAATAAGGTTATTTTGAATATCTTACAAGTATTAAATTCAGAAGCAATTTTGTTTTTCTGGGTTTGTTTGCTATTACCATGGTCAGCTTAAACTTTTATTCCCAAACAATTTTGAGTTGACATATCATGGCTGTGGCCTGTGAAAATTTGAGCATAATTACTTACATTTATTTAAAACAAAAAAATTAAACTCACTATTAAACTTGCCTGTGTGACTTTTTGAACTCATAGACTCTGATTTTGCCAGATTTTAAAAAAGGTGTCATATTGGTCAGTGTTGACAAAACCTTTTAAAAGAGGAATATTTAAAAAAAAAAAAAAAAAAAAAAACGTAAAAAATCAATACAAATAATCAGCGTGCAAACATGAATATGACATACACTAGTCGTGCCCTCTAAGATGGTCACTAAACAGCCACATATCTGCAAAACACAAGTACACTGATACACACGAACTAGGGTTGCCAACTGTCCGGTATTAGCCAGGATGTCCATTATATCGGGCCTAATTGATTTGTCCCATACTTGACCTCCCTTGTCCTGTTTATTGGCGGCTAGGCTGATCTAACAGCCACTTACTTTCATGTATTTCGAGAGAAGTGGAGAAATTGACGTAAATCCGACAGATACGATTCTCTGAATTGCGTTCCGGCGCCCATCGCACGTTATAGATCAGCTAACATGATCATTAATAAGGTTTTTAAATGACAAAACACATTCGCTTACACATATTTGAGAATCGGAATATCAGGTAGTTGATGACATAGCTAACAAGTTTGTGAATATTGTGAATAAAAAAGGAAAAGCGGAATAAAAGTGATACATCTGTCATACAGCGCTATTGTGGCTGCAGTGTGTCACATGACAAACATGACACATTGCCATTCAAATAATAGGGTGAAACGTTCTAAAATAACGGTCGCCTTAAAAAAAACCCACACTCAGCTAGAATATTTTAAACGTGTTTGTCTTTCTTCAGAAAAAATATTAACAAAATCAAAAATTTGAGCTGGGAAAGTTCAGAATGATATAAATGTGTTTATGTCTGAGAACCTTTACATCTTTCATACATATACTTAACTGCAGATACTGAAATGACATACACTGTGTGGTACAGTACAAATATTTTAGTGTGTGCCTTATTCTGTTCCTTATTTTCCTATGAAGCACCACGATTGTCCCTTATTTTCCTTTCCTGAAGTTGGCAACCCTAACACAAACTCATGTATTTACACCAACATGCTCACACTTAGGCATAAACACATGCACATGGAGCCAGCACACATATTCTCACACCTGTGGCCTACATTCATTTGTTGCAGTTTAAGGGGATATTTATGAGGTGAAGTCAGCCGTGACTGAGGTTTTTCTTTCCCCACTTTCTGACTCCCTTAATTGTCAGGTACCTCTTTCCAGCAAAACACTCTCTCTAAAGAGAGTATGCATGTAGGGCTGGCATATACTACAGCACTCACATTTTAGAGCATGAAAATAATACACACACACAAAAACAACTTGCGCATATCTCGTCCTGTCGTACAAGGAATAGACTACATCAGACATACTGACAAGAGAGTTTGTCTCATATTTCCTTTCAGTGACAGCACAAAAACACAAGCTGCTATGGCGATATATTCTGCAGGATGTAAAAAAGCAGAAAGTGTCAGTGCAGGAAACAGACTGTCTGAATATAAAACTGAATATGAAACTCCTATCAGCTGGCCAGTCCAACATGAGAGGCCTCTACATGCTACTCGTACTCTACCTTAAATTTGCACTTATCTAAAATCAATTTCACAATTTCAAAACTTTCAACAAAGACATATCTAAGCTAAGATCCTGATGCTCATGTCACTACCCTTAATCATTTTATACAATGATTTCTTCAGGGTTGTTCTGACAGCTCTGGTATTGCACTCTAAAAAATGCTGGGTTAAAAACAACCCAAGTTGGGTTGAAAATGGACAAACCCAGCGATTGGGTTGTTTTAGCCCAGCGGTTGGGTTAAATGTTTGTGCTGGGCAGTTTTATTTAACCCAACTATTGTTTAAAAATTACAATACGGCTGGCTTAAAATGAATCCAAAATAGGTTGGAAACTAAAAATCAGACACAGAATTACTAGAGGCAACAATAATAATCAAAAGATGAACATTTATTAATAAGCAATTATTCATTAAACATTAATAAATGTTCATTTATTAAGCATATTAATAAATGTTAATTTCAAACATATTTTGGTTCCATTTTAAGCAAGCACTACAGTAATTTTTAAACAATAGTTGAGTTAAATAAAAACTACCCAACAGGTTGAGCAAACATTTAACCCAACCACTGGTTTAAAACAACCCAAACGCTGGGTTTGTCCGTTTTCAACCTATCCTGGGTTGTTTTTAATCCAGCATTTTTTAGTGTAGTAATTTGACGCCAACAAAAACAAGGTTGTGAGAGATAGAAGTGCAATCTGTTCAATATGTCGTACTGTCTCAAGGCAATGTTATCTCATTAGTATTGTGTGACAGCCCACACACACACACACATACATACAAATCAGTAAATGAGTGAAACATGTTAATGTTACACTGCAACATTATATAACCTTGCATTTAAAATGCCTTTCTTAGATTCATAGTTTCTTTCTTATTTACGAATTAAAAACATGTCACTGAAGTTGTACAAGGCTATGTTTTAGATGCTGTCAATATGTTGAAATTATACAAACGGCATTTCAACAGGTGCACACAAACAAGCCTTTTACATTAATTCAAGGCTGTAACCATACACTGGGGGGACAAGCAGAGTGCAGACAGCAGAGTGTAAAAGAGTGAAATTTGGCTATTTCTGATTATGTGATTCTATATAGGGTGTTATGACCTTATAGTGGTTATACACTACTTTAATTTTGCAGAATTTTACACGCATGAACAGGATTTGCTAGTAATGCCGGTAAATCAATTTAAAGGCAATTTCAGATAAATCAATTTAAAAGTCATTTGAATGACATCATAACTGCTTTTTTTGATGCTGATGTGTGAACTTGTATGTTTAGCAATACAAATATGTTCAAAAAACATTGTTTGAAAAGCAAATGTTGGAAATTTGTTGGAAATATAGTAAATTTAGCAATATAATTTGCAATTTAACAGGTTTTATGCGTGAAAGTGCACTCTTAAAAAATGCTGGGTTAAAAACAAGTTGGGTTAAATATAGACAAACCCAGCAATTGGGTTGTTTTGGCCCAGCGGTTGGGTTAAATGTTTGACCATCCTGCTGGGCAGTTTTATTTAACTCAACTATTGATTAAAAATTGCTGTATGGCTGGCTTAAAATGAACCCAAAATAGGTTGGAAATTAAAAATCAGACACATAATTACTAGAGGAAATAATCAAAATGTGAACATTTATTAATAACCAATTTATTATTTAATTATTAAACTTTTTAATACATGTTCCTTCATTAATAAATGTTAATTACCAACCTATTTTGGGTTAATTTTAAGTGAGCAATATAGTAATTGTTAATCAATAGTTGAGTTAAATAAAACTACCCAGCAGGATAGTCAAACATTTAACCCAACCGCTGGGTTTGTCCATATTTAACCCAACTTATTTTTAACCCAGCATTCTGAATTAGTGTCTATCAAATTGTAGAGTCTACAAAATAAATGTCACAACTTTTTAGTTTTTAGGAGATCCACTGAAAACACACTCTAAAAAAAGCTGGGATAAAAACAACCCAAGTTGGGTTAAATACAGACAAACCCAGAAATTTGGTTGTTTTGACCCAGCAATTAGGTTAAATGTTTGCCCAATGTGCTGGGTAGTTATTTATTTAAGTCAACTATTGATTAAAAATTATTATATGGCTGGCTTAAAATGAGCCCAAAATTGGTGAGAAATCAGACAATAATTACTAGAGGCAACAGAAATAATCAAAAGGTGAACATTTATTAATAAGCAATTTAATAGATGTTTATTATTTAATTATTATTTATTAAATGTATTAATAAACGTTAATTACCAACCTATTTTGGGTTAATTTTAACAATATAATAATTTTAAACAAAAGTCGAGTCAAATAAAACTACCCAGTAGGTTGGGTCAAACATTTAACCCAACCGTTGGGTCAAAAACAACCCAATTGCTGGCTTTGTCCATATGTAAAAAATCTTTTTACAAACATATGTTTGAATTTTCATCAGTTGATCAACAATCAAAACCCAGGTACAAACCTATCCTTCAGAGTCTCATAGCTGTTTACGTCAAATAAAATTTAGCGTCTACTCTGACTGAGATCTATGATCACAGTAAAAGCCCCAAGGTCACCGTATAAGGTCACCCTCCCGCAGGAGAATGACTATTCTCAGGCAGAAAGCATTGCATTCCACCTCATACACTGCTATTACATGATGCTTACAGCCCACCCAGGTCTAATCAACGACATGCACTAGCATTTGCATAAATGACTTGAGCCAGCAAACCCATAATTCTTTAAATGTCCTCCCGTCGTAACATAATTTAGGAAGCAAAGAGTAAGCTGGTGAGGCAGAGGGAAAACAACTCTCTCCCTCCCCTGCCATTCAAAGTCAGTGACGACACAGCAGCCGATTGGTATTCTGTGCGTGTTCCCGTCAGAACTGTCCCTAGAGACAAAACACCTTCAGCCCAGCCATGCCTACAGGCCCTCCGGAGGGGACGCAGTCACTGTGCTATTTACCCCCACTCTGACCTTTCAGTGGGTACTTCGTCTCTGCTGCCTCCAGCTATGGGTACTGTGTGACCGACCTTTACCAACCCCTGGCTCAACGTCTGATCTGAAGATATTTCTCTAATGCCACGTTACTGCATGCTTATTTTCACTGCAGATGCCTCTCACGGACCGCCTGTCAATATGCAAAGGAAGTGAGCAGGACTGATAGAGGAAGTGGCGCTGCGGCGCTTTCAGCCTTAAATCACTCAGGGCCAGGGACGGGTATGACTTTAAGCATCACACTTCCTCTTTAGGGGTTACTGTAGGCATGTTATGCTGGCCCGAACCAGAGCAGACAAGAGATGTCCTGAAAAAGTTTTTTTGCCCCCAATCCGATTCGAGTCATTGAATTTAGAGTATCTGCCGATACCGAGTCCCAATCCGATACTTGTATTTTCCTAGTGCTAGGTGCACACTTCAAGTATATTGAAGTTACTATAATCAATCCATTGTGTACATGGATGTACAGAGAGTTTCTCAGGGGCAAAGGCTCAAATGTAAAACAGGGGCATCTGTAATCGCATATATATATATATATATATATATATATATACAGTCAAACCAAAAATTATTCAGACATTTTTGATATTTTGATATATTTTTACTAGTGGGTGCAGGACACTATAGTTCATTTATGTAAGTGAGGATAGCAAAATAAAGTAACCTGACATATTATACCCAAAAATTCTTCATACAGTGGACTACCAGTAAAATTGATACAAATTTGGGACCAAAAATTATTCAGACACTTTGACCTGACCATGTTTTGCTTAAGTGTTATCTGACATAATTAAGATTATTTTTTTCTGACACAGTTTAACTTTGAGATTTTGTTAAACTATAGTGAATAAACTGTATTAATTAATGAAATGTTCAAGGTGTCTGAATAAATTTTGGTTTGACTATATATATATATATATATATATATATACAGTATATTAATCACGATTAATTACAGAAAAATGCTCAATTAATTCGTAAATTTTTTAATCGATTGATAGCACTATATAAATTAATATATATATAAATTAACTAATCACACATTTTCTGTAATTAATTTTCTGTAATAATACAGAAAATTACCAAACACAGCCTTTACTGCATAAATTACAAATTAAATATGGATTAATCCTTATTAAAGCTATAAAAGTTCATTCAAGAGCAGTGAGTGATTTTCTCTTTGTCCTCACAAATCTTTACGGTCATTTAAGACTTTATTTAACTGATTTAAGACTGTGCCACAAACCGGACATTTTGACATACTTTTGTGTGTTTTCGTCCGTTCAAGTGCGAAAGAGAACTCAATGTGGCCGCGCACTGTCTAAAGCGGCTTTCTGTGCACATGAGACCTCTGCGTGTCTGTCACACAGACAGGAGATTCATAGACAGCGCGCCAGGACAGATTTAGGTTCTATTTAAGATTAGAAAGCATGACGCTCGCAGTGTCAAAATGACAGTCTATCAGTGAAATAAGAAGCAAGACGCAAACTATAGCAACACGTTATGGCAACAACATCTGAGATAGTTTGACTGCAAATGAAAATAAACAGTAAATAAATTACTTTCGAGTGATTCGTTACAAAGTGCGCAACAAATATGCTAAACATGGAATGCGCAATGTTGAACATGCGTGTGACCAATGAGGTCTGTTCTAGCGCGTCACTTGCGCATGATTTTTTTTTTTTCCCAAACCAGTTCAGCGGAAATCCTGCCCTAGCGCCGATTCTAAAGATTAGACTGATCCTTAAACCTACCCGTCACTGTAACCTCAGCCAATGAAATTGGTTGCAGGGCGGGATTTTCACTGAACTTGTTTGAGGAAAAAATCATGCGTTGTACTTGCACATTTGAGCTTCTTCTTTTCCTTTTAATGCTGGTTGGCAAACCCACTTGAAGGCGCTTACCGCCACCTATTGCCCAACATCTGCATGACAGGTGATGTAAAGTAAAGGATCGGGTTTAGGATAGCTAATACCGATCAGTTAAAAAATGCTTAATTGGCCCTGATAAAGATCCGCAAGATCGCCTTGGGACATCCCTAGAGCAGACAAATCCAATCAAACAAGCCAAGGTTTACATTCAAATCCTCAGCCGGGCATGATACGCAAAACACAAACAGATCAGTCAAGACATGTCGATATTAATTCTCCATTATGGTTTTATTCTTTCATGTTTAAAATGCAAGGCTCCCTCATTATTCAGTCCTGCTTTTCCTTCACAGTCTCTTTCTTAATCACGTTCTGCAAAACAGAGGAAAGAAAAAATAAGCATTTTTTCCTTAAGAGACTTGATCAAAGCCAAAGTGTAGAAAGAATGAGAGATAAGGAGGGACAAAGAGACTAAACAAAAGCTTTTTTTGGAACAAATCTTGATAAAATAAAAATCCTGCTAATCATATTAATGCAAGGAAACATGGACAAATGATAACTCAAATCTGGAGTGAACAGAAAATACCTGGTGCAGGCTCAGTAGCGAACAAACTCCTAATATCTGATCATCATTACTAACAGAGGAAGTGCTGTCTTGGCAAACAGGAAGCAAGAGCTGGCAGAACAGGTCTTTATTATGTGTGTGCGTGTGTGTGCATGTGTGAATATTTGAATGTCAGAGTGTAGTTTTACTCTCAAACACACGGATCATCATTGTTTGCATGTGCATTTAATAACATGACTAGATTCAGCTCAACTAGAGATAAGCTGATGTGTGAGTCACAGACTAAGGCTTAGAAACCAGCGAGTCCTTTCCCTTTACACACACAAACACACACAGGCAATTTCAGGCTCTCTGCGCCAGCGAGCAGTGAGAGGGGTGTCTCTTTAAAGCTTGGTGGTCTGGTAGTTAAGAAATAGTCATGTATGTGGTTAGTGTGCAACAAAACCACAAACAGCCTGTGCATCTCTTCGGTTTCATACTCAAGATAAAGAGCATAAAACATCAAATATGCATCAGTATCACTCTCTCTGTCTCCTTTTCCTTCTCTCCTCGCTTTCATTTTTGTATTATTTTCAGACAAGACCAGACACGCTAGAAAAATACAGTCAGGATGGACGAACTCTCTCTGGCGAATAATGCAAATTTGTAGATAAAAGTGCACAAAGATGAGACGACAGTGCAAGAGTGAGCGTGTTGTGTGCGGATTAGGTGGCTGTGTAGTTTGTCTGGTGTGAAAGTGGGAGTGTATAGTAAAGCTGTCCTCTCTCTTTCTTTCTTTCACACACACACAGTTAAATGAGCTCATCACAGAGGTGCTAGGTCACACAAGACAGCCGCTCGATCTCACTGCTCTCTCAAGACAGCAACCTTAATATGATATTCTTCTTTGAAATTGAACCACATAATAAGTGCATCGGAAGTTATGCAGCCGTGACGCATCTAGATCTTCAGAACAGATAACAGCAGTTTATGCAAAACAAAATCAACGTTTACATTCACAATTCAAATTTACATTTTGTATTTTCTTAAAGGGGTAGTTCACCAAATATAAAAATAACTCACCCTCATGTCATATCAAACCAGTATGACTTTCTTTCTTCCATGGAATTAAAAATAAACAGGCACAGAGGCTGTCAAGCAGCAAAAGTTATGTAAGTACCATAAAAAGTAGTCCTCGGTTCTCACGTCTCATCATGGAGAACAAACGTGTCAGGACTCATCTTGATACACCATCTTTGGATATATCATTGTGCACAGTGTTGAAGGGTTAGTTCACCCAAAAATGAAAATTCTGTCAATAATTACTCACCCTTGTGCCATTCCAAACCCGTAAAACCTTCGTTCATCTTTGAAACACAAATTAAGATATTTTTGATGAAATCCGAGAGCTTTCTGACTCCTCCATAGACAGCAATTTAACCACCACTTTCAAGATCCAGAAAGGTGCTAAAGACATCGTTAAAATAGTCCATGTGACTACAGTGGTTCAACCTTAATTTTATGAAGCGACAAGAATACTTTTAGTGCGCAAAAACAAAACAAAAATAACGACTTTATTTAACAATAACCTCTCCTCTGTGTCATTCTCTTATGCTGTTTTCGTTCAGCGCTTCCAGGTTCTACATCAGAATGCCGACTCACTATTGGCTGACGCTGTTCATGTGAGCAGCACGACGCATGCGTTACTACTGTTTTGTTTTTGCGCACAAAAAGTATTCTCGTCGCTTCATAAAATTAAGGTTGAACCACTGCAGTCACGTTGACTATTTTAAGGATGTCTTTAGTAATAACTCCTTACATTTATATAGCGCTTTTCTGGGCACTCAAAGCGCTTTACATATTGATGGGGGAATCTCCTCAACCGCCACCAATGATAATTAATGACAGAATTTTCATTTTTGGGTGAACTAACCCTTTAACTGTAATTGTTAATTGGGTCACACTTTACAGTATATTAGGTGTCTTTTACTACTGTACACTTATGTCAAAAAATGTACAGTAACACTTTATTTTACAGTGTCCTCATACGTTACATGTACTTACTACAGTAATAACAGTAAATTGTGCAAAGTTACAAGCAACTAACCCTAAACCAAACCCCAAATCTATAGTAAGTACATACTGTTATTTAATATTACTTACTTGTGTAATTATACTGTAACAAGGACACCTTAAAATAAAGTGTAATCCAATATACTTGTATTCATCTTGTATTGCAAACCACTTTTGCTGTTATTGAGGTAGCGTACGGTTATGGTTAGGGACAGGGCTAGTGGTTAGTGGTATGGTTTAAGGGTGGGTTAAGGGTGGGGTCAACAGTCTAACAGGTATTTTTAAAAACATAATTACATTGTAAAAACATGTATATAACACAATAAGTGAATTGTATCAAATTATTAATTTATATGTTACAGTGCATAGTAGCTAAAGACACTTAAAATAAAGCGGGCCCGTTAATTTTTAGAGTTTTTTTAGGAATAATTTTTGTATCTTGATGAAAATATTCTTTAAATGTAGTTAATATTTTGTCATGTCTCGTTCATTCATTTTACTCTAAATAGGATCTAATTGTAGTCACAAATAACAGCAAATAACATTTTAGTTGATGAGAAAGTGCAAACCCTAGTGAAAATTTTTTTACTAAAATGTATTTGAAATACATTTACTTTGTGCTAAGTATACTTCAAATACAGTTACATACTGTATTTATGTGCTAAATAAAAATACCCTGCAATTATACTTTTGTTATACTAAACTGGTATACTTAAAGTCTGCTAAATTGGAACAACTAATTTTGTACTTAATGCACATTAATTGTGTGGAAGTAGTGCTGAGGTCCAACTAAAGATATACTGAAGTATATTTGTTTGTGCTAAAGTGGAACTATTGCAAGTATACTTTAGGTACACTTTAAATATCTTGCATTTTGTAATATATTGTAATAAATCATATACAGTTGCAAGAAAAAGTATGTGAACCACTTGTGAAAATGTGAATAATTTTAACAAAATAAGTGAGATCATACAAAATGCATGTTATTTTTTAATTAGTAGTCTCCTGAGTAAGATATTTTACATAAAAGATGTTTACATATAATCAACAAGACAAAAAAATAGCTGAATTTATTAAAATGACCCAGTTAAAAGTTTGTGAACCATTGATTCTTAATACTGTGTGTGGACCCCTGGATGATCTACGACTGTTTTTTTGTTTTGTGATGGTTGTTCATGAGTCCCTTGTTTGTCCTGATCAGTTAAACTGAGCTCTGTTCTTCAGAAAAATCCTCCAGGTCCTGCAAATTCTTCAGTTTTCAACGATTTTTTGCATATTTGAACCCTTTACAGCAGTGACTGTATGATTTTGAGATTCATCTTTTCACACTGAGGACAACTGAGGGACTCAAACACAACTATTAAAAAAGGTTCAAACATTCACTGATGCTCCAGAAGGAAACACGATGCATTAAGAGTCGGGGGGTGAAAACTTTTGAACAGGATGAAGATGTACAAATTTTTCTTATTTCGTTTAAATATCTTTTTTTTTTTCATTTAGTACTGCCCTTCGGAAGCAACAGAAGATACTTACATGTTTCCCAGAAGACAAATTAAGTACATTTTACCTTGATCTTCAAATTCAAAACGTTTTCACCCCCCGGCTCTTAATGCATCGTGTTTTCTTCTGGAGCATCAGTGAATGTTTGAACCTTTTTTAATAGTTGTGTTTGAGTCCCTCAACTGTCCTCAGTGTGAAAAGACGGATCTCAAAATCATTCAGTCACTGCTGGAAAGGGTTCAAATATGCAAAAAATCCTCGAAAACTGAAGAATCTGCAGGACCTGGAGGATTTTTCTGAAGAACAGAGCTCAGTTTAACTGATCAGAGCAAACAAGAGACTCATGAACAACCATCACAAAACAAAAAAAACAGTCGTAGATCATCCAGGTAACCACACACAGTGTTAAGAATCAATGGTTCACAAACTTTTGAATGGGGTTATTTTAATAAATTCAGCTATTTTTTTGTCTTATGGATTATATGTAAACATCTTTTATGTAAAATATCTTACTCGGGACAGTACTGAATGAAAAATAACATGCATTTTGTATGATCTCTCTTATTTTGTTAAAATTTTTCACATTTTCACAAATTCTGCAAGTGGTTCACATACTTTTTCTTGCAACTGTATACTACTACTAAGAAAATCTTTTTTTTCCTTTTTTAATTTTCTCAGCTCAACAGCCTCTATACCCATACTACATTGTCAATGTATGAGAAGAATATTCTTCAAAACATCTTTCATATTCCACAGAAGCAAGAAAATGAAGGGGTTTGGAACGACAAGAAGGTGAATAAATGATTACGGAATTATTTTTGGGAGAACTTTCCCTTTAACTTTTCATCAAGAGAGGAATTAATTTGTCACGGAAATCTCACAGCGCATCTCGGCAGGTTTGCGTAATGTCGAAAAATAAATCTAGTAAATTGAGTTTGTGAGGCTGTTACATCCAGCCATATGGCACCATGCTCTGGCAGACCAAAAACATTAATCCCTGCCCTGACAAATGGACAATGTGCATTAAAAAAATTGTAGGTAAGAAACAGGGCACATAGCCTGCAATATAAAAGCACATCAAACATGTGAATGCACCTTTTACATAAGCTATTTACAGCTGTAATATCACAAGAGAATGTACAAATACAGAAAACGTGCTTTGGGTTTAGAGATGCTGTTTGGGAATTTATTCACTTTTATTTCACAGACCTTAGGTTTTTGAGATCTTTTGTACAGGTTGTACCTGTACGAGTAGGGCCATGCTTCAACATGGATATGACTGTGGTTATGTGGGAGGTACAGTAAGGTATGAGAGGAAGAAAGCCATCTCTTGCAGGTTGTGATGGTATTTTGCTTGTCTAACACTGTGTAGTGATGGTCCTTTATCATAGGTACACACAAAGACAGAAAGAGAGACATTTGAGACAGATTAAAGGTGCTCTCTGACACTTTTTAATGTCACTTACAGCCCTGATCTACGAGAGAGTGAGCAGGAAAGAGAGAGACTTAATATGCCTGCAGGCTTTTTGGCACTCGAGTCTCCGGCTGCTTAGAGAGGGAATTCCTTCTGAAGACCAATAATGACACACATACATACACACATGCCGGTTCTTTTGAGAATAAGGGAAGAGTGTGATGAGGCGAGGAGAAGGAGAGAGACACAGAGTTGTGTCTGTGTGTATGAGGCTGCTCGACAGAAAATTCCTTGAGAGAAAAAAGCCAAACAGTTGACGATGCATTCTCTCCACAAATAAACCGTGGAAAGAGGCAAAGAAATATTAATAAGCATGCTGTTGTGGGAGTATTAGAGGAAAAAACTCAATGTTATAATTATTAAATGAGGAAAATTACTGGTTCTGCATGCAAATAAGCATGTTGTGATCTTCAACATATAAATACACATTAAAAAGATTTTAGAAAGGCCAAGCTGAATTAGTGTCTTCAAGCAAGTGTGACGCACATCAATTCTCCTCTGCTGGGAGACGCATTTGACTTTAAATACTGGTCCAGTCCGGAGTTTATTCTGGTCAAGAACTGCCTACGTACATGGGAAAAAGTCTCACCAACATGAAATTGATCAATTATGTTTTGTTCTTACATGACTTTTAGGAGCACGTTTATCAGAAATATTTGTGTTTTATATTATTGTGTTTTACCTGAAACACAATAATGGACTCTTTTCACAGACTGTGTTGACGTGTTTCCACAGTTATTACCAATTGTAAATATAATTTTAAAAAAAGTAATGTACATTTATAACAGTATACTTTGTGCTTTATTACCATGGCAATAAATTACAGAAAACTGGTTAATGCTGCTGAGTGAGTGTCTCTAATAAATCGGCTCAGGGAGTGACGGCAAATTTGACATCTTTCTCTCTTCTGATCAATGTAATATGGAAGCTTGTTTCCGCCATGAAATAAAAAATAAAAAAGGTAACTGTGACTTTTTTTCTCAGAATTGTGAGATATAAGCTATATAAGCTTTATAAGGGTTATAAAGTCAGAATTGTGTGATATGTCAGAATTGCAAGGTATAAAGTCAGAATTGTGAGATATAAAGTCAGAATTGTGAGATATAAAGTCAGAATTGCGAGTTATAAAGTCAGAATTGCGTGATATAAAGTCAGAATTGCATGATATAAAGTCAGAATTGCGTGATATAAAGTCAGAATTGCATGATATAAAGTCAGAATTGCGTGATATAAAGTCAGAATTGCGAGTTATAAAGTCAGAATTGCATGATATAAAGTCAGAATTGCATGATATAAAGACAGAATTGCGAGTTCTAAATTCAGAATTGCGTGATATAAAGTCAGAATTGCATGATATAAAGTCAGAATTGCGAGATATAAAGTCAGAATTGTGAGATATAAAGTCAGAATTGCGTGATATAAAGTCAGAATTGCGTGATATAAAGTCAGAAAAAAAGACTGACTTTTTTTCCTCAGAATTGTGAGTTTATATCTTGCAATTCTGACTTTATAACTCGTAATTGTGAGTTTAAATGTCGCAATTCTGAGGAAAATAAAGCCAGAATTGCAAGATAAAATGTTAAAAAAACAATTACCTTTTTTAGTTTTTTATTTAGTGGCAGAAACAAGCTTCCATAACGTAATCAATCTCTCGATATTTTAAAGTCATAGAAACGCTATTGTGGATTTTTTCTCTTGCTATTTTGGCAAATGGGAAAGCAGAAATTATATAGGTAGTTTCCATTCACCACTAGAAGTTTACATAACTTCCGCTTCT
Source organism: Ctenopharyngodon idella (assembly GCF_019924925.1). NCBI lineage: Eukaryota > Metazoa > Chordata > Actinopteri > Cypriniformes > Xenocyprididae > Ctenopharyngodon > Ctenopharyngodon idella. The sequence goes on from NC_067232.1 coordinate 23,894,033, forward strand.
GATAAGCCTGGAATGTAAAAAAAAAAAAAAAAAGTCCATAAACCAGCAAAAAACTGAAATAATTCAAAAAAAGATGCAGCAGCTGTGAACAGCAATGATCAAGAATGTGTGTTCACATTTTGCCCATTCAAGTGCAGATTTCACATATATAATTGAGCAAAAAAGCTAAACATATAGAATATGCTTATTCAAAAATGGCAACCTGGAAAATAAATCCTTCCTCAACCTTGTACCTTGAAAGCACTTTTTTACCCCCACATAAGACTCCTGGAAGATGTGTAGTACCGTCCAATCAGATCAGTACTGGCAATTTTGGCCAGCTCTTGCTTTTTGTGAGTGCAATATGCATCAGTGAACAGACCGTGGGCGGTCCATCTGAGGATCGTCTGATTGTCATGAAGAAGATACCATTTTGATAATAGATATTAAATCCCTGACACAGAGTAAGGTGTAACTCAGTTCTTCACATGTTTGTTTGAAATAACCTTTCATGGCAATTTGCAGGGAAATTCGAAAGCTGCAGCCATTTGAGTCAGTGCTTTTAGATGAATTTTAGACGGCAGGGATGTTTCTGCAGCACGCGGCTTGGCTGATGCGTCCATCTCACCTCATTCTCTCGGTGTGATAGGAGCAATCACCAGATGACCCTGATAGTGATCTATGCATACTCTACACATCACATGGTGTTATATAGACATAGTATGTGAGCCAGCGTCTCCCTCTCTGCCTTTCTTCATCTCACTCTCTATAAGCCGTAGGAGAAAATACGCAGAGCGGCGTGTGTGCAAAAGCAAACCAAACCAAACAGGAAAACCAGCATCTAGTTAACATCAAGATGATGGCATCAGATCTCACTCTCTTTAGCCCATGTATTCCTGTACAACATCCTCTTGAGCATAGTAAAGAGAAACAGAGACGGCGATAGAGAGAGAAAGGTGGACGTCAAGACCCAGTGACCGCAGCGCTAACATGCTTCAATATGACAGCCGTCTTTAATCACACAGCACCAAGGGAACGCGCAGCTTAAATGTGTTTGCATGGACACTATTGTCCTGTACATCAAGGGAATACAGATTTTCCTTTCCTTCATATCTCGGCTGCTCTGGTTTCGTGAGCACTCTGCTGGGGGATTCCTGCTAATTGCTTGCACATTCCCTTCTTCCTCTATTAAAGCCAGGCCACCATTCCCCTTTACAATCTACAGTACCGCCGCCACAAGAGAAGAAGACCGAACCGGAGACAAAACACAAGTGAGAGAGGACAGAAAAAGGATACAGCTGTATCATAAGTGTCCTTATGAGGAATGCGAATTCTGAACTAAAACAGAAAGACTGTTTGACATTTGAAGGCCATGATGGTATCTAGTTTATGCCAAAGACGGTTTGTCATACAGCCTGACATGTGTGTGTGTTCTAGTGCATCAGAAAGGTGGATGAGCATCTGTGTGTTTGTCTGCCATATGCATGTTGTAGCTTATCACAAAAGTGGCATGTGTGTGAGGTTTCTCCCCTGGCGCACGGGCAGCTTCGCAATCAAAGGTCGGAATTCATCCACACTGGCATCCTCCGACATCTTGAAGCAATCTAAGGTTTACTCCAGGGGTGGGCGGGGGGCGCGTCTGTTTGCCTGAGCGTGGGTGTTTGTGTGTGCGTGGATGCGAGAGGGGGTTCCTGACATTCGCTAACCAGAAAGTGAGGACGGAGCATTTGAAACTTTTCCCGTGAGCTATATTTAATCCATTACGGAGAAGCAGAGGCATGTCTATCTACGATCAGAATTTTAGCGGAAGAGATGCCCAATTAATTAGGCTCTCGCAAACAACACAGCGCTTGGCAAAGTCCGACTTAGGACTCCAAAAATATCCACATTACGACTGTGTGTGTAAATCAGAAAAGGGTCAGGAGGACCAATCTCTCCATCATGTGAACGTCTGCGACGGCTGCTCCCTTTGCGCTCACAGACAGCGTTCTTTGTATGAGAGAGGATGCCCATATGGCTGTTTTACAGTGTACCATAAACAGAGGAGATAAACAGAGGAATGTGTGATTCTAATTTCCCTTGCAGACTGTAATGTACAGTGGGTGGAAGAGAAATGGAGAATAGAAAAGTCAGAGATTGCCTAACCGCATTATGGGACACGGAGGATAACTGTACACGCACATACACAGATAAATTAGGAGACACACAGCCACGCAAAGTCGATCGGCCCTCCAGAAAATTACATCAATTCATATCCCACCACCTGCAAGCGCAAATGGGACGTTCAATACGCAAGCATGGGGGGAAATCATAAATAAAGGAATCTGGGGACAAAATGTCCACCTTTCATGTGTGGGTAATGAGAGGTGGGTGAGCAATCACGATGCTCGTTAGAGAGAAAGACAGTCGTAAAAAGACAGAGGACATCGTTTATTACATTAGCCTAGTTATTAATTTTATTTTCTCATCTGTCCGTTCAAGCAACTTCATTCCTGTTGCTGTGAATGTTCACCTACGTGAAATTGTGAAACGCATATATGAGAAAGTTCTCAGAGCGTCAATGGCCCGTGACCTGCTCCAATGACATTGAGATTCAGTAGATATTATGGTATTGACAGAGTGCCACAACGATTATCCACAAGCCAAGACGGGCACAAAGTAAGTGTCAATTACAACAGCCTGATCAAATGCGCACTTGATGCTTTTTGTCACACACACAGAGAAACACACGTAATCACGCAAGGAGAGAAAATTGAGACATCAACTGATTTGAAGTTCAACCCTCAGGCGAAGCATGCAAATCACAGTCTCATTATGTATGTATGTGTGTGTGTGTGTGTGTGTTGGGGGGAAGACGAGCACAAGATTTAGTGTCTTCCCACTTCTATTACCTACTGTGTTTACACTGAGGCTTTGAGCGAAGGGAAAGGACAGAACGAGAGCGATGTAGGTGCACTTGTGCAGTACGACAGCGCATGTGTGTTGCATGCGATATTAGACTGACTTCTCACAACGAGATGAATTGAACAGCAACATTGCGTACAAATAAGACCTACTCTCCCAGAAGACTACACGTATCCGCTTATTCTCACGCACACGCACTCTCGAGTACCGCCTGATCAGGGATATAGGTACTTGATTTTGATCTGTGTTTTGCATCAGTCTCTTTTCTCATGTCTCCCTCATTTGTATTTACGTGCGTGCGCGTTTGAAATGTGCGTGCGGGTATCTGAAAGTGTGTGATGTCATTTTTCTTTTTTCCTGTTTACTCGACTAAGATTAACAGCGTAAAAGCATTTACGACGCATTCCAGAAAACCAGCCCCGAAAAAGCCCGTCTGCATTCCAGCATAACGCACCCCAAAAAACAGCAGCAGCAGCAGCAGCGGCGGCGGCGGCAGTGTGTGAGAAAAACAATTCACAGACCTGCAGGATTCAACAGAGAGAAAACTTACAACAACACACAAACACACATGCATCCTCTCCACTGCACATGTTTAGCACACACAGTCTCAAATTTCAGGGAACCCTCGGATACCCAGTCGTGACGGCGCAGGAACATGTGCATATGTCTGCGTGTGTGTGTGTGTGTATGTGTGATAGTGCATGTGGTTCTTACCGGATGGCACGAAATGAAGAACTTTGTTTGCTTCCATCATTCCCTTCTCAACCCATAATCATCCTGTAGTCCTGACACTAATGAGGGCAAGATCACCTCTGCTCCGGTCTCCTCTCTCTTCTCTCCTCTCTTCACTTCTACCTCTCTCCCTCTCTCTCTCTCTCTCTCTCTCTCTCTCTCTCTGTATCTATCTTTCTTTCTCTCTCTCTCATTCCTCAGACATATTTAGTGAGTCAGCCTTGCCCTGCCTCCGCTGAGCTGTGACTCTGGGTCCTAAAGCCTACGTTTCCTGCATTTCACTTTGCGTACTTGATGCTTGCGGTCATAAATCGTCACGACAAACTCTGTCTGGCATTTAGCATTACTTGTTTTGTGTGAGAGAGAAATGAGTCTTGTGTCATAGAGTAGTTAATAAAATGTGTATTATGATAAACGATGCATGATACATGTTGCCTGCTTGTAAGTTTACAAACTGATGTCACTGTGATGTCCTTTGTTTCTTTCACAATAAGGAATAATGTCATTCTAGCATCCAGCAAAATCATTGCACGCTAGAAACGCACACACTGTCGTTAGGTGTGGTGCTTTTGGATTGCTTGATGCTGTTATTTTTGGTGTGGTGCTTCTGGATTATTTGATGCTGTTATTTTTGGTGAAGACATGTTGAAACAATAATGTTTCAGAGAGATTTACTGCAAAGATGGCTGCAGAAATTTGGTACATTAGCTAACACACATTGTACGCGCCTTGTTCTCACTTAGCTGTGTAAAACTCAACGCTGTCTTTGCAGTTTAAAGGTGGCTCTACATTTAAATAGATGCAAGACAGAAAAGATCAATTCTAACAGATGTTTAAAAAACTCAGTACGCAAATAGCACATTTTGCAGTCGATTAGATTTTGAATGGCAAACGTTCTAGCAATTTAAGTCAATGGAAGACTTTTTTTTAAAGTCCCCCTGTGGTGAAAATCAACTTTTTAATGTTGTTTAAATGTCTATGTGGTGTTTTTAACAGGCTTTAAGACAAACCATGTGCAAATTCATAAGTCAACACCATTGCTGAGTATTTTCTGTTTAAAACTGCAGTGATTTAAAGACAGTTTCAAAAAACGCGGTTTGAAATCGCTGGTGTTTCTTACTTCACAAACTACCTTGTAACCAATCACGTCAACGTGCCGGCGGGCTTTTGCATATCATTAATTATGACCGCTCTGAAGCAAGGGAGTTGTGTAACATTAGCAACACATTATTAGCTGTTTGATAATGTAGTCAATCAAAAGACTAATCATATTAATTACCGTTTTGTGTCCGATGTTGTAAAAAGCGATAGCATTGTGAAGCGTTTACCTCAGTAAGTTGACCGAGTGGATCTCTGAGCTTGTGTGAGATAGTGGAGGCGGGGCTAATTAGCATATTCATAGATCCACGTATACTAAATGAAGCAAGGGTGTAGAGTTACATTCAAGCTATTTTAAGGCATGAAGAATTTAAATTAAAAAAAAACATTTAAATATGTCATTTTGGTCATCAAAGATGAATTAAAATTTAATTTTAAATTATAAAGCTTATGAGCCAAACATAAATACAATATATTTTGCACTCTTAAAAGGATAGTTCACCCAAAAATGAAAAAAAAAAAATATATATATATATCCTTTATTCACTCTCATGTCATTCCAAAACTGTATGACTGCTTCTTCTGTGAAACATTAAAGATGATATTATGAGAAATGTGTTTTTCATGTCCATGCAATGGAGGTCGATGGTAACCAAAACTGTTTACTTACCAACATTCTTCAAAGTATCTTCTTTTGTCTCTATAGAAGAAAGAAAGTCATACAGGTTTGAACAGACATGAGGGTGAGTAAATGATGACAGAATTTTCATTTTTGGGTGAACTATCCCTTTAAGTTTGAACAGTGGCTGAATGAATTGCAGAAACTTGTGGAGAAGATGTAGATGAAAAAAGGAAGATGATTATAAAGAAAAAAGAAAGAGCAACAAAAGAAGACAATAAACAAAACAATGTCGATAAACCAAAAGGCAAACAAAAGAAGTAGAAGATGAAGAAGACGACAAAGGAGAAGCAGTAAAATAAGATGTTGAAGCAGGAAAAGAAGCAGCAAGAAAAGACGAGGAAGAGGAAGTAAATTAAAAAGTTGGCGACGAAAAAGAAGCATCAGAAGACAATGATGAAGAAGAAGGCAAAGAAGAATAGAATGTCTGAGGAATTTCTAGCAAGTACTGTAATGACTCATCATTCCAAGGCTGTTTGTTTTATTTCTCTGTCGAGTAGGGTGGGGGTGGGGGGGTGGGGGGGTGTAGTATGGGGGGATCTGTTTTTTATTTCAGCCCTCACAATAAGTCTTATAAAAAGTGTAGAACCCCTCTCTCCTCCCTCCATTTTGTTGCCATCAAAGGCTCTTTACACAAAACACACCTGCTGGCAGCGTGTAAAACAGTTTGTAGAGGCATGTGTGTATGTATACGTGTGTGTGTAAGGCTGGAATGTTCACACAGCTCTTGTGTAAACCCTAGACTGTATTGTGATGCACTGCTCTATTAAACTATTTTGTTATGGCCAGACAGAGTACCTCCCACAGTATGACATCCAAAGCACTTGATTCGACCACCTACGCCAACAAACATTCAACATAATGATGCTACTGAAATATTATACCTCACAATCATCACATACATATAGTCTGATTCATTTAAAAGAGACGCGGTGTATGTGGGGTGTGAAGGGTTAAGTCCTGATGTGGGCACAGGATGCAGAGGGTACACAGAGTGAGGTCAATCTCTGACCTTGCTATTGTCCTTGAGTTCAGCAGAATAGTCCGGAGGTGCCAGACAAACACACATACAGCACAGCGAAATATTTGGGCTTGATTAGGGACGCAATGTGCATTGGCCAACAGAAAGACATCCCTACAGCAAAGCAAAGAGGGTTCTGGGTGACGCACTGCCCCCTAGTGCCCTGCGCGGCTGTCAGAGGTCTAAACATCTACCTTACATGACTCTTTGGAGCCGCACAAACACACACACATTGGGTTTTCATGTTTTATGGGAACTTTCCATAGACATATTGATTTTTATACTGTACAAATATAATATATAATCTATCCCCTAAACCTACCCCTAAACGCTCCTACAGAAAACTTTATGCATTTTTACATTTACAAAAAAATATCACTTAGAATGATTTATACGCTGTTTTCCTCATGGGGACCAAAAAATGTCCCCACAAGGACAAGGATTTCGGATATAGCCATCTTTGTGGGGAAATTTTTTGCCCCATAACGTAGGGTATACCTGAACCACACACAGACATACAGTCACACACACACACACACACCGTCACTTGGCCCTAGACCTCACTTCCTATCTGTGTTTAACTGTGATAGTCAGATCATAAGCTTCACAGGAAATGTTTTGTTGTCTTTCTGGACAAACAATGGGTATTAGAGATTTATGGGTAGAGATTGCTGACTGTAACACTTTAAGTCATGAGGTACCACACCAAAACGTCACTAAACATCTTTTTGCATAATTCCTAATCTATCCATTCACATCTATAAACACAAGTAAATGTCTTCTAGATAAGTAAAGCTGATCATTTACTCCCAAAACAGATTGACTGCATTCAAATTATTAGCAATATGAGTCATCCGAAATATATAGTACTCCAAAATTATACAATGTTTGACTTACATGTGGATAAAGAAGGGGGTTTTCCAGCACTGGTCAATGTTCAGGGCTTAAAAAAAAATTCTTACATTCATTGATCTTGAACATATATTTTGACTACATTCCTTGTAAACTTATGTGTTTTGGTTTTCTGTGATGTATTTTAGATTTTTGTTACAAATTATGTTAATAAACCACCAAGATATTTATCTTGTTATCAAGCTGGCTAACATAGATGAGGTTATGCCTTGTAATATGGAAACATTATTCATCAAATGTCCATTTTGTAAAAAAAAAAAAAAAAAGTAATATTTTTGTAAAGAAAAAAACGTAAGAGTAAAGAAAACTTAACATTTAATGAAAATATAAATATTATTTCTAACAAATAGAAAATTACCAAAAAATAAAAACCTTTACTGATGTTTTAATGCTTTTATTGAAGTAGTGACTGATCTTTTCTTCTGTATTGTGACATACATCCGAGTGAAATGGATTATTGAAAAAGAAAAAAAAATCTTAGAGCGGGACACAGTTCTATCCCTCAGAATTCTGAGATATAAACTCGCAATTTCGTGATATAAAGTCACAATTCTGACTTTCTCGCAATTATGAGATATAAACTCACAATTGTGTGAAACTTTTTTTTTCACAATTCTGATTTTTTTTCGCAATTGCGAATTTATATCTCAGAATTGTGACTTTATATCACGAAATTGCGAGTTTATATCTCAGAATTGTGACTTTATAACTTGCAATGGTGAGAAAAAAAGTCAGAATTGTGAGGAAAAAAGTCAGAATTGTGAGATATAAACTTGCCATTGCGAGATAAAAAGTCACAATTCTGAGATAAAAAGTCGCAATTACTGTTTTTATTTTTTTATTTAGTGGCGGAAATGGGTCGTTTACCTGAAGATCGAAGATTTTGATTGAGCTCAATTTTTTTTTAAATGAAATATATGCCTGGATGAATCATTCACAATAAGATCAATAAGACCCGTTTAGAAAGGGTGAATTTCCATTTCATGTCGACTTCAAAACGAAATATGAATCAAGTTCGCATTTCATTCACATTGATCCTGTTTTTGAAAATGTAATCTTTTTGGTCTATTCGGTTTGTGATTGGGTGTCAGCCCACTTTCCATTCACACTTCTTTCTGGAACTGAGCCCATTTAAATATTATCATGCCCTGCAAAGGCAAAATGTCACGAAGTTTAATTTGTCCAAATTCTCTCTTTAGTTTTCTCTGGTACAAGAATTATGGTCAAGCCCTGTAAACGCCAGCTCTTTTTGAGTTTGCTTTACACAGACACTCACAGACACACACACTCACACACACACAGATTTGTATTGTATCTCCAGGAAGAGCCAACAGTCAAACTAAGTGAACAACAAAGGGTGGAGCTTCCTTCCCCTGGACCCTCACCTAATGTAAGTAATGTATCAGTGAGAGTGTGTCTGTGTGAGCGCATGTGCACGTGCTTGTGAGAGAGAATGCGTGTGCATTCACCATAAGATTTGAGATGAGAAAAACAATACATTTATATCTAATTAGCTTAACATGCTAAAGCCAATCTGATAGATGTTACAATGGAGCAATATTTAATGTAGTCTGTCACAATTTGATTTCACAACCTAAGACGAAAAACAACGAAGAGAGCAGCAAAAATTCTTGTTAAAAAGTTACCTCACACTTGTAGTACTTTATGAGCTCCAAGGCTGAGAGAATATGTGGGAGAACACATGTTATGTCTAAACTTGTACTAAGGGAACTTTCCGATTCTTGTCAGGTAAGCAAGAATTCGAAATTGCACCACTGTTGCAAGTGGTGGATGCTGATATTTACATGTGTGCAATGATGCCTTAAAAAGAGGCTTTGATCAGATAGCCAGATAGCTTTTGACTTCATGAATCTAACAACTGAAAGACAGCAGAATAAAAAGATGAGTCTTTATCCAGCAGTCCTTCCTTCCCTCATTACCCTAAGCCCAGACAGCTTATGTGAAGCTCTATTGTATAGCAAGCTATTGGGACACTCACCTTTGTGTGTGTGTGTGTGTGTGTGTGTGTGTGTGTGTGTGTGTGTGTCAGTCTTGATAAGGAACAGAAAATACAGCTTAATCATGAAGAAAACCCAGTGAAGGTAATTATACTGATACAAAATCATTGTTCATTGCACATTTTTAATTTAAATGTGTTAATACATCATGACTAAACTGTGAAAATAATAAGATCAGATTTCAGTTTTTCAAAAATTTCTTTTTAGTAAAATCCTAACGCAGTGTCTGTCCAAATGTCTACATGGTAGATTTGCATAATATATAAAATCAGATTTACATAACATATAAAATTATAATTTAGATATAATTATAAATTATCCATATTTGGGCAGCAGTTATCACTTCTGCACTCTAACTTTGTCCTTGTGTCAGTCTGGGATAACATGGACTAGACAACAGGACTGTAGCAGTGATAATAAAGTTTGATTTCTGGAAAATGCCATATCCCTTAAAAATCACCATGGTGGGTACCACAATACCATATTGTATAATGTAAATGGTATGAATTGTATAAAATATAAATGGCAACTTGCTACCAGGCACCACTGTCATAAAAAATAAATTTAAACAGTGACAAAAAGGCCCTTCTGTTTGATGTTGCCTACATCCGATATTCATTTTTTATGGCTTTACAGTTGTATAAGTAACTGTAGGATAACTATGGTTGCCATGGTAAAGTTTACGTTTTTCTGACAAATGTAATCTAGTTCAAGAGTATAACTGAAAAACAAATATTTGTTATGTTTGTAGTAAAGTAGGCTATATTCACATACGCAGAGAGCGAGACATCCAATAGCCTACGGCTTTCACAATAACAAACTTGTATTTTTAACACGAAAACTCTTACAACTATTATCACAACCATATTTCCCTCAATAGTTGTTTTTTATAAGGTTTATAACGACAATCACCTTATCCTTTTCGATACAAATATTCTTACCTTCAGCAAAGCGGTTAACAGTCACTCCCCTCATGTCTTTACCGTCTTTATCCGTCTTCATGATGTCTTTCAGTTTGGTATGCCTTTAATGACTGAAATCACACCCAGGGGAATGTTTTCTGAGAGTTAGTTTACCTTTATATCCAAACTAGCTAGTCAAGTTGTTCTCTTTTCTCCTGAATGTGAAACACTGGCAGGCATATTAGCGGTGCGCGCGAGTGTTCCGCAGGTGTGCATGACAGCGCGAGCGCAAGAAGTGCAGCACGCGAACAAAAGCTCGTGAATCTGGACCAATCACGCTTCAGCAAGACAGAGCGACTGGACGACACGGATGGTCCATCAGTATCATTACTAAGTAAACGTAAGAGGGGAAACAGTTTTTTGTCCTGTTTAAAGAACATCTTAAACGTTATATTAAATTAATAACGGACTGATAACTGACATAAAACTAGTATGAGGGAAAGCTTCCCCACTAGAGAGCGCGCAGAGAACGCGCCACACGTGCACTCTTGGCAATTTGAAAAGCGTTGCATTAGTTTTATAGAAGATATTTTTCTTTATTTCTATTTAAGTTGTGAGTGGCTGTGATTTTGGATTCTTTATTCAGAAATCTGACATTTACTGTGTGGATTTGCTTTGACTTTAGGGGAGAACACTGTGTTACAGTCTGTTCTTAATACTGATGCTTGAAAGCACTGGACATCTGTCTCCCTTATCTGATTCACCCAGTTCAGTTCGTGGAGCCTCTACTAATGAGCTGATGAGTTGAATCAGGTGTAGAAGATAAGGGAGACATCCACCATCACCATTCAGTGCTGTGCAGTGCAGGTCGAGGATTGAGATCCACTAGCCTTTTATGTTCTGTCTACATAAAAATCTTAAAAATGCAGGTTCTTTTTTGGCATCTTTGGTTCTGTTAAGAACCTTTAACATCAATGGAACATTTGCAGTGCACAAATGATTCTTAATTGTTAGATTTTTAGAATGTTCTTCACACGAAGAAAAAAAAAAAAGACTCTTTTAAGAACTGTTCACTGAAGGTTCTTTGGGGAACCAAAAATGGTTCTTCTATGCAAAAAAAAAAAAAAAAAAAAAATTGGAACCTTTAAGAGTGTAAGATATACAATTCCGTAAATATTGGGACATTTTTTAAATTTGAATAAAATGAAAACTAAAAGACTTTCAAATCACATGAGCCAATATTTTATTCACAATAGAACATAGATAACATAAATGTTTAAACTGAGAAATTTTACAATTTTATGCACAAAATGAGCTCATTTCAAATTTGATGCCTGCTACTGGTCTCAAAATAGTTGGGACGGGGGCATGTTTTCCATGGTGTAGCATCTCCTCTTTTATTCAAAACAGTTTGAGGATGTCTGGGCATTGAGGTTATGAGTTTCTGGAGTTTTGGTGTTGGAATTTGGTCCCATTCTTGGCTGATATAGGTTTCCAGCTGCTGAAGAGTTTGTGGTCATCTTTGACGTATTTTTCGTTTAATAATGCGCCAAATGTTCTCTATAGGTAAAAGATCTGGACAGCAGGCAGGCCAATTCAGCACCCGGACTCTTCTATGACGAAGCCATGCTGTTGTAATAGCTGCAGTATGGGGTTTTGCATTGTCCTGCTGAAATACACAAGGCCTTCACTGAAATAGACGTCGTCTGGAGGGGAGCATATGTTGCTCTAAAACCTTTATATACCTTTCAGCATTCATAGTGCCTTCCAAAACATGCAAGCTTCCCATACCGTATGCACGCATGCACCCCCATACCATCAGAGATGCTGGCTTTTGAACTGAACGCTGATAACACGCTGGAAGGTCTCCCTCCTCTTTAGCCCGGAGGACACGGCGTCCGTGATTTCCAACAAGAATGTCAAATTTGGACTCATCTGACCATAGAACACTTTTCCACTTTGAAACAGTCCATTTTAAATGAGCCTTGGCCCACAGGACATGACGGCGCTTCTGGACCATGTTCACATATGGCTTCCTTTTTGTATGATAGAGCTTTAGTTGGCATCTGCAGAAGGCACAGCGGTTTCTGGAAGTATTCCTGGGCCCATTTAGTAATGTCATTGACACAATCATACGACCACGGGCATCCAATAAAGGTCTTCGGCCTTGTCCCTTACGCACAGAAATTTCTCCAGTTTCTCTGAATCTTTTGATGATGTTATGCACTGTAGATGATGAGATTTGCAAAGCCTTTGCAATTTGACGTCGAGGAACATTGTTTTTAAAGTATTCCACAATCTTTTTACGCACTCTTTCACAGCTCTGCCCATCTTTACTTCTGAGAGACTCTCTTAGACTCTCTAAGACATCCCTTTTATAGTTAATCATGTTACAGACCTGATATCAATTAACTTAATTAGTTGCTAGATGTTCTCCCAGCTGAATCTTTTAAAAAATGTCTTGCTTTTTCAGCCATTTGTTGCCCCCGTGCCAACTTTTTTAAGACCTGTAGCAGGCATCAAATTTGAAATGAGCTCATTTAGTGGATAAAAGTGTAAAATTTCTCCCTTTAAACATTTGTTATGTTATCTATGTTCTATTGTGAAAAAAATATTGGCTCATGTGATTTGAGAGTCTTTTAGTTTTCATTTTATTCAAATTTAAAAAACATCCCAACATTTCCGGAATTCGGGTTGTAGATAGGAGACAGAACGCATTCTGTTCAAGGCTACTTTTTGGGCTTTTGTATTATCACATCTTGAGCAGGAGAAAGGCCATGTCTCTATCACTTCATGTCCTCATGTTATCTACAAGGCTGCATGTATATAGAAAAGTCCTTCATTTTAACATGATGCAAACCAGAAACAGGAAAACTTATGCAAAGAGAAGTTTTATTCCACAACCTGGAGGGGAGAACTTCATGAATAAACACACAACTGCAGTCATTGCTATTCTGGCATGCTGCCGATGGGTAATTGGTCAGGGGTAATTCAGCCTGCTAGAGGGGGGTATGTAAGAGGACCCTTGAGGGCCCCCGACAGACTGTCTGACATGGAGCCCGAGCCAATGAGGATGTTTTTGGAGGAAGGGACTCTATGTATGGAAATAAAAACTGCTTTGTTTTCCCGCACATAGCGACAGTATCCACTAAGGTCAGCTTCAATTTCCATATCCGTGATTTTATTTACATAAGGAAAGTCATTTAGAGTATACGAGGTTAACGAGTCCAAGTCTGGCACTGAAGGAGATGAATTATTGTGATGAATTATTGTTATTAATGTGTGTGTGTGTTTCTCCAACTTTATTTCTTCATCCTGAGTAGACTAAACATTCCCACAAAGACTTTAATACCCTTAACAAGGTCAAGATAGACATTGTTTACGCATGTTTGTTAGCTAATAAATTTAACAGTTACCCACCACAACCTTCTTCACCCTCCGTGCCAACATCAAATGCCCTTCTTTTTACCCCCTCTCTTGTATCTTTGAGCTCATTGGTTGTCATGATAAGTCCAAGTGTATTTTTAGCATGCTATCCTTTCATAGGGGTGGACACAGGGAGAAAATAGATATAGACAGACCCCTGCAATAGAAAACAAAACTTGGATAAATCTGCTACTACCAACACTTCTTCTGAAAGTGACAGAAGGTATGAGTTTCACAACTGCAAAAGGTAAGATTTTCCATTTAATTGCATTTCAAATGTATTTTGGAATGTTTTAAAACTATGAAGACTATGCATTAGATGTTAGTTTTTGGATTTTAAGTGATGCAACAAGCAGGATGACGTATATTGTGGTTCATTCCTCTCATTTGCATGGATGAAGCTCAAGCTGATCAGCAACCAATCACAACAAAAAACAGCAACCGAGGCCACCAACCAGAAGAAACTGCCACAGACTCAAACAATGACACACAGAAACAAAACTTCGATTTGAAAGTTGAAGATGGTGTGGTGAAATACAAACTTCAAAATGTATCTGGAAGCCAAGAGACCGGCATGAGGGATAAGAACAGCACCAAAGTCTGTTTGACTATTAAGAGCCACCGAGGAAGTTCACAGTCAGTGGAGCAAAATGACCCAAAGCCCTTAACAATTGTACCGATACAAGAAAATGCTGTTTCACATAAGGTACTGTTGGAGAACTATGAAGGGAAGTTATGTGAGGAACAACGGCCGAGCACAAAGCGCCAACTGTCCGCCGAGAGCGCGGCGAAGTCAGTGAGCGTAAGAAAGAGGAGCACTGTGAAAAAGAGCCAAGAGGAGATTGTGAAACCCCTCTCAGTTGCCAGCCCTGGCACGCAATCTGGGAGACCTTATCTACCTGCAGTCTCCTCCTCTCAGAGGAAACCCAGAAAATTGCTGTTCCCCAGCACTGATATTTTCAACAAAGTAGACACATTCTCAATCAAGAAAGGAAAAGAGGTAACAGACAACACACACGTCTTTGTCCTTTTTGTTCTTATAAACAATAGATTTAGGCATGAATATGTGTTTTTCAGCTGAGGGAGCTGGAAGTATTTGATGCTCAGAAGATTGCGTGTGCAGTCACTGAGGGATGCAGAAATGATCTGGAAAAACTCAGGGCCATATGGATCTGGCTATGCCATAATATTGGTAACTGCACATGCAAAAATGTAAAAAATGATTTTTCAAAGTTTTAAAGGGTCAGTTCACCCAAAAATGAAAATTATCCTATAATTTACTCACCCTCAAGCTATCCTAGGTGTATATGACTATCTTCTTTCAGTCAAACACAATCAGAGTTATATTAAAAAATATCCTGCCTCTTCCAAGCTTTATAATGGGAGTGAATAGTAACTGAGATTTTGAAGCCCAAAAAAGCACATCCATCCATGTGTAATCCATACGGGGTTAATGAAGTGAAGAGATGTGTTTTTGTAAGAAAATTATCCATATTTATAACTTTATAAACTAGAATCACTGGCTTCCGTACACGAGTTGATTCTGGTGGAAGAGTGAACTTTGACCTGACGCGTGACGTATTGATGAACGCTGAAGCGCAGGGGATAGAGCAAAACATCAGTCACGAATTAGAAGTCTAAAACAAGAATTTTTGAAGAGAAATGTCGGAGGAGCTTGAGTTTGTTGCCCAGCCCTATTTGTTTGAACCGTGAGAGTTGTCTACTCTCACCTAAGCTTATGCTACACCTACATCCTACGTCATGCGCCGGAACTCGACTCTCTCATGAACGCACGGACGGACGTTACCAGAAGCTAGTGATTATAGTCTATAAAATTATAAATATGGATATTTTTCTTAAAAAAATGCATTGCTTCACTTCAGAAGGCCTTTATTAACCCCCTGGAGCCGTATGGATTAATTTTATGATGGATGGATGTGCTTTTTTGGGCTTCAAAATATTGGTTACTATTCACTCCCATTATAAAGCTTGGAAGAGCCTGGAATTAAAAAGCTTGGAATTTTTTAATATAACTGAGATTGTGTTTGACTGAAAGAAGATAGTCACCTAGGATGACTTGAGGGTGAATAAATTATGGGATCATTTTTATTTTTGGGTGAACTAACCCTTTAAATAAAACAGTATTGGAGTTCATTTTAGAAGAACACAGTTTTTCTATTTAAAAATTTCTGAGTAATAAATGGTTTCTACTACTCTATTTCTTGATAGTACGTACATGCACTTTTAACTCTTTTTGTGAGTGTACTTCCTCAGGCAAATTGTCTCATGCGTTTGTGTACGTAGAGTATGATTTAGAGGGATACCTTGGTCTTTCTCAGAAGATTTGCTCATCTGATGAGGTCATCAGGCAGGGAAAGGGTGTATGTAGTGGATACTCCGGTCTCTGTGTGGAAATGTGCAGGTAAATGTCCACAGGTACATACATACACACATCATGCCAGTAGAACGCAGCTCTGAACTTTCTCTCTTTCTCTAGGGAGGTGGGTATTGAGTGTGTGGAGGTGAGTGGGTACAGCAAAGGCGTTGGATACCAGGCAAGGCACAGTTTAGCTGAGAAGCGTTCCGATCATGAGTGGAATGCTGTCTTCGTGGGGGGTCAGTGGTGGCTGCTTGATGCTTGCTGGGGCGCTGGCACTGTGGATATGAAAAGCAAAACATTTGTGAAGAGGTCAGGCTCCTCAGAGTGTCAGTTATACATATCATACAGTACACTCATACTGACAAATCATAAGTAGTTTTACACCATTGTTTGAGTATATTCTACAGCATGTAAGAGCTGGAAGAAAAAATTAAATAAAATAAAATTTGGGGAAGGAACACATAAAATTCAATTCAATACAATAATGATTGAGAGATGTACTCCTCAAAACGCCTGATGTCTCACATTTGATACTCACACTTGTATTATTGTGTATGGATAATCAAGTAATTCTAAATTGCTTCAATCCACTAAGTGCTCCTCTTGAAATATTACTAACAATAAAAAGCTTTCACAGCAAAAAGACGTGTATCACGACCGGAAGACAGATGCTATTAGAATTGTACTAAAAGCCTTTTTACTTGCTAAAAAAGTATAAACTATCAAACTGATGACAGAAGGCATTTAGTAGATTGTATTCAACAGGTTTTTTTTTTTTACAGCAAATGTTTGATCATGTTGATGATTTAGAGGCCTTATAAATTTACATATGAAATATGATACAGTAGGCTTTATAAGGTTAAAGGCACAGTATGTAAATTTTCGCCACTAGAGGTCGCTTATTCAAAACAAAGGCATAGCTTGATGACGCCTTGATTTTACGGAATCATGGGAGGTGTTGTCTTCACGTCTACAGCCGGTGGAAAATACGATGGGACTCAGGCAGAAATCATGTTCATGGTTGAGATTATTAACATTACTGTAGTATGAAGCAGAGCAGGGACGAGTGCTTTGCAAGCAGAAACCAGGCCGCTGGAGCGATTGCTAATGAGAGACGAGCACGACACGCCTCAAGAGCAGTGGAACTTTTATTATGCCGCAGTCGCTGCTTCCGCTTCTTCCGGTCAAGAGTATGTGGGGTAAAGCAGCGCTGTTTTATCATATTAAGATACATTTGTGTGTTGAAAGTTATAGTGCTACTCTGTGCGTTTGCTCGGTGGCTACTATGAGACACCTGTTGCACACTGCTGTAAGATTGTGCCTAGATCGATATTAGGCATGGTACTTGTGGTAAATCAAGAAAAAGAGACTGAAACAATAAGACTAACTGTGTTAGGCTACATAACAATGATTCGTTTTCTGTCGATGAATGTATCCAAACAGCTGCTCACCTGTCTAATAAAACACATAATATATTAAAGCGTCTTTGGTGTTTCCACGGTTTCTGCAAAATAAAACCGGAACCCGAGGGTAACGCGGGTATGATGTCATTGATAGGCGACGCATGGACACGGTCCGTGTCCTGGTTAAAATTGCTTATTTTTCTAGATTTAAGGACATTTGGGATAATATGAGTACACAAGTCAACAAAATACATAACATCGTTTTAGTGTTTTTTGGATATTTTAATCCAAAAATCTTACATATTGTGCCTTTAATTGATTCTGATATTATTATAGTGTATATAGCGTAATTTCAACATGATTTTAAAAAAATTAGTTTTATATTGTACTATCACTTTGTATTTGATTATATCAGCAATGCTTTATGGGATTATTGGTCAGTCCCCTCTTAAATGACACTGAGTAGACTACACGGTTATATATTTGACTTTTTTCTGATTTACAAAAACCATTATAATAGTATTGACGTCTTTCACTTTCAGGTATGATGACTTTTATTTCCTGACTGAACCCAGTGAGTTCATAAACTCACATTTCCCTGATGACCAGACCTGGCAACTACTCACCACACCTATCTCTATGGAAGAGTTTGAAATGAGACCCTTGAAGACCTCAGCATTTTATCAGTTTGGATTGACTCTCACACAACCTACACAATATAAAATAATCACAGGTGTGCATACACACACAAAAACATACACTATCAACGCAACTACACACATGCATAACAGAATATTCCACAAACTCAAAAGGGAAGATTAGTAAAGCAAACACGTCTGTTAGACTGTATTGAGATAATAGGCAGCTGCTGGCATCTGCTCGTGTTGAGAAGCTCTGAGAAAACAGATTAGACTGTTTGCTGCAGAGATTAGACTGTCTCATGAGAAAAAAAGTTATTGTAACTAAAACTTCCTGAATACTATCTATTGCATGCACTGCAGCAAACAGGCAAGAATATTAAAAAAAGCAAACATGAGTGGTACCAAGAATGGCTGCATACAAACTGAAGCTAATGTAGTGCCACTCCTGGAAAACGCAGGATCTCGTGATGCATTTTTAAAAGTCTTTTAAAGGGTTAGTTTACCCAAAAATGAAAATTCTGTCATTAATTACTCACCCTCATGTCGTTCCACACCTGTAAGACCTTCGTTCATCTTCGGAACACAAATTAAGATATTTTTGATAAAATCCGATGTCTCAGTGAGGCCTGCATTGACAGCAAGACAATTAACACTTTCAATGCCCAGAAAGCTACTAAAGACATATTTAAAACAGTTCATGTGACTACAGTGGTTCAACTTTAATGTTATGAAGCGACGAGAATACTTTTTGTGTGCCAAAAAAGACAAAATAACGACTTTATTCAACAATATCTAGTGATGGGCGATTTCAAAACACTACTTCATGAAGCTTCAAAGCTTTACAAATCTTTTGTTTCGAATCAGTGGTTCGGAGCGTGTATCAAACTGCCAACGTCACGCCCCCTAGTGGTGAACCATTGAAATTTCGAAAACTTATGACGTAACGAAGCTTCGTTTACTGAAATCACGTGACTAGCAATTTGATACACGCTCCGAACCACTGATTCGAAACAAAAGATTCGTAAAGCTTCGAAGCTTCATTCAAAATTGTTATTTTTATGGAATATTGCAGTACTTATAAGTGATTTATCCTTGCACATTATTTTATTAAAATTCATGTGTCCTCATAATCTTTAATCAAAATAGCTTCCCTCCCTCTTGCAATGACATCTTATTTCTTCTCTGATGATGGGACAACCTGTCTCTCACATGAGATCACAGCAATAGCAAACCATAAAGATCCAAACAATTCCTGATGGATAAAATCAAGTCCCGCCCTACATCTTTTCTTTATTTGAGAAGCCGTTTCACTCGGATATCCGTCACAATAGGGAAGAAAAGACTATTGCAACTTCCATTTCATGCCAACTTTAATATTAAAACAAATTGATAAATTGAAATTGATTTCAGCAAGCACAAATATTCAAAAGCAACAGTCCTTCCAGTGCACTCAGTATCCTTATTCATTCACTCATCTTCATTCACTCCTATAAATGGCCTATGTTAATAATGTAGGGGATAGTCAGAGGCGATTTCGGATACAGCCTTTGAAGGCCTAAAACACAGTGCCTCTTAACAGCAGCTTACCAAATCTTACACTAATTCATCTATGGCTTCTAATACTGTATTGTTTTCAAAAACAGTGTACAGTATAAAAGCATCCATATTTCTTGTTTACATCTGCTAGAAGCCAAAAACGTAGGACTGTTATCACGGCAGGAACTGGGACTGATTTTAGTTACAGGAATGCCTTTTGGGGGAACTAAATTAGCTCCTACTTCCAAGTAGGGTCTAACCCAATACAATATAACCTACGAGTGACGAAACTGTACGCTGATTGGCTGAACGCATGCCCTACGAAACATCGGCACACGCCATTTTTTAAAAAGCCACAAACTTTACATATACTTACTCCACAAACATGGAAAACAGCGATAGATGGACTAACGCCAAAGTCTAGGCACTTCTCAACCTTTACGCTACGGAGTTGTTGATGTTGTTCAATGCCGTGCTTGGCTGAATCCCAAATGGCACACTTCTATGCACTTTCGGTCTTGTGGACTTAAAATGGCTGCCACGTGCGATGTGCACTTCAGCTGAGCCCGCAAGTTTGCGAGCTACGCAGAGGACTTTACCCGGCAGTCAATGCGGCATTACGTCACGAAAGTGCGGACTCAGAGGAAGACCACGAGTGTTCAGGGTGCCATTTGGGATTCAGCCCTTAAATGACGTCGCTGTCAGCCGGCTTACGTCACTTCAAAGTTCCTACTTGTGGTGCAAATGCAACCGGGAAAATGGCCCTAGGGGAACGTTTAGTTCACAGGGGACCACCCTGGTGGCTAGTTCCTATAACTAACTGGTGCGAAACCCCCTTATGTCAACCATCATAAATTCAGGAGTGGTTCTCTGTGCATGCATTTAAGAATTTTACTTCCTTATTTACATGTGGTTGTCACTGCCAAAATTTTCCAGTGCAAACGTAGGCACAATATTACTGTAACATTTTTTAAATGTGTCAAAATTTGTTTTCCACAGATGACGGGGAAGCAGTTGTGTCTGTGAGATCCTCAAGACCATTGACCTTTTCGTATGAGATGAGGCAGCAGGATCCCCAGACAGGAGCTCTAAAGCAGGAGGAGGTTGACAGCTCCTGTGGTCTCCTGTCAGTTACTCAACAAGGGATGAAGCTGCGATTACTGCCCCCAGAGCCTGGGGCCTATGAGGTGAAACTGTTTGCCCGGCGAGAGGGTGAATCTGGTGTTCTGCGGTGGGTTTGCTCTCTCGAGCTGGAGTGCCCTAGTATCCAGAAGAGGCAGGCCCTACCTGATAATCCCTACCTAAACTGGGGCCTGGCAGCAGGGGCATCGGCACTAGGTGTCAAGGATTGCAGCCTCGCTGGAGAAGAGGCTGTGGAGGTGGGTGAGGGTGGCGAGTGCAAGGTGATCCTACACACATCACGACCTCTGATGATGGTCTGTGAACTCGCGCACCACGAGCTCGACGCCACTACGGCCAAGCGCTGCCTTGCGTCGCAAATCACAGCAGAGCAGCTGGTGTGCAACGTCATGTGCTTGTACAAAGGATTTTACCGGCTGTCCGTATTTGTGCAGGATTACGATAGTGGAAGTGGGACTTTTCAAAACGCCGGGAACTACCTGCTGCACTGTCAAAGTCGACGGTTGAATCCAAACGTTTTGTATCCAGCAGACCTTGGCCTGTGGTGTGGTCCTGGGATGCGTACCCAAGAAGCCGGACTGTCTCATTTCAGCCACACGGGGGCAATAGTGAATGCATCACAGGGTCGGTGCAACATCACCTTCCATTGCGCCTCGCCAGAACTGCAAATACACGCAGTCCTCTGCGCTGAGCTCCACGAGGAGGCCCATTTTCCTCTGTCCCGATATGTACTCCTGACATTTACAGAAACTAAGGTAACTGTGAGTGTGTGCGCACCCAGAGCAGGAGTTTATCGTCTTGCTCTTTATGGACGCAAACCCCCTCAGCAGGACTACATGTCGCTGTGTGACTTCATAATCAGGAGTGTGTGTGAAAAGCCCGGAGATCCATTCCCCTGTGTATATTCAGCGTGGGGAAGAGGGTGTGTGTTGCTGGAGCCCCGCACAGGTGTGCTGGCTCCACAAAGTTCAGTGAGTTTTCGCGTGCGGGTACCAGGTGCTCAAAGAGTGTGTGTCGTGGGGGAGAAACGAACGGATCTGAAGATGAATAAGAGCAGAGTTTGGGAAGGTGAGGCTGCCACTGGAAATGCCACACAACTCAAGCTCGCTGCTGTCACTAAAGAAAGCAACGACATGCATGTTCTCATGACCTTTGATGTCCTTAACCTGGAGAATGAACTGTGAACAGAACAGACTTTTGTCTAGAGGACAAAAGGGCTATGGTCACACTGCAGTTCAATGTGTTCCAACTGATTTCTTTTGTTCCTTATCACATTTTTGGATGATAGTGTGGCCCTCGATGTTCTGGTTAATCATATAATAATGAATCATATATTGTTGTTTGAGAACACTGCATAAAAAAAAAAAAAAACTTTTCATAGAAATATGAAAACATAAGATAAATTAACAAGAAGCTAAACTATGCAAGATACATATCAGACAAGAGTAGAGTACATATCTTTAAATTTATTTATTTTATTATTTTTTTTTTTTTTTCATTAAAATTAATTAGAATCATGTCTGAAAGAAGAAAACAACTTGTCTGTTTTATCAAATAATGTCTGGAAATCTTTAATCTGGAAATAATGTCAACAAATATATATATATATATATATATATATATATATACACACACACACACACACACTACTGTTCAAAAGTTTGGTGTCAGTAAAACTTTACTATATACACTACCAGTCAAAAGTTTGGAAACATTACTATTTTTAATGTTTTTAAACGAAGTCTCTTATGCTCATTAAGGCTGCATTTATTTCATAATACAGAAAAAACAATAATATTGTGAAATATTATTACAATTTAAAATTATGGTTTTCTATTTTAATATAATTTAAAATATAATTTATTTTTGTGATGCAAAGCTGAAATTTCAGCATCATTACTCCAGTCTTCAGTGTCACATGATCCTTCAGAAATCATTCTAATATGCTGATTTGATACTCAGTTATTATCAATGTTGGAAACAGTTGTGTTGCTTAATATTTTTTTGGAACCTGTGATACTTTTTTCAGGATTCATTGATGAATAAAAGGTTAAAAAGGTCAAAATATAAATCTTTTCTAACAATATAAATCTTTACTATCACTTTTTATCAATTTAACACATCCGTGCTGAATAAAAGTATTAATTTCTTTCAAAAAAAAAAAAAAGAAAGAAAAAAAATTACTGACCCGAAACTTTTGAACGGTAGTGTATATTGTTACAAAAGATTTCTGTTTTAAATAAATGCTGATATTTTTTAAATTTTTATTCATCAAAGAATCCTGAAAAAGTATCACAGGTTATAAAATAATATTAAGCAGCACAACTGTTTCCAACATTGATAATAAATCAGCATATTACAATGATTTCTGAAGGATCATGTGACACTGAAGACTGGAATAATGATGCTGAAAATTCAGCTTTGCATCACAGAAATAAATTATATTTTAAAGTATATTAAAATAGAAAACCATAATTTTAAATTGTAATAATATTTCACAATATTATTGTTTTTTCTGTATTTATTATGAAATAAATGCAGCCTTAATGAACATAAGAGACTTTGTTCAAAAACATAAAAAATAGTAATGTTTCCAAACTTTTGACTGGTAGTGTGTAAATAATACTTTTGCATTAATTGATCAAAACTGACAGTAAATACCTTTATTTTGTTACAAAAAAAGTCTATTTCAAATAAATGCTGTTCTTTTAATCTTTCTATTCAAAGAATCTTGGAAAAATTTATCACAATTTACACAAACATATTAAGCAGCACAACCATTTTCAACATTGATAATAATACAAAATGTTTCTTAAGCAACAAATCAGCATATTTGAAAGATTTCTGAAAGATCATGTGACACCGCAGACTGGATTTATAGCTGCTTTGCCATCACAGGAACAAACTAAATTTCAAAATATATTAAACTAAAAAAGTTATTTTAAATAGTAATAATATTTCACAATATTACTGTTTATGCTGTATTTTTAATCAAATAAATGCAGCCTTGCATATCAGACTTATTTCAAAAACATTAACAAATCTTACTGACCCCAAATTTTTAAAATGATGTATATCATATTTGAGTAGAATTTGATTTGCGCACTTTGGCTTGCAGTGTGACCACAGCCTAAAATAAGGGGAAAGAATATGTTTGAAAAATCTCAATGTCAAAGTGTGATAATGTTCACTCATATTTTTGAATAAGCTGTTTCTTAATGACATTTATGTCACTGTATGTGTGTGTGTGTGTGTGTGTGTGTGTGTGTGAATGCTATATTTGCATGGTGACACAGACAGCCTATATCCTCACCTGCTCTTAGGCGCTGCAAGTGTCAGGGACATAAAGTGACTGGCAGATTAAAGGGCACTCTGGCCTCAATGTGTGCAACAGAAGGGACAATTATTGTCTATCCTATACATCAATCCCTGACAGTGATCAAAAGAACAGAGATGACCAAACAACTGCCATGTTCAGTGTAGCTTGAACATGGTGATGCATTATGCTAGCAACAGCAAGTCATGGGTTCAATTCCCAAGGAATGCATGCATTAAAAAAAAATGTATAGCTTGAAGTCAGTATCTTCCAAATGCATAAATGTAAATGTTCTATCTTAATCAAATTGTAATTCATATATATTTAAATAACAATTAAAGATTTAAACTTGCTTTAAAAATAAAAAAATGCTTTGAAATGCTAGAAAAGGAAAAATATATTTTACTCTAAACAGATGGTTTGATGTACATTCTGCTAACATTCCAAATGCAGACTATCTGGATCAAGCACCCAGTGTCAAAATCTCTCTTAAAGGATTAGTTCACTTCAGAATTAAAACTTCCTGACAATTAACTCACCCCCATCCAAGATGTTTATGTCTTTCTTTCTTCAGTCGAAAAGAAATTAAGGTTTTTGAGGAAAACATTCCAGGATTTTTCTCCATATAGTGGACTTCAATGGCTATCAATGGGTTGAAGGTCCAAATAGTTTCAGTGCAGCTTCAAAGGGCTCTACATGATCCCAGAAGAGGAATAAGGGTCTTATCTAGCAAAACGATCGGTCATTTTCTAAAAAAAATTAAAATGATACACTTTTTAACCACAAATGCTCATCTTGCACTGCTCTGTGATGCACCACGCATTGCGTAATTATGTTGGAAAGGTCACACATGACATAGGTGAAAGTACCGATCCAGTGTCTACAAAGCGAACGTGCAAAGACTAAGTCAAATGGCCTTTACAAAAAAAGGTAAAACAATGATTGGATGATTTTGAAGTTGGAGGAGAAAATCTGATTTTTTTTGCCCTACCGCCGTACTTCCACCTACGTCACGCGTGACCTTTCCAACGTGATTATGTAATGCGTGGTGCATCGCATTTCTTTTCGACTAAACAAAGAAAGACAAACATCTTGGATGACATGGGGGTGAGTAAATTATCAGGAAGTTTTAGTTCTGAAGTGAACTAATTCTTTAGCTCCACTATTGCAGGGCAGTCATGCCCTAATGGTTAGAAAATCAGACTGGTAACCCGAAGGTTGCTGGCTCGAGTCTCAATACCGGCAGGAAATGACTGAGGTGCCCTTGAGCACGGCACCTAACCCCCAATTGCTCCCCGGGCGCCATAGCAAAAAATTGCTGTGTCCAGTTTGCAGTGTGTTTACTACTCCTAATGTTTGTGCACTAACTGGATGGGTTAAATGCTGATGATAAGTTCTGAGTATGGGTTACCATACTTGGCCTTCACGTGTTACTTTTTTTTTCACTTTCACTATGAGGAGCCATGGGAGGCCTTAGTAGGGTTTACATGATGCAGTCATAACCAGTGCATCAGAATTTAAACCTTGAACTCGTCCCACTGGCCAGTGAGAAACAATGGCTGCTATGTGTGCAAAGGGTGGGTACCGTCTCCAGGGAGAGATGAAGGGAGCCTGATGTAAGTTGAAAGAAATGTGGGTATTGTATCTGCAAGAGGGTGAGCACATTGTTTTGAACCCACCTTAGAGCAGAGCGCAGGCTGTATATATGGGACATGTGTGTAGATCCCTGGGGCGCGTTAGTCACAGTGGGTTGAATACGAGAATTTTGGAAGGTGGACAGGCCAGGGACCCAAAGTGAAGGCCAGGAAAAGGATGTGTGTGGTAGGCTTCAATTTGACACACAAAACAGTGCTCGATTACACATTACAGATACACATACAAAGTTATAAATAGCTTCTGTTGTTGCAGGCCCCAGAGCTTAGTGTTTAAGCTGGGTTTGGCATCCTTAAAGATGTTATCACCATGTGACAAATCCACTGCTGAGTTGATAACCTTAGACACACAAACACACTTCTCTTCCAGGCCGCTTTTGTCTGAAGACGTTTGTTGTCAGCATGTTTCACTGAATAGACCACTATGAATGACAGATAATACAAATAAACCATCAATGGAAGTAGTTTATAAATATTTTAATGTGTTATTTTGTCATAAATACACCATATATATTAGGAAAAAAGCATCAGTCACAGGAGAAAACATGAGTTACAGTAGTTTTGTGCAAACAACACTCAAATTTGGATTTTTCACAAACTTTTGTTTAACCCCTTTAAACAAAACAAAAACAACAAAAGTTTTTTTAAGAACTTTTGGCACTTTTCAAGTAGAACCATCTGAACTATTGTTCATTTAAGAAGATATCAAAGATATCATGAATTCAGAGCACTGGATATTCTGAAACTGAGGTAAAGAATATTTGAATTCCACATTTTCCCTCTGAATCAAAAAGGACCAATGTTTTCCCATAACGCCGAAACAAGACCTTATGGGTGCATGTTTAGCTTTGTGCAAATAACTTTTAGCTAATAATACCTATTTTTAGCTATTTCAATTTTCAGGCTTGTCCCCAGCCAGCCAACAGCAACTGGAAATTATTTAGCCCTTTAGCTTGTCCTAATTTTACCATTGCCCTCGAAGCACAGCATGTCATCCACAAAATAATGCACCAAATGTAGGCCGGTTGTGATAGACGTTTGAAAGAAAACTTCTATGCTGGTGTTACCAACTCTACTAGATACCTGAGAACACGAGACATGTGCTGTCTGAATGACCAGCTTCTGCTTGGTTATTAAAACAATGATCAGATTTAGGGACAAGATAAAAAGTTCTGGTCAGGAACAAGCCTTCAGTGACCACTGAAAGTCGGAATATTTATCTAATAATAATAATAGATTGCCACCAAAGGCAACGTTGAGACTAAAAAAAAAAGTGCTTCTCTTTGAAAGTCTGACCTTTTGGAAAACCCAGGCCATTTTGGGTTAAGCAAATCAAAAAGAAAAAGACAAAAATCTATCCCTCCTATGTGAATAGCACTGAAGCCACTAATTTATTTTCTTTGACATTGTCAAAAATCTTTCCACCAAACTCTGTTTTATTCCTCTAACTTCAGCTCGACGAGCACAGCTGTGCGGGCCAGAAGGGGTTCAAGCACACAATACCAGGAACTGCCTCTGGAGGGCCTCACTAGAGTCCTCTGTGTGAGGAGCAAAAGCCAGATTCACAGTGTTCATCTATGACAAAAAGCTTTTTAATCCATCAGCCAAGAATTTTTCTTTGTCTTGAGTTTTACACGGTGGCCCTCCAGTGCCTTTCTGTTACTCAGCAGACCCTTACTGGCCCTTTGCACTAACATAGACAAACAACTCTTCATATCCTTTCACCAACACTGGCGCTTGGCTCTGCCCGGGGATGCCCCTGCTCCCTGCCAAGACTCTGCAGCGGCAGCCAAATATCTGTCACAGGAGAGAATCTGCTTCGCCTGAGGAATACTATCATCTGGCTCCAATTTAATTGATTTCACAGCATTAGAAAAATAGAATTTGCGAAGATAAATCACGTTTTTCCAATATGAAAAATAGATCGAACTCTAGCAATTTCTTTCTTGGTTGTTCCAGTTTGGTGAAAGGCATTTCAGTTAGCATAAATAGAACTTGATAAGACATTTTAACACATGCGGATAGTATGTGCTAAAAATGGCCGCTACTTCGAACTACACATTATATAAGTGTTTCGTAGCCCTGCACCCTTTAAGGACAGCTGCTCTGTAGAACCCGACTAATGGCAACAACACCACGAGCTAAATGAGCGTGTGTGTGTGTGCGCGGCACATCGGTGATTGTGTTTCAGCACTCGTGAAGTGACTGCTTACCTCTGAGGCTCTGTCACCTATTAGCGAGTAGTCGGATTCTCTTTGCTTGTCGGTTCTACATCTCAGCAACGTCCTTTCAGAGTCTGTTCGCAACAGGGCGGCCTTGAGTAAAACTGCACTTGCATACTGACAAGGTACAGAAGTGTCAAGAGACATAAAAGGCAAAGTTACTATATTATAAATCTCAAAAGGAACACTAAAAAAGGCTCATAGCAACATTAGCACTATGTAGCTCATAAAGTAACTCCGACCAAAAAGTGAATATGGCTTGGTGAAAGAGCTGCTAGCCATGTAGTGTATTAACACCGGAACAGTATTTTGCAGCACAGAAGAGACCAGCAGTGTCCGAGTTTCTTTGGAAGTGATCTTTTAGTAGTGCCGTAATCATTTCAAAAGCATTACTTTTAAGGCTTGTCTTACAGACAAAAGGCCAAATGTGTGTATATACACATGTAAAAGACTCTGCTGCTCTCCTGCTGTGTGTGATTAGTCGAAGTAAACATGCATAGAATGATACACACCCCAGAATAGAGCTAAAATATGACCGTAATACTGAACGGTACAGATCTAGTACAGTACAGGGGTGATATATGCACACTAATTCTGCTTCTGCCATGCCTTTGTACCAGCGCACACTTGGCAAGCACAGGTTTAACACACCAAACCGATTCCTGGTGCTACACACGAACCCAACATCAAATAGTCAATCTGTTTAAGAACACATTACCACTCCTAATAATAAACCCTCTATCATCCCCTGATACCCTAACCCTCCCAAAATGGGGTGACTTGAAGCACCGGTGTGTCAGTTAATCACTTCAGAATGGCTGAAAAGAGAACTGCAGCACAAGAGAGATCCTCAGCCCTGATCCTCACAGCAGGGGTCGATAGATTGACAGAGGCTGACTGAGGGCAGGTGCAGTGCACCTGCCTTTCCAGATGCACACGGCTGGAAATGAGCCTTCTGTTTGATCACTTTCAGCCTCACTGACAAACTTCATTACGATTCAGCTCAATACGTCTGCTAGGAACTGGAATTACAGTAGGACAACCTTCACTGCAGGGAGCTTCACCACTACAGCAAGCACGCTGCAAAGAGCGTAACGATCTGGAAATCCTTAATGAGCCTCTAATATCTGTTTACCTTTCATTTGATAATACAGAGAAAAAATATATTTTCTTTACAGGATAGTTTTGACACATCTTCGAGCCCTTTACACAGGCTTTAGCATTGCTGTTTAACACAACAGCGTTTCAGCTTTCTCAGGGTGCTGGTATTATTTACAGTCATGGTATGTTGGGCAAAGGATCTCTCATTAGGCTGTGATATTTCTCCCTGGCTGTGAGCTAAATCCTCCCCATCCCTCAACAGCAAATCCCTCATTCTAACATGTGAAATGGATGGTTTTGAGCGGGTAATTGGATAGTGGACGTTAGCGATTGTAAAGTGACCCCCCTCCCTCTCCCCGGAAAGTGAATTTGTCAGATGAGGGGATTAGGGGTCGAAGAGGTCAGCGTGTGGCTGCAGGTCCACCTCTCTGTTGAAGCGCTCAATCTCTTTATTGGCCTCCTGGACGTATTCATCAATGAACTGATCCATCACTGAATACACACATGTAAGGAAGCAACATGTAATGGCAACAACACAACACACAGGATCACACTAGTTCTGTCAAACACAGTAATATTCAATACTGTCGATTCAATATTAGTTTTGATGCTGTCGATTGCAGCTCACAATAATTTTAAGGGATTCCTCAGTCTGTATAAATGCATTTACAGTAATATGCCTAAAATGAAAGCTTAGCTGTGCAAATGCACGTTTTTATTGAAAAAAATCTCCTTCTGATTAAACATTTAACATTCTTATCCGATTAATAAAAGTAAACATCACATTCCTATTTGTTTATACACACGATGGGACGAGTTGAAATTATTGCCTGTGGTAATCGACAGCATGCTTCTATTGCAGCATGCAGACATCAGGTTAAAAGTAAAATACAATTATAAAGTGTGGGTTGGTAAGATTTTTTTAAAACATTTTTAAAGGAAGTCTCTAATGGTCAACAGGGCTGCATTTATTTAAATAAAAATATAATAAAAACAGTGATACTGTGAAATATTATTACATTACTCCTAGGGTTGTTGAAATTAAGCGTTTCTACAGTGCATCATAATGTGGACGTGGATGATTCTGCATCCATGCAGTAATAGACCATAATCGATTACTGACGTTTCTCTGACGTCATTCGTCTAAATGCTCCTGTTGTCTGCTGTTGTCAGACTTAAGTTTTGTTTGATGTTTGCTATAATCAGGAAGTGTACTTTCTTGGAGCAGATAAAATAAAGTAGTCAACATTTGAAGTGGATCAAAAAAGTTAGGACAACTTTGATGAAAGGTTTTGATCCACTTCAAATGTTGACTACTGTAAAAAGTAGTGGTTAAACGGATCGTTGTTGATCCGTGATCCTTACGGACCAAGCCCCACGGTTCAGCACGCATGTGATTCGCGGATCAATTGCAAGTTTAACCGCAATAGAGTGAAAGGTTATCATTTGCACGTGTTTTGTCTTGCTAGTTCACACATTAAATAGATCTAAAACCATTTCAGCACTAGAAGAGGTAAAAGAGGATTTAATTCGGTATCGCACGACACGCTGTTATCGGTGAGCACAGACGCACATACATACAAGGCTCGCGCGCACACAGAGAGAAAGAGAGAGAGGCGCGCTTCAGATAGCTCGCGAATTCCAAATTGATTTCTCTTTCGCGTCCTCAATGCACTTGGATGGACACATACACGCATTATGTCAGTCAAAATACCCCTCTCGGCAAGTATTCTCGTAAACACATTCGGTTATGTCTTAATTGAACGAGGTGAGAATTCGGATGTGTATCTTTCGGATGTGTGTGTGCATGGGTTCTTACTCTTAAAGTGCCAGCAACCTATAAATACCTGCTGTTGTCTGTCGTGTAAATCAAACAACAAAACACAGCTTTAACAAAGATTAATCTACATTAAATTTATACAGTGAACAGTGTCATTTTACATTTAATTATTACATTTCTGTACACGAAAATTAATACTACAGTTAGACCTTATACTTTATTTGCAACTTTATGTTGTATTTATCTATGCTTGTAATTGCTGTACAGTATTTGTTCTTTGTACAGTCTGTTCACTTGCCTTTAATAATGTATTAGTTAGGCTAGTATTTTCTGCTGTGGTATCGGAGTAGTTAAAGTGGGCTAAGTAATAAATGCAAAGTTACCCCCCACCCCCAATTTTTTTTTTTGTGCTGATCCAAAAAATGATCCGATCCGTGACTTAATAACCGTGATATGATCCGAACCGTGAGTTTTGTGATCCGTTGAACCACTAGTAAAAAGGGAGCTCATATATCTGACTAGTTGTATTCATTGATGAAAATGTAGCCATTTGCAGTAATATTGAAATTTCCATTGACATAATTGTAATCAAATTGAATCGTGAGACCAGTGATGATTCACACCTCTAATTACTCCATTCTTCAGTCACATGATCCTTCAGAAATTATTTTAATTACATTGATTTCTTATTATTATTTAATGAACAGAAAGTTCAAAAGCGGAGCATTTATTTGAAATCTTTTGTAACATTCTAAATGTCTGTCAATTTTGATCAATTTAATGCGTCCTTGCTGAATTTCTTTCAAACGAAAAAATCTTACTGACCCCAAACTTTTGAACGGTAGAGTAACCAAGAAAATTTCACCACCATTTCTGGTTAACAAGTTATACAAATATTAAAAGATACGAGGATGGAAGTTACGTTTTTCTCCAAAGAAACTGACAAAGTGATGACCGTTGTAGAAGTAACCGGCAGGGAGAGGATCCAAGTGCCTTTTCACCTAGAGATATATAAAATAAGTACTTAAGTATTTAAACCGCCAAAGCAGCATCTGACGTACAAAGGCGTGCGAGCGCAAGTGTGTGTATACTCACATGGATGTATTTGATCTCCTGTGGGGTGAGCGTCCTCTGATTTTTCTTGATTTTCTTTGGCACTTTCTGTAAAACACAAACACACTCACATTTTCAGGCCCTAACCCCCACATGATTGCATTAAAATCTCCATCTCTCTATATCTCTCTATAAATCCGAATTGGAGTGTTCATAATTCACAAAATTTGTGTTTGCTTATTAAATATTTGGGGTTATATGATAATGCTTTTAGCTACCAATGTAGTTGCTCTCAGCAAACATTTTCCTCTGTTTAACTTCCCACAAAATTAGGGCAGAAAATATGAAAGAAGTCTGCGGATTCCACCTGGTCCTACCTATGAGAATTTACCTGTTTGGCACAATGCCGGAGCCAGTCTTTCAGCCCCTCCTGGGTGAGCCCCACTCCGTGAAACATTAGATAACAGTTGTTTGTTGTCCGTGGGCCATGGTGAGTCCCCTGATCAGGGGCAACGGTCACATTCCCACTGATAGAGTTACAGTTTACCTCCATCTGTCTGTCATTGTCTACAGTGAAAACAGACACCACATGCAGTCAGATACACACACACACACACTGAGTCCAACATGCTGCACACTAATTTATCAAACATGTCATCAGACGGAGCTATGTTCTAGCATGGCGTGCCAACAGCCATCCATCCCATCAATCACTCCTCTGCAGTGGTGGACTACAACTCTGCACTCTACAAACAAGCAAGGAGTCAAACTTGAAAACAACTAAACACAATGCACTGAATGTTTAGAAAATGTTACAAAAACTTACTGGGATCTGAAAACAAATCACACACCAAACCGAATGTAGGCACCAAAAGAAAAATCAAAAGATTTCCATAACAAAACACAGATGATTCATGGGGATAACTAGGCATCGCAGATGGTGTTCGGACCGTATGGGTCCTAAATGAACTACACTACCTAGCGTGCTGTAACTCAGGCACTATTTAATCACTCAGCTCTCTCCATTCTGTCAATCTGCCCACTCTCTCCATGCAACTACACCACAGATTCAAAGGAACAGAGGACAGTCAAAAAAAACCTCCAAAAAATGTGACCACAGGAAGAAACGACTGAGAAAAAAAGAGTGAGAATAGATGTGTGCAGGCCACATCACTTTGAGGATTCAGAGGTGAGAGTCCTACCGTGTGGCGTTACCCCACAGGCCCCCTGCCTACTACTTCTCATAGGAAAATCATACATTAACTACATAGACAAAACCAGAGCAAGATACATCCTGGAATCAAACAATATACATTTATAAACAATCTTAGTTGATTCTTGACTATGTTACACTGTATTTTTCCCATAAAACAAATGCATATTAAGGCAGCTCTAGCATGAGATAATGAAGACAGACTGCCCTACCAGAGAACAGCACTTTCCCACTGATGTGATAGATGTTTCCTGTGAAAGGGCTAGGTTTGAGAGAGGACTTCAGAGCTGAGAAAAGAAACCGAGACAGAGAGAAAGTGAGTTGGTTTTACTTTGATCACTTCCATCCTTACATATACTGTCAGCGCTCCCTTTTTAAATTAAATCCTTTTGAATGTTTATTATTGATTAGGTCTCTGACATAACCGCCTGATCACGATTATTTGATCAAATTGCAAATATTTAAAATTAACTCAATCATTATGCAAGGTAAATTACAAGCATATAGTGCCATCAAAATAAAGTCATTTTAAGTGAATAAGCCAATAAGTGCACATTTTACATCTCTTTTCAATGCATTACTGTGCATTACGTGAGAATTCAGACCATCTCAAGAGGTGATCTGATTGTAATTGCAACTGACCCTATTTACCTTCTTAATCTTTAAGTAAATAAAATTTGTGAAAAATCACAGTTTGAGGGTTTTATGCAGATCACCTTACAATACTGTGTGAAGAATTTAGGAAATAATAAAATATATATTTTGCTTATTCTTCTTTATGTCATTCTACTCTGTGCCAGTGTGATTTTAGTATTATTTCCATACTATTATAGACATGTTAATTTTAATTTAACAATTTAACTATTTAATAGCACCGTATATGAAATTTAAGACCAAACCTGCGATGGAAATACACGTTATATATATAATTGACCTGCACGATTCTGGATAAATTAAGAATCACGATTTTTTGGTTTCAAACAGAGATCACGATTCTCCTGCAATTCTGAACAGACTACCAAACAAAATAACATGTAATTTACTAGAGGTTCTGACAAAATGTTAATTGCTGCAGTCTATTTAAAATGTTTAATGATCTGAACGAATAATTTTAAAAAATGCTTTGAATGAATAATTCAATGACTTACTTATACTTCATTGTTTCATAACTGGAATCAGCTTCTTTTTTTTTTTTTTTTTTGGAACGAATCTCTTGAATGAATGATTCAATGCAAAATACATTTTTAAACAATCTCTGGTCACCACCTAGTGGCATAATGATGTAGTAACTTGATACAATCGTTACTTTCAAAAGGTGATTCACTCTATTTTGATCGCTAACGTAGATATTAGTGTTTATATATCCTAACTATACACTTTTATCCCAGTTCTTCTATGATAATATGAATATTTGTAACAGAAATAACGACTGTGTGGTTGACAAGACTGTTTGTGAAGCTGTTTCATACCTAGACATGGTAACTGCTCTCTCTGGGTCAGCGCAGCACAAATGCAGGTTTGAATGTTCCAGTGTGATTTTGTCAAAAGTATAAAAGACAGGCGAATCGTTGTCATTTAGGAATGAGATCGCATGGACTCATCATTCTCAAGCCATTTTTCAATAAACATTAATTTACCCGTTTTAAACGAGCTAGGGGGCTGGTCAGCTTACTGTAATTCGACCTGTATTCAATTCTCTCTGATGACGCAGTAACTATAGCAGGAAAAACATATTCTTCAGTTTGTTCAATGATAGTAAACAGTCATTTGGGTTCGTCAGACTGGTGATGTGACCAAAAATATCTAAGATCCATCGAATCAGAATTTAAGATAATTTAATACTTTTTAAGGCCTTTTATTAGGAAAACTTTATTTAAGACATTTTAAGACTTTTTAAGGACCCGCGGCCACCCTGCTTAAAGGAAATCATACATATTTGATTTGGGCGAGTTTAAATTAAGGTATGTACGTGTATTAAGTTACACAATAAGTGATGTGAAAAAAAATAATTATTTGCAATATAAATGTCATGATTGTGACAGTTTTATTAATGATGATAAACACATGCACAAAAAGATGCTTACCTTTGCAGCGCTGCAGAAATAATGGTCTCTCTAATGGACGACTGAACTCAATACGATGCTGAGACATAGACAAAGTTCCACTTCCAGACACAAACCTCCCCTCCCACCTGAAACAATACACAGTATAGTCTAGTATAGTTAAACATCCACCTGTATGTACATACACATATAATAAAAAGAGGAGAGAACAAGACTATTACCAGCCAGGATACAGAAGGTATCGTGCATTGATCATATGAGACTGCGAGAAACTGCTGTCATCCAGGATAAGACTTACATCTTCAGTCCTACAGTACAAAAAAAATCCATAATTATCATAACATTTAAGTGAGAGTGTATGTCGGAGGAATCATTAATGTACAAACCTTCTAACCAACCCTTTTTCTGCTAAGACAAATGCAGTTCTGGGATTGGCTGCACGGATCAGCTGCTGCATGTGTTTGAGAAGCGGGTGATTCTGCTCAGTAGTCAAACCCGTGAAGACAACATTGCTGACGACGCCTAAAAGAAAAACTCATATAAGGAACCATTTAACAGACGCCACTTACAGTGCACTTATTACATGGGGAATTCCCCTAGAATGCTGAGGTTAAATGAGGCTGCTTTAATTAAGGGCACACAGGTAATGGCTCAGTGTCTTTGTACACTCAGTACAGTTTGATTGATATTGTTCATATCAGACGAAAATGATCAGGGACGTTGTTAAAAATAATGCTTGTTTGTAACCATGGGATTCTTCAGAGGGATATGCAGACATAGAAAGCTGCTGAACATCACTTAAGCATGCATTATTCAAGTGTAAATGTGGCCAGTCTCATTTTAATCTTTTGAGGGGTTTTTTTAAAGGAAGTTTTAAATTCTGAAAATTAAAGTATGTTTCATAGTACAAAGAACATTCTATCTCTAAAGATCCCAGAAAAATTTGATTCCACATGATATGACCCCACACTAGGAACACATCTAATAATCTATTCTGCAACATCCACACATACTCTCACCATATTGAGAGAAACTCACCCTGACTGCACTGTTCCAGGAGTTTGGGAAAGAGAAGCCTATAAAGAGCAGTTTCAGAGAGCTTCAGATACGACATCAAACAAGGGAAATTACAGCGTGTTAACAGGCCCATTAGTGACTTACATTATAATTACATAATGACATATAATTCTTATTACAGCATTTACAATCTGAATTACAAGTGTTCGACTGGAAAAGTAGGTGTGATAAATGTCATGTGGAAAAACTCTTGCCTGTGTTTGATGAAAGATGTGAGTGGGTTAACACAGGCTGAGACGGCACCCACTGTCACATGGCTGTGAACTTGTGGGTCTGGATGAGCCGTGATTGCCTGGATTACATCCAGCACATCGGTGTACCTACAACACAACCACACAATGTCATGTCAAAAAAATAAATAAATGTAATAAAAATAGGGCTGTCAAAATTAACGCGTTAAAGCATGCGATTATTTTTTTTTCAGTTTAACGTGTTAAAAATATTTAATGCAATTAACGCAGCACCCTTTTTTTCCGTCAATTTGGCTAGCGTTACATTATATGGTCACGCTCTTATTCACGCAAATGCTCTTAAACCATTCAAGCACCACAAGACAAACGAGAACAAGCTGTCTGTGAATGTCGTGTCTGTGACACACACACAACTCGTGTGCACAGAAAGACGCGCGACAGTATTGAGTTCTCTTTCGAGCTTAAACAAACAATAACTTATGCCAAAATACCTGTTTTGTCGAGTATCCTCATAAGAGCAGTCTTAAATGAGTTAAATAACGTCTTAAATTAACCTAAAGAGTTGTGAGAAAATGAGATGATTCGGCAGTGGCAGGTCACAGTAGCCTAATAAACCAGTTACTGTGATGTCTGTCATTAATGTTCATCAAAGAACAAAGGTAACAGAGTAAATTGTAGCTTTAATAAGGATTATTCTATATTTAATTTATAATTTATGCCATGAAGACTGTAAAGTGTTTGATAACTTTATTCAATTTCTGTATATTTCCTACCTGTTTATAATGGGTTTATGTGAAGACTGTTTTAAGTTCACTTAAATTAAAAGTTATTTTTTAAAGTCTAATAAATGTTGAAATTGATAGTTTTCAGTTATACTGTAATGATGAATGTCTATAATTAATGTTTAAAAAATTAATTTCATAGAGATGTCATAAAAAGATGACATTAAACAAATATTTAAATGATACCTTCTTTAAGTTGTTTCTACATTAATTTGTAGAGTAACTGCAAAATTATTACAATTTAAAAATATTAAAAACTCCAATGTTTTTAATCATGATTACTTACAGAAAAAATGTGTGATTAATTTTTTTTTAAATTGATTGGCAGCACAAAAACAATGACCAATTGTTTCTTCTGTATCACTGGCTGTGTCTCAAAACATAGTGAGCAGCTTAAATAAATGTGATGCTCAATGCGCACCTCACAAGGTTTTGAGACAGTGTTCATGTCTGTCTTACCCTGGTATAAGCAGCAGAACTCTGGATGAGTTCAGATCCGTGTCCCTCTGTTTGGCCAGAAGACTGCTCAGGAACCGCTGAAGGTGTGATGCACTAAATTCCTCCGAGCCCTCCAGAGAAGGGCAAAACACCTCCCACCTGGCAATCAAACAGTACTCAGTATAGGAGAATTAAAGTATAAAGAATACTAAAATACTTTCCACTCAACCCAGAAAGTCAGAATTTCCAACTTTCTATTTGAAGAATGCAGTAGAACACAAGAGTACAAATTGCAATTTGGTTTTAAATATCTTCCAATGGTTGTACAGCAAAATGCATTAAAGACAGAAATATCACTTACTAGGAATCTCCCACGTCCAATTTTAAATGTAACACAACATTATAGTTATAATGATAGTTCATGGCATCTTGATTGTTCTCTCACCTGGTGCTATTTTGATTCACTTTCATCAAGAAATCACACAGATTCTCCTTATGACTGCCCGGCAAGCCTGAAATGATAGTGAGGACCACCTACACACACAAACACATTTATCTATTATTATTCATATGCTCTGTTTCCTCCAGCATGACATGTCGGCTCAATTATGTATGGCTGTGTTCCGTGTATACACATGCATTTCACCTTTTTGTTGGATTCAGGTTTGGTGCTTTCAAGTACAGTGTCTGAAAACACAGTAGACATGTGGTCGCTACAGACAGACTCTTCACCCACGCTACTGCTGATGGCAAAATGCTGTAGAAACCTGAACAGAAGTATTTAAAAACATCAACATGCATAAGCAAAGTAACAAACTCAATGCAATCAATAAAAAAAAAAAAAAAAAATATATATATATATATATATATATATATATATACATACATACACACACTAGGCATTTTGAAATGCAAGCTGATTTTTCAATAAAAACAACAACTTATGATATAATTTATAATGAATAAGAAAAAAACATTAAGCTGCAAAAAATGCAAAATAGAGAGATTTTCAATAGTGGTTTTATACTTTTGGACCTCAACGACAAAGAAAAAAAAAAACAAGCAATCTGCAAAATGTCTTGTCACTTGTCATAGTCATAGCTTGTTAGGTCAAAATTTCAAATTAACAAGAAAAAGATTGTTTTACTGCTTTACATTCTGCCACACCATCCCTGGATAGCACAGGGTCTATGAGTGTACGTGTGTGTATGTGTGTGTTACCTGTCCTGCTCTGGCAGCTGTGGATAAGCAGTCTTCAGAACAGCTCTGTGGCTGTTTGCCGCTGGAGAATGTGTTTCATGAAGCTTAAACAGCCTGAAGTACCTGTAAGGAAACACGTCATCAGATACCATCATATGCTACATCATGATACCTCTGGGCTCAAGCACAGAATAAGACCTTAACAAATCAGGCCCCATGCTGTTGGCTGAGCTGATGCAGAATGAAGTGTTATCTCACATGCTCTTGTGCTCAGGGCTCAGCTGATCATTGAGGACGTGCTGCACTCTCAGTCCAGAGTCTGATTTGCGCCAAGCTGGCAGGACCTGCAAATCATATCACAACTCATTTATAACCAAACACTAAACAGAATACAACAACTCTGCAGGACAAAAGAAACCTAAATGTTCCACCTGCATATGTATGTGTGTGTAAGCACCTGTGAATAGAAGCTTTTGTAGCTCTTGGTTCTGGGAAGTACAGCGATGGCCAGAGAGAGCTCAGTGCTGTGTAAAGGGAATGGGAGGTGTCGAAGCAGAGAGGTCTGATACTCTATGAAAAGCACTGAAATATCAGACAGAGAGCCCTGTGTAAAAAAAACAAAACATTAAATACATTTAGTCAATACAAACACATTACTAATAATAAATGCATATCGTTCAAAAGTTTGGAGTTTATTTGACTAAAAATAAAAACAACAATATTGTGAAATATTATTACTATCTAAAATAGATGTTTTCTATTTTAATTAGGTCTGCCCCCTAATAGTCGACTAATCGTTGGTTGTTGAGAAGAGGCTTAGTTGACAAATTTGTGTTCACTTGAAACATGCAAGTAGTAGCAACTTTACAAGTCCGCTCACTCTAACGTTAACCTACTGTACATAAATGTGCACTGTTATTTGGCGCATATCCAAAACTCAGCATATACTTGCCTCACAGACTTGAGAAATATATTTATGGAAAGCTTGAAATGTCTACTTTTAAATGAACTGATTCAAATCTAAAACAAATATTCTCAGATTATGTAATCTGTATTAAACTTGCATGTAGGCGCGGAGATGACGAGTCAACATTGTCGACTTCATCTCTGCAGCTGAAAACACACAAAACACTAGTTTATCAATAAATTATTAAAATGTTCAGACAGTCTCCTGTTTTTTCACGCCACATTTATAATTAGGCTACGTTTGCTGGTGTGCTGCTGCAAGCTTTATGCGTGCGTTTAAGCGCTGATTACGCTATGTAGGCGATTAAAGGTTCATTATTATGATTTATAAATCATAAACGTGCGATTAGTCGACTAATCGCTTAAATTAACGACTACTAGTCACTCGTGATCAATTTAATGCATCCTTCCTGAATAAAAGTATTAATTTCTTAAAAAATAAAATACTTCTGACCCCAATTATATCATGAATGAGAACATTGCTCACCCCATCATAGAGTTTAATTGTGTTGATGTGACTCATAGGAAGTGTGATGGAGCCATGATGTGGATGTACAAATAAGATACCCTCAGAAAAAAACACCAGCTTCCCTACAAGACAATAAAAACATCACAAAAGCATTAATGCCTATTCACAAAGACTACTTGAATCCATGACCTTCCAGTAGTAGTGAAGTCTGACCTTCCTCAGGTGTAGAGAGCAAGCTGTTGGAGAACATGTAGGCAGAGTCTCTCACTGTAAGAGGAATGCCCAAACATGTACCATCCTCTTCCTGTTTTTACACACACAGGTATAAAAGCATATACAAGAGTTAGTACAGCATGAGAAAGGAGCTTCAATGTTTTGTACAAAGCACTGCATTATGAAACTTCACCTTCAGCAGATGCTGAGCCTGTTCAGACATTCGCACATCAGCCTCATCTACCTATAACACACAGAAGTCAATTAATCAATTAACTCAGCATTTAATCAAAAATATCATTGACTCTGCACATGCAGAGATAGAAAATGAGTGCACTATACCAGCCAGCAGACATAGCGAGGAACTGAGGAGGTGAGCACAGTGAAACAGCTGTCAGAGGAAAGAGCGCCATCTGCAGAAAAAGAAATGCCTTACAGTCACATGTCCAGTGTTTTTCAGCACTTAACTGAATATGGTCACTAAATGGATTCTTACCTCTCTGCTGAATGTAAACACTGGACTCTAGAAAGGACTCAGAGAAAACTACTGATCCCAGGTTTCCTCCACACTGGAAATCTGGGATATCATACACCATCATTGATGCCTGTGGAGAAGTCAGCCATTTATGTCAGCTGTACAATGAAAATATTTAGTCAGCCATCTAATGAAAAGCTGCAGCTGGTCTGGAAAAGTTTTTACTCACAGTTTTTACCAGAAAACGACTGTCTTCGTCACTGAGGGGAATGATTCTGTGTAAACAAAGATTGTTTGTTTATCTTTTATATCAGTTATGGAATACAAAATAAACCAATTAAAAGAACAGGAAGTGGAAAGTGTATAATACAGTGTAAGATCTGAAGGAAATAGCTGTGTGTTTGTGTACAGAAACTCACGTTCCCTCATTATTGACAGCCTGTATGCTAAACACAGCTTTGGACCTGAAATAAGCAAACAAAGTAGATTCTCAATTCACAATGCAAGCGGATGTTGTTTCTCATATAATATTCTTTTTAGAAACCAGTGTCTTATAGCTAAGGCCCACAAGTAATCTGAATGCTCAGAACTCCAGAGAAAGTTAAAGAGTTAGTTCATCCTATGATTTATTTACCCTCAAGCCATCCTAGGTGTATATGACTTATCTTCTTTCAGACAAACACAATTGGAGATATATTTAAAAATATCCTGGCTTTTCCAAGCTTTATAATGTTAGTGAATGGGAAGCGCAATTTAAAATGCGTCCATCCATTCATCATACAAAGCGATGGGTTTTTGTAAGAAAAATATCCATTTTTAAAACTTTACTAACAATAATAACTAGCTTCCAGCAGACGACCGTACACATACTGTGCATGTGATGTATAACGTAGGATGTAGGAGTATTGTAAGCTTAGACAGCTCTTGCAGTTTAAACAAAAAGGGTTGTGCAACAAACTCAAGCTCCTCTTCTCATATATCGAAATCCTCTGACACTTCTCTTTAAAAACTCTTGTTTTAAATGTTGATATTTGTCTTACAAAAACCCATCGCTTCGCTTCAGAAGGCCTTTATTAACCCCCTGGAGCCGTGTGGATTACTTTTATGATGGATGGATGCATTTTTTGGGCTTCAATATCTCGCGCCCCCCGATTCACTACCATTATAAAGCTTGAAAGAGCCAGGATATTTTTAAAAATATTGTGTCCATCTGAAAAAAAATAGTCATATACACCTAGGATGGCTTGAGGATGAGTATGTCATGGGATAATTTTCATTTTTGGTGAACTAACCCTTTAAGCAGATTTCCACAGAATTGGAACAGAATGTCAGTTCTACACATTCTCTTTTGTTCCCCTTGTGTGTTTAATAAAATTTTGGATAATTTGATCATATTTCATCTTCCAATAAGAAAATAGTACTCTCATCTGTTTAACAGATTTGACAATGCTTAAATCCAATCATAGAATTCACTGCTAAATCAGCTCAGAAAGCAAGCAGCAAAAAAAAAAAAGAAGGAAAAAAAGAAAAAAAAGAAGAAGTCTGCAGATTTCTTCTGGGCCTGTTTATAGCCACAGAGTGTGATTACTGTGTGTGCTGCATACCTGAGAGCTCCCCTGTACTGAATCAACCCAAAATTGTCCAAGGCCAGCTGAAACGTTTGTTCTGCTACATCCTTTGCCTTGAAAAAATATGCATACATTGTTTACTATAATAATAACCCGAGCAATATTTCTATACCCATAATGATGGCACCATTCACACCAAGAATGAAAACTATAACAATAGCTATATTAGCGTCCACGCAAACAGACAGTAACTTGCATTTTAGTTATGTTCTGTGAACTTTGGATTCTCTCTGAAAATAGTTCCAGTAATGTTTCAACAATATCATTCCTCTGTCATTAGCGTTACAGTTGTGGCATGGACTCCACTGTTCTCTTAATGTGCGATCACATTTACCATTGATCAAGGAATTTTCATGGGCAAAATCAGTCATCTTAATAGAAATCCATGCAATCTGGAATTTCTTGTGAGGGTGAAAGATTTCCACAGGCAGACATCGCAGAGTTGAAGTTCGTCACACAAACTCACTTGTTGACCAACAGAAAGCTGCTTGGTTTGAAAAAGACTTCTGTGTGAGCTGTGCTACACTTGACAATGTACCCTTTTTGCCTGCGAAATGTTGCTAATGTGACCACACCTTTAAAACTTTATGGTTACAGTTATCGGAAGGCTAAATGGAAAACTTCTGAAATGGAAACCACAATCAAAGATTGCTCTCCCATCTTAATTTGCCTTTTTATTTTACTAGTAAATAAACTTTCCTTTTAAGGTAAATCCTACATTAATGTTTGTCACAGTTTTGCTGGTGTAATTTTACCTTACTAGCACTGGAGTTGATAGAGAAACATTTGATTCCTGCCAGTACAGACTGAACCGCAGCTGAGTAGATATGTGAAAGCAGCCTGTAACACAACAGGTCTAAATTTAGTACCAATCCAATCATCAAAACACAGTACAAAGCACTTGGAGTACTTACTGGAGATCTGTGCTCTTCTGCTGGGTGTTGTCATTTCCTGTTGGATTAAAGAAACCAGTGAACATCACACAGTGCAAGGAAATAGAAATGATTTCATTAAAAACATTCTCCAGAGGTATACTTACCCAAGTATGGGACATGTGTGCTTCCAAAGAAATAGGTTCGAGCACAGGCTAGTGGCCCTTTAGGAGCCACACACTGCAGCAGCTGTGAGAGAGATAACAGGATATCAAATTGTTGTATGTATAAAAATACATAAAGGAAGAAAAGGAATTAATGTAAGGTCTGAGTCATCATGCCACTGTGTGGTGCTCTCTCACCATGTGTTTGGCAACGCCCCCAGCGGGGCCAGTGTTGCGGATATGGTCGCCTTCAGAGGGAAAGGTGAAACAGTAGTTCTCCAGATCTTTCTTAGCAGAGTGACTCCCAAACAAAACGAATGGCTGCCTGCTTTTACTGGAGTACAGACAATGTAAAATACATCATATGCCTTAGAAAGAAATAATTCCTCCAGAATGTCTTAAAAATAAGGGCTACTGTATCACATGGAAATACCTCTTGTCTGTAATATTGCTGGAAATGAGACCATGTGAATAATATGTTCTGAAAGGCTGAAAGACACAGAAAATGAGATTAGGCATCACACAATGAATCATATCCAACACAATATTTTCAGTGACTGTTACAGCCAACATAAAATGGCTATAATAATGAGAAAAAACATGTAGGAGGCAGCTTGATGTAATTTGGAATTTATGATTTTAATCCATCAGGACCATTTAAGAAGGCTTCAATATCAGAATGGAGCCCTAAATTTGAGTTTGCAGACATTTGTGGAAACTACAATGCCTAAATAACTATTTGACTATTGGTTAACAATTATTTCCAGCTTATGCAACCTAGGTGACTTCATCTGAAAGTAAATAAAGCAACTATGATTTCATTTTGACCTTAAATTGTTCCAAAATTATGGTAGGGATAATATTACAAACAGTACCTCTGCAACTTGGGCCTCTGACAGCTCCTGCATGGACAGAGCACTCTCAATTTCCATACTGGAGAACAGACAGCTCCACTGTCGTTCAAACAGCTGAAGGTCCTGTGAGAGAATATCACATCCAATCTTGTATAAGAAAGAAATGGGTGCAAGGGCATGTGAAAGGTAAACAATCATGCTTC
The DNA here is from genome assembly GCF_019924925.1 of Ctenopharyngodon idella. NCBI lineage: Eukaryota > Metazoa > Chordata > Actinopteri > Cypriniformes > Xenocyprididae > Ctenopharyngodon > Ctenopharyngodon idella. The sequence goes on from NC_067232.1 coordinate 23,938,736, forward strand.
AATATATGCAAGTGTTTTACCTCTTTGAGAAGGCAGTCTAGAGACACTGGGTCCAATCTGCTGTAGATTTGCCAGAGTCTCTGACTTACATCTGTGAGCTATAAGATACAAGATGTGAACAATTTTGGTGAAGGACATAATAACAAAAGCTGTTATATGCCTTCACTCTAGTATCAACCATATTATATAATATACAACTGTTACATATTATACATGACTTATGGGTTCTATGTGTTTTGTACAAGTAAAAGTAATAGAGTTTAAATTCAAAACCTTATATTTCATGGTGAAAAACACTCCAGCCCCGATTCCTTCCAAGGCAAATGCCTGAATAATGGGCCATTTCTCCAACATGAACATGTCAAACTTCTGAACCTGGTCTATGGAAAATATGAATCAACTGTAAATATGATGGGCAAAAGTACAATACTTTTGCAATACCTACATCAGTGTATCACATGCTTACCATGTGAACTGTAGGGGATTCCAAGACAACGGCAGTCTTGAACCATGGACACAAAACTTGAGATCTTAAATTCCTCTGCAACCTCTTCATCCTCATACTAAAAGACAGAAAATGAAGAGAAAACAACAAACAGAAGATTTGAGATGAAGGAACAGTAAGTGAATGAATATGAGTGTGTGACAGTCAATATTTGATATTTATCACCAGATATTGGATATTTAATTGTCTAAATACTCATTTCCCCTTTTATTTACAGTTAGATGTATTTCTCACTTAAAGTTAAAGGGTTAGTTGACCCAAAAATTAAATTTCTGTCATTAATTGCTCACCCTCATGTTGTTTCACACCCGTAAGACCTTCATTCATCTTCGGAACACAAATTAAGATATTTTGGATGAAATCCAAGAGGTTTTTTCTTTTATCCCCCATAGAAAGCAATGTAATTACCACATTTAAGGTCCAGAAAAGTAGTAAAGACATTATTAAAATAGTCAACGTGACTACAGTGGTTCAACCTTAATGTTATGAAGCGACGAGAATACTTTTTGTGCACAAAAACAAAAAAATAACAACTTTATTCAACAATTTCGTCTCTCCCCATCAGTCTCCTACAACGTTTACGTTGCATAGACAGTACAGGCTTCTACGTCAGAACGCTGGCTTATTATTGGCTAGCTCCTGTATCAGCATCACATGCATGCATCGTGCTGCTCATGTGAACAGCGTCGGCCAATAAAGAGTCGGCGTTATGACGTAGAACCTGGACACCTGCACTGTCTATACAATGTAAACAGCGTAGGAGAATGACAGGGTAAAGACAAAATTGTTGAATAAAGTTGTTATTTTTGTTTTGTTTTTGCTCACAAAAAGTATTCTCGTTGCTTTATAACATTAAGGTTGAACCACTGTAGTCAAATTGACTATTTTAACGATGTCTTTAATATTTTTCTGGACCTTGAATGTGGTAATTATGTTGCTTTCTATGGGGGATAAAAAAAAACTCACAGATTTCATCAAAAATATCTTAATTTGTGTTTCGAAGATGAAAGAAGGTCTTACGAGTTTGGAACGAAATGAGGGTGAGTAATTAATAACAGAAATTTCATTTTTGGGTCAACCCTTTATTATTTAAGAACACTAATAACTGTTCAATGTAATCTATAGCAAATCTCACAATTAACATTTTATTTTTTTATACTTTAATTTATTTATATTTGATCATTACATTTTTTCATTTAATTTCTTCAGACAAAATAGTATAACATTTTTAATATCTGCCACAACATGAAAAAAAAAAAAAATCTGCCTATTCTTTCAGCTCAAATTGTAATATAGGTGCATCCCTAGTAGAGATGTGGAGATTATGAAAAGCAGTTCTGTAGAGTAGATCATTACCTCTGTCTCAGTCAGACAATGGAGGTACAGATTCCTCCAATGAGATACATAGGGAAGCAAGTACCCATAATTCACTGGGTTGCAGTACAGATGGACACACTCTGTCTTAATAAGGATAATCACATCTAGGAAAAAGCAATCATACAACAGTACGGAGTCAAAAAGATTTTCTCATTCCTGCCAAGAATGACTGACTGCAATTGAATAGTTTTTTAACCCTATCAATGAATACGAATAGATGAGAGGTTGCCGTACCATCCAACACTTCTTCTGGGAAGTCCTCTGGTATCTGCTCCACGTCAAAATGGTTGTGTTTATACAAGCCACAGAAAAGGTAGCTGGCAAGCTCGCTGCAGCCTTCATTGTAGCGGCTGTCAATACCTGAAAAATCAAACACAAACAGAGCATATTACTTACAGGTGGCTCACTGAAGCAAGCCATCTCTGCCTGTCTCTTTGGAGTAAAGATTATACGAGTGAAAGAGCACAGGTGATTTTGATTAATTAACTCACCCAGGGAGCAAAGGATGCCATCTGGAGCTGTATTAACATCATCCCTTAGCAGAGCCTGGACCTGCCGTAAGCGGGAACAGCTGCAAAACAGCATTGCATTACATTTACCGAACATGTTTCAGGAAATAACAAAACATACGAAATAATAGAATACTGCAGGACGAACTCATGCAGAAAAAATAGCTAATAAAAACTAAATTCTATCATTATTTATTCAGCCTTCATGCAGCTCTTTTCCATAAAAGGACAGTTCATGGTGACCAAGGGCTATCAAGCACCACAAAGCAAAAAAAAAAAAAAAGTAATTTATATGACTCACTCATCCTCTATATTCCAAGTGTTCTGAAGTCATGTGATGTATACAGTCAAACCAAAATTTATTCAGACATTTTTTATATATTTTTACTATTGGGTGCAGGACACTATAGTTCATTTATGTAAGTGAGGATAGCAAAATAAAGTAAACTGTGACATATTAAACCCAAAAATTCTTCATACAGTGGACTACCAGTAAAATTGATACAAATTTGGAACCAAAAATTATTCAGACACTTTGACCTGACCAAGTGTTATCTGACATAATTAAGATTAAATTTTTTTCTGACACAGTTTAACTATAATGAATAAACTATATTAATGAATGAAATGTTCAAGTTGTCTGAATAAATTTAGGTTTGACTGTATGTGTAAGGAACAGACCGAGTCGTTATTAACTGATAATCTCTTCTATACCAGAGCCATTGCATTCATTAAAGATTTTTTTTAAAAAATCAATAAAGTCAAACACCACTGGTTCTAGCTTGTGTCATAATTAGTGATGGGTGCTTCTGAAACACATTTATTTCGAATCAGTGGTTTAACGCGTGTGTATCAAACTCACATAAATTCAGAAATTGAGGCTTTATGTCATACGGTTTCAAACATTGATTTCAAAACATTTCAAAAACTGCATATTCGTGTTGATCTGGTGAACTCATGAACAAGTGTCTAATGGTTTTAACTGATCTCAGGTCAGTAATGTAGGTTCAGTTGTAATTAATTCAATCATTTTAATGTGTACGTGTATAATACAAAAAGGATAATTACAGTTAATTGTTTCTAACTGGCCTAGTTTGCCAAGGCCTGCCTAAGAAACCCACAAAACAAGCACTACCCATTAATAAAAGAACACAAGTTCATACAGTCAATATTTAATTATTTGTAGATTATATTTAATAGATTACACTTACATAAATAAAATAAAAAAATTCAAATGGTTTGTGAAAGGACTAATTGAGTGGTTACTTTAAACTTTTATTGTTGTTTGCTGAGAGATTATTCAAAATGTATATGAAAATCTGTCTCAGCAACAAACTAACAGCAACTTTGGATCGAAAGTATGAATACGAATTTTCAATATGAACAGAATTTTCATATTTGGGTGATATTAATATTATCAAGTATGGTGCTGAGAGTGTCCAGGGGCAAATTTCCTTTAAAAGAGGCCACAAAAGAAAGGCCTTTATATTTGAGAATGTTGGTGAATAACAAGATGATGGACGACCAAATCCACCATATTCATCACTGGCCATGAGCGAAGCTTATGTAGGCTGAAAAACACTACAACTGTACACTATCATAAAACAAAGATATTCATTTTTCGATGTTTATTCAAAACCATATGTGCAGCTAAAATGGATTTAGAGACAAGTAATATTGAGGGAAATTAGATATATTTCGACAATGAATTCAAATATCACAGGTTATACAAAATGTATCATGTAATGACCGAATGAATAAAGGATTGATTTGACGTTTGATATTCAAGGACATAGCAAAATCCATATCTTTAGGGTATTTATCCAAAATCTAGGCGAACGGATGTTTACAGTTTTCCTGCGCTGTCACCATCTTGGAAACGGAAGAAGTGTCTCAGGGGATCACAAATCAAGCGAGAACAATGATTTCACGCTGAGGGGTGGGCGGGGGCGCTCGACAATTAGCTCAACGACCATTATCTAGTAGCTAATTACATTTTTATTGAATAACTGGTAAACTCAGCATCTTACTATATTGAAGCCTTCTTTTGACACGATATATTTAGATGGATGAGGAGCGCGCGGACGGTTGGCCCGCGAGCCTCAGCAACCGTCATTTTTAAAATAAAAACATCGTGCCTATAATATAACCGTCACGAAAATAAAACGACGGAAAACAATAATTACCTTACGGCAGCGGTCATTAGAGGAGATTTGTTTTTCCTTATAGCAGCCATGTTCGTTGTTTGGTATTTAAAAAGGAGATCTGTCACTAATTCTATTGCTAGTCTCCATAGTAGGAATGCGACTCACTGTAGAAGAGAACAACAGACTTGAGCGCATAGGAACCGCGCATACCATTTCTTCAAGGAGGGGGGGAGTCGTCATTTTCAGCTTTGCACAGAGTTACAGTACAGACAATATGCCATCCCTTGATTGAAATGTCAACATTGTTTGTGACAATTATTTATCGGTTTGTCATAATAATTGTTTTTGAACACAATTATTGCTAAATCAAAACAAAAGAATGACACTGGTGCCTCCTCCGATGACGTCAAGTAAGAAATATTACCAGTGTCTCATGCAATCCTCGAGCAACGTTATTCTCGGTTGAATTTTTTTTTAATGCGAATAAATATAATATTTACGTGTATAATAATCTCATAAATTATGTTTCTAAAGTAACATCGAATATAACTGTTTTCTTAGTGTCTGTTACAATTTTACCAATTTTCTCAATTTGAAAAACTATATTAAATTTATAGCTCATTTAGCCATGTTTGGAACATGATAGCTGGTTATAGCTAGTCTAAGATAGTCACTGTTTCAAAAAGCAGATTGACCACTATAAGCTGGTATGACCAGCTGGTAGCAGGTTTGTTCTGGTCCACCAGCTAATGACTGGCTAAAAACAGCCAACCACGGTCCATTAAATCCCTGAGCAAGGGTGAAATATAGTTTAAGATCACATGAAAAAAGTACTGCTATACATTCTGTATTTTGAATTTTATATATTAATGTTTGTTTTGTTTTATTGTCTTGAACTTGTAATGCCACATTTGTATGTGCATTAGCTGTTGAAACAGGCTATATGTTACGCATTCCATTGGTGTTATCATTGGATTCTTGCCATGTTTGTTTTTTTACCCAGTTTATCTGTCCTGTGAGAAAGTTTTAGAAATGTCTTAAGCCTTTATTATTGTAAAAAAAACATAGATAAATTCTCCAGCTGGGAGAAGAAGAACAAATTTCGCAACATTATCGAGTTGTCAAGTCTATTCATTTGTGTAGGTCTAAGAGCAGCAAAAATAGAGAAACAGGAACTTCGGTATATGGCTTTGTGGATGATAACACTAAGATAAAGACCTGGCAGGCAGTTTGTTGAACTTCCCTTTAAAACACTCAAAACCCTTGCCAAAATACCAAAACAAAGACACACAAGACAAACACAAGCCAGCTTTCATTATACAGTTGCTTTTAGTAGAATACCTTTAACTGGCAAGCACAGAAAATGCCCTAAATGGTTGGGGGTTAAGTAGCTGAACAGACTCAAGTGCATCTTTGCTCCTACTTTATGAACTCCCCCACAATGTTTTACTTAACTTGTTTAGTGAACTTGTCTACTACTCCAGAAAACAGGAACACGGCCACTGGAAAGCATTCCAGCACTTGACCCTGAGGAATTGACTTCCTTTCTGTTTCTCAGTGCTATCTATCTGATTTTCCTGTTATTGGCCAAACATCACAACTAGCTCAGTTAACTACAGTGGTATGCGAAAGTTTGGGAACCCCTTGCAGAATCTGTGAAAATGTGAATAATTTTAACAAAATAAGAGAGATCATACAAAATGCATGTTATTTTTTATTTAGTACTGTCCTGAGTAAGATATTTTACATAAAAGATATTTACATATAGTCCACAAGACAAAAAAATAGCTGAATTTATTAAAATGGCCCCGTTCAAAAGTTTGGGAACCCTTGATTCTTAATACTGTGTGTGGTTACCTGGATGATCTACGACTGTTTTTTTGTTTTGTGATGGTTGTTCATGAGTCCCTTGTTTGTTCTGAGCAGTTAAACTGAGCTCTGTTCTTCAGAAAAATCCTGAAGAAACCAGGTAACCACACACAGTATTAAGAATCAAGGGTTCTCAAACTTTTGAACAGAGTTATTTTCATAAATATTTAAAAAAAAAATATATTTTTTTTTTGTCTTGTGGACTATATGTAAATATCTTTTATGTAAAATATCTTACTCAGGACAGTACTAAATAAAAAATAACATGCATTTTGTATGATCTCTCTAATTTTGTTAAAATTATTCACATTTTCACAGATTCTGCAAGGGGTTCCCAAACTTTCGCATACCGCTGTAACATCAAATGCCAACCATAGCAGTAGCTGTACATGTTGAACACCTCTAACTTGCTGAAATGAGCAAGCATTGCTTCCTTCATCTGACTCACAATTCCTATTCTTTGTGAAAAGCATAACATGTATTGTACAATTTTAAAAACATTTGAATGGCAGATGTTTTCTGTTTTGCTAATATATAGTATGTCTACTGGAATGTCTCCTTTTGGGATATTTCTTTTTCTTCTTCATTTCATTTAATTATAAAGTACCTAAACAACTGTACATCAAAGTGCTATACAATCACACTGTAAATCCTAACACTCAAAATAATGAATTGGTTTGAGTAGGCAAACTCAAATTAAACAAATTAGTTCAATCAAATTAACTTTTTATGAATATTTAGAACTTTCTATTTTTTTTTTTTTTTTTTTGAGTTCACGAAACTGACACATTTTAAGTAATCTGAATTGTTTCATTGTTTCGAGTTTTATGAACTTGTTTCTTTTAATTTAGACAAATTTAAATTTACCTGAAACTGGGCTGAGTTTTCTATTTCCCAGCATGCTTTGTAATGACACTCAAAAGGTAGAATAAATGTTAAAATTAAGTGTTACATAATGGTTTTTTTTTTGTTTTGTTTTGTTTTATTGTGAAAGATTAATGTTAAGTGGGGGATTTAGCAGTGTTTATCCCAATTTAGAAGAGTTTCTGTTATGTGTTTTTGGAGGGGGGGTGGGGTGGGGGGCATGGGCTTAATTTGAAAACAGGTATTTCATAAATGTTCCATATTGCCGTACTCTTTCAGCAATTGCTATGCTATGCTAATGTTATCAAAGCATTAGGTGCGTCCCAATTTGCATACTTATGCACTATTCTATGACGTTTTTAAGTATAAATAGTGCAAGTAGTGCGTTCACACTGAAAATTCCAAAAAGAAAAAGTACACTTTAAATACCCAATGATGCACTAAATTAACGGAAAAAACGAAGTGTGGAATGTTGGACACTTCATGCACTCAACTGTCGCAGCTTTAATTACATAGCAGAGGGGAAGGGGCTGTTAGACTCCGATGTTAAATAACAAAATAAGCTTATGCAACGCACCACATGGATGAGTATATAGTGCATAAGTACATAGTGTATAAGTGCATAGTGTATAGTGTGTCGTTTGGGACGCAACTATTGTGTTAACAATTAGCATTTGCTGAATTAGCAAGTTATAGCTGGCTACATTTTCACTACTAAAAATATAAGTTAAGATGGTGGCGCCGATAGCCCCGTGGGCAGCGCGCTGACATATTGCATCATTGCGCTACGGGCGACCCGAGTTCGAGTCCTGGCTCGCGGACCTTTCCCGATCCCGCCCCCTCTCTCTCCCACTTCGCTTCCTGTCTGTTTACTGTCCTATCATAGTAAAAGCAAAAACGCCAAATATATATAAGTTAAGATAATTTTAAGTTTAATGTATGAATTAACTTAAAAAATTCAAGTTAAGAGCAATTAAAATGTATGAGTACAAAATTGAAATCTGCCAGTTCTGCATATTTAAACTTTGAATTTCTTAACTTAAAAAATTTGATATAACTGATTACCTCATTTTTTTATTTTTTTATTTATTTTTTTATTTTGAGTTTTGCCAACTTATTCGGGTTAACAGTGCATACAAACACATAAAATGCAATAAAACAAAAAAACAAGACAAACCAAATGGTATCACTTAAACACACTCACACAAACCCTACACTCGATTGGGTTGTTTTAACCTAGCGGTTGGGTTAAATGTTTGCCCAACCTGATGGGTAGTTTTATTTAACTCAACTATTGTTTAAAAATTAGGCTTCTGTATTTCTTGAACATAGTATGAACATTTATTAATAAGTTTAATGAATAATAATTAAACAATAAACATTTATTAAATTGCTTATTAATAAATGTTCACATTTTGATTATTATGGTTGCCTCTAGCAATTATGATTTTTAATTTCCAACCTATTTTGGGTTCATTTTAAGCCAGCCATATAGTATTTTATAAACAATAGTTGGGTTAAATAAAACTGCCCAGCACGTTGGGCAAACATTTAATGCAACCGCTGGGTTAAAACAACCCAATCGCTGAGTTTGTCCATTTTCAATCCAGCTTGGGTTGTTTTTAACCCAGCATTTTTAGAGTGTATCCTTAAAAGCTACTGAGAAGGTAGTGGACAAATACTTAAATACTCTTTGTAAATACTTTCTAAACAAGAGCAATTTTAGTGAAACGCATCTGAACTTGAGAAGAAAGACATGTGCAACATGATTGAGTAAGTACTGGTGTATCATTTATGTTCATTTCAGATAAACAAGATTCTTGTTGTGGGCCTATTTCCAGAGGACTGGACACAGTTACTCTCTACTCTGACAGCATGGGAGAAGGGAAGACAAGAACCAGACTCAGCAGGAGGAGTATGACATATGTTAAAAAAAAGGGGGTCTACTAAACCCAAAAGAAAGAAAGTAATGTTCTTCTGAAATATTGACCCTACAGGGTTTTTCAGTTCAATATATAAGAGAGGTAAAGGTCCAGATGTGTATAGCTTTGTAGAAGAGGCAGTAATGTTCCTTGTCGTCCTGTCAATGTAAGCTGAACTGGTTAGCAATAATTTTTCAAGAAGTCTTCCAGAACTCTCGTGCTTAACTATTACTTACTCCTCTTCCTTCCCTAGTAGGACATAAGGCATCAACAATTTGCATCCACTTAACTCGATCATTGCAGCATGATGTGCCTTGCACATGTCAGACCCATCTCCTTCAATTCTGCCATCACTTCTCCATGTTGTTTTAGGTCACCCTTGTTTTCTTCTGCCAGGTGGTATCCGTCTCAGGGCAGTCTTTGGGATTTGGTCCTGGTCCAATCTGAGAACATGTCCTTAACTAAATGCTGAGGGATACATGCATGCATACATGCATTTGGCCAAGTGATTACAGAGAATGTTATCCTTTTCATCCATTGTCACGACAATAGAAATCTATTGAATATAAAGAATATAAATAGATATGTGGCCAACAGCCATACCGGCCTCTTAGAAAATGGTTTGCGTGTGTCAGAACAGATATTGCACACAAAACAATGGAAATTTCCTGAACTTTGTTAATTATAACCAGGTCAAGGAGCCAATATCTGGCATCCAAATGCCTGCAGCCTCATACAGTATATGGGGGTTTGCAACACAAAAAACTGAAAAATAGCCTCCTCAAAAGACCAAACATGGACTGTTTAAGTTCGAGATAGCAGATATTGCAACACAGATGGGTGTTGAGTGGTCTGTTTAACGTACTAATTGGGAAAGATTCCGTTAGCTCCAGCCGTTGGGTTGTACTTGCATTTTGTATGTAAATATATGAAAAACATTGTGTTTCATAACTCTGATTTAATGATGCACTCAAAAAGTCTTACATAACACAATGAGCAGTTTATCATTGCAACATATTACACACAAATCCACAAAAGTTTAACATCATGCCGTTGAACTGTCAGAACATGTGGAAATTCTTTTTTTATCAGTCATAGAGATCACCACTGTTATCAGTTTGTGATGTGTTTAATTGCAAAAAAGTCTTCTACTTCCTCTTAAAATTGTTGCTGATAAGTACATCTAAGTGCATCTACATAAGTGAAAGTCAAATTTGATCTTGAACCACAAAATGTTTTTCAAAACAGCAAATACTGACAAGCATAAGAACTGTTGATATTGCTCTTGCCCAGTTAACTCTACGTAGAGATATATTTTGAATAATATAATATAATATAATATAATATAATATAATACACCAATATGTAAAGTGAATAACACTTTTTTATTGTTAAAATAGCACCTGTCAAGGGGTGGGATATATTAGGCAGCAAGTGGACAGTCAGTTTTTGAATTTCATGTTGGAAGCAAGAAAAATGGGCAAGCATTGTCAAAGTGACTTTGACAATGGCCAAATAATGACTGGGTCTTGTAGGGCGTTCCTGTTATGCAGTGGTTAGAAACTACCAAAAAAGGTGCAAGTAAGGACAACCGGTGAACTGGCGTCAGGGTCATGGGTGCCAAAGGCTCACTGATGCACATGGGGAGCAAAGGACTAGCACATCTGGTCCGATCACAAATGAGCTACTGTAGCTCAAATTGCTAAAAAAATGAATGCTGCTTATGATAAAAAGATGTCGGAGCACACAGTACATCACAGTTTGTTGCATATGGGGCTCCATAGCTGTAGACCTTTCAGAGTGCCCATGATGACCACTGTCCACAGCCGAAAGTGCCTACAATGGGCACATGAGCATCAGAACTGGACCAGGGAGTAATGGAAAAGGGTTGCCTGGTCTGATGATGATGAATCATTTTCTTTTAGATCAGGTGGATGGCTGAGTATGTGTGTGTCGTTTACCTGGGGAACAGATGGCAGCAGGATGCACTATGGGAAGAGGGCAAGCCGGTGGAGGCAGTGTTATGCTCTGGGCAATGTTCTGTGGAGAAACCTTGTGTCCTGGCATTCATGTGGAGGCTTTGACATGTACCACCCACCAAAAGATTGCTGCAGACCACATACACCCCTTCATGGCAATGGTGTTCCCTGATGGTTGTGGCCTCTTTCAGCAGGATTGTGCACCTTGACACACTGCAAAAACTGTTTAGGAATGGTTTGAGGCAGGGCCATAACCACCATAGACATTGAGGGGGACAATTCCCCCCTAATAATTAATTAGAAATTGCCAAATTGCCCACGACCCACAGTAATATGTCTCTGTTTGAGGAACATGACAAAGAGTTGAAGGTGTTGACTTGGGCTTCTAACTCCCCAGATCTCAATTTGATTGAGCATCCGTGGGATTTGCTATACCAGCAAATCTCCCAAATGGAGGTCGCACCTCACAACTTGCAGACCTAAAAGACCACAGGACATTCAGAGGTCTTGCACTGTAAAAAGTAATACGCTCTACCTACTTAATAAAATTGTAGCAACATTTAAGAATTGAGTTAGAAGAAATCAAATTAATTCCTTAAAAGTCAACCATTTAAAATGTGTAAAATTAGCAAACACCATTACAAAATCCACAAACTGACATAAAAAGCAAAGAGTCAAACTGCCCAACTAAATGAAACACTGAGCACCATAATGGTGATCAAACATTTTCAATACAATCAACATCAACATCTAAACCTCTGTTAATTCTTGTGTTTCTCTTTCATTCAGTGATTCTGCTTGTTATCATCAGGTGTCTTCAATGCTAACAATAAAAAATAAAGAGTCCTTAATTCATCTTTGATGTCTGACTGTTATTCAGATATTTTTGTTTAAATTTCACTTAAATGTGCTGTCAGGGGTCTTTTCCCACTAAACTGTTTAATAGTGGTGTTGATGACATTTTATTTAAACAACAACAAAAACAACCATTACTAGACTCAGAAAGGCGTAGAAAAGTTTTTATTAATGTGGCAATACATGAGATGTACAGGACTTATGAAAAAAATATGGCTTTATATATGCAAAGGATTCCACAGCTTTTTTTACTGGGTGGTTGTGCTGTCAATCCAACTAGTGTAGTGGGAGATGATCGTGTAGAGTCCAGGCTTTTTGGTGGAGCCACATTTCTTCCCTCCATTAGAGGTTATCCCCACAGCAACGCCCTTGTATAAGAGAGGACCTCCGGAGTCACCCTATTAGAGAGAAAGACAGCAGAAGTGAGAGAGGTCATATATTAGAGTTTGTCTCCACCTATAGCGGTCATGTCAGTGATTCATTAACCACTGCAGTGAAAACTTACATCACAGGTGTCCTTTCGTCTTTCTGCAGCACAGAGCATGTTGCTGGTGAACTTCGTTCCATAGTAGTCACCGCGACCACATAGAAATCGCATCATGACCGTGATACTGAGCTCTTGCAATTTGTCCGGTCGTCCTCCCAGGTTGTTCAAAGAGCCCCATCCAGCCGTTTCCACGACAGCAGACTCCTTGGGATCAGCCTCTTCATCACGTTGGAATTTCACTGGTTTCACTGCATAACTCTCAGTGACTGGCTTTTCCAGCTGTCAATAACAAAAGCATTCTATGATTTTGACAGTCTACTGTAGAAAACTGATCTATATATATATATATATATATATATATGTGTGTGTGTGTGTGTGTGTGTGTGTGACCCGTGATGTCAATTTTGGTCATAGTTGAAGTTTTCACAAAAATGAGTTCATTAAGCCCTCTTCTAGCAATCCAATGCTCCAAATAGCAATTAAACATCTAAAAGTATCTTTATTTGTAAATTTTCTGAGAAGAGTACATGTCCTTTGACAGTTTTTCTCTGCTCGCTTCTCGACGACTGGCGCTTCCCCTCAGCACAAGTTTGGTATCGTTGTAAAACGCAGAACTCCCACTTTGTGAATATTCATAACGAATTCTCAATGGCATGAGTTTGAACCAATGAAATGTGATATTCAAACTCACACTGATGTAAACAAAACCATTTTACTCGCGCTGACTGACAGATCTGAAGCGCGCGCACAAAGACGCCTCAAGGCAGCGAGCGATCCCGATATACACATATAAACAGAATTTACAGAATTTCAAAAATCTGTCTTGGCGAGTATTCACGCAAACATTATCTGTTATGTCTTAAGTGAACATTTGGTTAACTGTTGGGGAAAAACATCTGATGTGTAACATTATGTTAGATCCGTGTGATACAGTAGGTCTTAATATATAGGCTGTCTGTTTCAATAATGTTAATCAAACAATTGTGGAATCATGGAAAAAAGTTAAATATGTCTATTATTCCTATAGGTATAAGTTTTTGACTTGGTTTGTGCCAAATTTGCTGGTATTACCAGGGATTTTAAGGCTGATTCTGTCGACTTCAAACTAGTGTAGCTCAGTCATTTTGTCAGATTCCAACAAATCATATATCATTTTGAAGGGTTTTTTTTAAAGAGAATGTGAGAATAACAACTCATTTTTGAAAATGCGCAAAATTGCGATTCATTTTGCGAGCACAGGTCACACACACACACACACACACACACAGAGGTTTGTTTTTGCTATCAAAGTGAGGACATTCCATAGGCGTAATGGTTTTTATACTGTACAAACTGTACATTCTGTCCCCCTACACTAACCCCACCCCTAAACCTACTCATCACAGAAAACATTCTGCATTTTTACATTTTTAATAAAACATTGTTTAGTATGTTTTTAAAGCTATTTTAAATATAAGGACTCATGAAATGTCCTCATATTTCATTTTTACGTCATAATACCAGTGTAATACCCATGTCATTATAGATATATATATATATATATATATATACACACACACACACACACAGACTGATTTTCAGCTACATGATTGGATCACAGCATATACCTTGAGCAGAGCAATATCATTGTCATAGTTGCTTATGGTGAAATCAGGATGGCTGTAGACTACATCAACACCAAATGTTTGTTTAGTGTCCTCAGCAGCAGACAGGGAGTGAGCACCCAACACAACCTTAACACCGGACGACCTCCTGCAACAAACAGGATATTTATCATTTTGCAACTTCGTATTGCAACTTAGTATTTCTGCAAATTCAAAACAAAATCAAAACAAACCCTCTAAATAAATCACAGCAATCTAGGACGGAAATCATTTCATCTTTGCATCACAAAGCTGTCGGACAGCTCTCCAGTGTCATTATGTTACATACCCGTCCTGAAAGCAGTGTGCTGCACTCATGACCCACTGACTGGAGATCAGAAAGCCACCGCACTCATGTTTTCCATTCCACTGAAGTGAAGCCATGTACGGACGGGAGTGAGCATCAGCCTCACTTCCTCCTGTAATGCATTCGCCTGCACATAACACAATAATTAAACCCTACAACATGAGGAAAACCTCATTGATCAAACAAAATATATCTATTCCCCATGCTTAAATGTAGAAATGCGCAACAAAAATGGATATCCTGTAGCGTAAATAGACAAAAAGTAGTGATATTGTATATTACTCACCAGTTTGAGATGCTGCATAGAGCAGCAAAGAGGCAAATATCAGTCTATTCATAGTGAACGATTGTTGTCTACTTCGGAGACTGAAGACCACTGAGTGCGGGCTGAGCTTTATATAATGCCCAGAGAGAGGCAGAGGGTGTGTAGGGGTGTTCTTACTGTTTTCATTCTTTTCCCAATCGCCCATCAGGCAAGAAAAAACAGGAATATGCCATAAATCTTCTTCTTCATCTTATCTTTTCCTTTACATCTACTCTGTGTCTCTTTCGCTTTCCCTTTCCTCCAAATGTTTCCTTTACTGTAATCATGTCTTTTGTTATTTTCTAAGTTAAGAGAGGACATAAGTGTTTGTACAGAGTGCAATAAATCAATAATCTGAAGAACTTTTTCCACTATAAAAAAAGCCTTTTGTGCATTTGAAAGATGGATGTTAAAGGTTCTTCATGGATAGATGCCAACAAGGAAACTTTATTTTTAAGAGTGTACTGTGACCATGGCATTTTTAAATAAATAATCTATAATTAAAGGTACACTATGTAACTTTTGTTCAAAATCAACAAAATTTAAATAATGAGTAAATACTTTATCAGTCCTTCTTCCAAAACTGCACTGCATACAGTTGTATTAGGTAGTCACATTTGGTGATATTTATTAAATTGTAGAGTAACCTAAATAAAACCCACTGAGAGCTAATGTAGTGCTTAAGTTGATTTTGATACACATTTTTCAAAGTTCACGAAGAGAAGCTAAGCAATCCAACTCAATTTCTGTTCGCTTCAATATAATGTCCGCAAGGGGGCAGCAGAGACTGATTATATAGCTGTCAGTGGATTTTGCAGGGACGGCGAAAACAGCCTGCTTTACCGGTCATGGGACACTTTTCCGGCAGTTGTGTGATGTATATAATCATAAATGTAACTGTACTAAATAAATAACTTGACACAAAGATACATATCTTAACTGAAAGATTTTAAAAAAACAGCAAGGCGGCCTAAGCTGCACTTTTGTGTCTCCATTGTGTAGAGGTGTGAGAAGAAGTGAACTGACCCCTTTTGATGGGGTCAGAGGTCAGTCTGTATTCTGTGGCTTGCATAAGAGTGATTGACAGGAGGAAGTATCTCCTTGACCCGAGGAAGAGAGAAGCTTTAGTTTGTCAGTAGATGATATAAACATCATTTGCTCTGTTTAGTCTTATTTTACATATTTTACGTCAGTGCTTCTATTGGTGCTGTTATTGATCATATTTAAGTTTTGATAAAGCAAACTCCATTCATTCATCTCATTAATGTTTTGTTTAGTTTTATTTACTTCTGAAAATTCAATAATTTGTTAAAAAAAAAAAAAAAAAAAAATAGGGTCATAAAATCCTGCTTTTGTTTGGATGTGTTGTGGTATGGGGTTTCCTCTTCCTCTCTTGTCCCTATAGGGGCCACTCTCATCTTTTAACACTTTTAATGGATAGGAAGTAGGTTTCCTTCTTTACCCCACCCCCTCCAAACACATCTTAATCAAATGTCCTCTTCATAGTCTCAATTTTGATATTAAAATCCATTCTCTCTTTTACCACCATCTCTGTATGTTTCTCTCTCTTTTTAGCCCACTTCTACATTTACAGTAACATTGCATTATTAAACCATGAGAAGGGCACAGGTGACCTGTCAATTGAATGGTCACAAAGGGGTCAGACAATAAGGTCATGACCGAGCTCGGTCTGTCACTCCATCTAATCTGAGACTACATTCTGTTAGGTATAATCCAACAGATTATCAAGAAGAGGAAACTCGGGAGATATTCACCCAACCACCCAAGCCTTCAAATTCTCAGGTTGAGAGTCCTCGTGCATCTGCTGATCTTCTGATATCCCCATGGGAGAGAATATTCTTTGGACGAAAGGTGGCAGCTGGGATTAGAGAAACGATTTCTCGGAACATGAGAAACCGCCACTGAATGACGTCTTCCTCTGCTTAAGTACTTAGTATATAGTGTCTTCAAAGCCTAAAAATGGTATACAAACAAACTCCTCCCCCATTAGAAACCCACTAACAGGCATTGAGGGATTAGTGTGACCAGTTTGGTGGTGTCCATTGAATTGTCCCTCTTTTTTTTGGATAAGAATGTAGCCAATGTAAAGGTGTAACAGTACACAAAACTGACGGTTCGGTACGTACCTCGGTTTTGAAGTCACGGTTCGGTTTGGTACGCTTTCGATACAGCAGGGGGGAGAAAACTAAACATAAAATTTCTTCTTTTTTTATTAAACAGTGGTTTACTGAACAAATTGCATCTCTGTTTTTAAGTGAATTCTATTATAACTAAAAGTTTCTTAATGATAAAAAAAATTGCTAATACTGTAAACTATATAGGAAGCCCTTACTTTCTCATTACTATAATATAAAAAAAAAAGGTGAGCCCAAACTATTAACCTAATTTCAGTTGCTATTTATTTTTATATATAATAATCAACACTCAGATAACAAATTGTATGCAAACATGTAAACTGCACATAAGGCAAAATCTAAATCTAATTATAAAATTATGTTTTTACTCCAATTCGTTGTTGACATATAGCCTAATCATTTACACAAGCTGTCATTTTCATGACAGATTTATTAAACATAGGCCTACATCAAATAATCAAGACAAACAGGTTAAGTAAAATATAATTAATATTTAGACTAATATAGTGCATATATTTAGCTTAAGAGTTCATTTCTCTAGTGAACTAACAAGCTGTGGACACTGAATGGCTTTTCTGAGGTAAATGAAAGCTACGTTGTTTACAAGCTATTTTATTGACGTCTTTCCGAGGTTGAAACAGTGATTGAGCGATAATACGAGATATGATACGTTTCAGTAAGTTGTACTGTATCTTCCAACATACCTTAAGATGTCCATTGTTTATTAGTAGTGAAGAGGAAGAGATGATGATCGCGTTCACTCGCGCTCCACGCTGTCGCTTGAAATGAGGCGCCTGTACAATGATCTGTCGCGCCACATTCAAAGAGCGTCAAAACGGCATTTTTTTGTTTTGTTTGAATTTCGTGATAAAATGGACAGAATTTGAAAGATGACACTTTGTTTCTTATTGAAAAGTAGCTAACAAAACGCGGAGTTTATTGTGATTATTGATGGTTATTGGTGGTTAATGGTGGTTAGGCTACAAGGCTGTATTCGTTGTGTACACATGTACCAAAAATTTTCGGGACGAATACGTGTACTGTTACACTCCTAATTACAATTTAATCAAATGTCAAGGAAGAATTTAGTTTTGTGACATAAGGTAAAGTGAGGTCAACCTCAATAACAGGCCAGTGCTGAGCCGGGACAGCAGGGGGTTGGGGCGTTTGGTATGCCATTAGAGTACCGCGGTTTGTACCGTGGGGTGGTGTATCGCGGTTTTACAGTTCGGTTTGAATATCGTTACACCCCTACAGAGCCCCGCACATGACATGCAAGATCACCCACATGCGCATGATTTATAAATCGAGGGAACGAAATAGTAAATCGTGCGCACGATTTAGCCTACTATTTTTTTCCTGCATGTCATGTCCAGGGCTCCATACACCCATAAATAAATAGTAAAAAGAATAAAGTGTGAATAGAAGAGAAAACTGACATATTCATTTAGTAAACTATTTTATCCAATGTGATTTTTATTTTATGTATATTGCTTTGATACAACTTGGACTGTGAAAAATGCCACACAAAATAACTTGATTAGACAAATAAGAAGAATACAAGCAGAATCAGTCCATCTAAGGAGAAAAACAATGCTAGTAGTGTTGTTATACCAACTAGCAAACCTCAGATTATCAAATCAGACACAATGACCGCAATGACCATCTCCAAACAAACGAGAGCTCAAAAGATAGTCTGCGAGCCAAACGATCCTTAATTAATTGATTTAGATAATTATGGGGTTGGTGCGGTCGAGCCTGTGAGCATGAAAAGGGCACAAAGGCATTGAAGAGGCCTTTAATACTGTGTTTGTGCCTGAATACTGTACATGACCTCTTGTTAAACTGCGCGGGCCGCCAACAACTAACCAGGACACAATGTTCATTTCAGACAGACCTCTCATGTCTTCTCACATGGCATGCACACGCTAACATGAAAATCTGTGTAGACAAGATTCAGAAGTACACTGTATTGTGAGTTTTTCTTGAAGTCATTCTGCATTATGCTGTAGTGTTGGTATGCATTTGCAGATCATGACTTTTGGGAGTAATATGATAAAAGTGAAACATGTTACTTTAATTTTTGTTTCATTTATTGAGGCCAAAGTCTTGCATTTTACCTTTTGAATTTTTTATGTTATATTACTCGAAGACAAGAACGGAGGAGTAGTTTCTTTGCTTTTTTTTACAGACATGACATACTAATAGCAAAGATGAACGATGTAAATCTGAAATTTCCAACCAAATCAGACCCATTCACGCATAAAATAAATCATAATTGTTGGCTTACAATAGTTAATCGGGATAAGGAGAGAGAACAGTTTTGAACTCTTGTTTACGTGTGTGTGTGTGTGTGTGTGTGTGTGGTCCACGTATTCCCTTATATTGTGAGGAACAAATGTCCCCATAGGGCAGGTAAAACCTGAATTTTTTTATGTTATAGGAACAAAATTCAGGAAAAAGCTTATAAATCATACTAGATTAAGTTATTTATTTTTTTAAATGTTAAAAATACAGAATGGTTTCTGTAAGGGTTAACTCGGGGTCGGCTAGGGGATAGAATCTACAGTTTATACAGTATAAAAATCATTATGTCTGGGAGAATCCTCATAAAACACAGAAACCCAACATGTGAGTGTTGTATTTTTACAAAAGTTTGGAATAATTAAGATTTTTTAATGTTGTTTTAATGTTTTTTAATGATGTTTTTGAAAGAAGTCTCGTATGCTCACCAAGGCTCCATTTACTAGATCAAAAATACAGTAGAAATGTAATATTGTGAAATATTACAATTTAAAACAACTGTTTTCTATTTTAATATGTCAAAAAGAAATTAATACTTTTATTCAGCAACTCATTGATCAAAAGTGACAGTAATGACAAAAGTGTTTTCAACATTGATAATAATAAGAACTTTTATTTATTAATAAACATCTTCTATAGTGTACATCTCTAATAGCACAGTAATGTAAAATACAACGACAAAAAAACTGCTGTTTTGGGATTGGTGTTTCTGTGTAGTTCAGCATTACACTGGGATGAGTGTTTCTCTTTCACTATTAATTAGAACAAATCAAGCAAATTAACTTTGAGCCCAAATCCTGTTAAAGACTATGGCTGACCAGGATGGTCTCGATTCTTACTGTCCTATCCTTTAAAGAAAGATGTTGAAATGTATTGAAATTACACATTTAATATTTACACATTTTCTGGTCAGCACAGCTAATGTTTGCCTATGTTTGTATGATTAGTATCTTTGACAGTAGACGTATATGGTTGTCTTTAAAAAGCAATGTGTGAGTTTATAAGGAGGTTGTGTACCACTTCAGAATCACTGCACAAGAAGTCTTTGTCCTCGTTATTCTGTCCTCTTCAACAATACTCTGGAAAAACTGGTTTCTTTTACTGCATCTTGGTTAGTCCCATTTGGTCATTTTTTCCTGCCTGTTTTCATATCATTTTCTGGTCCAAATCAAATAATTAAGTTTCTTTTTTTTTAATTTACTTTAAACGCATAGTATGATAAATAGCTTTATGTATCAACTCTGCTGAAAGATCTTGATTATGTCTTTAAGTATTTTAATATAAGTTCCAAAAGTCATCTTGAAATGAGACATGGGTTTCACAGACAGGAGATTAACCATCAGGCATTAAAGGCGCCTCATGTCTGGCCTCTACTGGCCAAAGACAGCTGATGAAAGCACTGGTGGATCAGTTAAATGGTCTGACAATACTTTCACCTTGACACACACATTAAAAAGTCGTGAGCTATTTTCTAATTTTGTTTTTGGCATGAATTAATGTATTCAGGTTGATTTAGTGATCTTAAATAAAGGTAGGGTAGGCAACACTTTTTGTTATAATGGTTGAAACTCTCTTCACTTCCTGATAGCAATCAGTAATATAAGTGGTCTAAATATTAAAACATGTACATATATCTTCTGTGGAAGTCTCAGGACCAAAAAATGTTTGTCCAATCAATGCATTCGGTCCGTTCATGTGTTTTGAAGGAAGCGTGGCTTTGGAGATGCTCTGAAGGGAGGGTGGTATCTCATGCTTTTCAAAGCTATTGCTAGCCCCTCCGAAATTGTCTACCCTACCTTTAAAGGGGTGGTTGATGATGATTTCACTTTTTTAACTTTAGTTAGTTGCTGTTTGAGCATAAACAACATCTGCAAAGTTCGACGCTCTGAGTTCAATGCAAAGGGAGATTTTTTTTTTTTTTTTTTAAGAATTCTCTGTTTAAGGCCTACAACAAACGGCTGGTAGGGACTACAATGATCTTCTTTCCTGGTTAGTTACATTACTAACCCTAAAATTTACATAAACCCTGCCCCCGGGAACACACAACAAAGGGGATGAGGCCATGTTGAGCTGCTTTATGCTGGGTACACACTACAACATAATCGGGCTGATTTTGGGCCGATTTCTCCCCTTATCTACAATATTAACTATGTCCCGATTATCTTGATGGTTCTACAGATTATCTTATCAGATTTTCCTGTGGTGTGAGGTGTGTTAAGAGTGGCTGAATCTGCTCAGAAGAACGTCGGAGGTGCCCCGATCGCGATCAGAAATCCTGAAGTGTGGGGGTAACCCCGAAGACAAACGCACGCACGCTATGGAGATTATGACGTGAAACGAAACAATATCCAATCAGAAAGTGAGCTGACAGAAGACAGAAGCGTAACAAACGCAGTCATGGCGCAACATAAAGTTAAATGGATTTGGACAGCAGAGATGGAGGATCAGCTTGACGATTTGTGGCAACAGCACGAGTATTTATACAAAGTGTCTTGTAAAACATACCAAAATCTTTCCAAACACTATCATCGCAATTTCTTCCTGCATATCGTCCGTCATGTTTATTCTGAAGTCTCTAGAGATTTTGCGAGATTTCTCGTGTTCACAGTCGGGACTCTGGTTGAAAATCTGTGTGTGGTGTTTGTCACATCATGGCACACCACACACTATAGGATCAAAATGGCTAAATCTAGGATTTTTTGTCCTATGTGTGTGGTCTCTCACACTTTGAAAATCTTATAAGTTTTCAAAAATCTTTTAGTGTGTACCCAGCATAGAGAAGAGGAAGAGTTGTTGTAGTAGAGATTCTTTCTTTTCCATGAATTGGCCAAACGCGCTCGAATTCGATCTGAAACAATTTGAATTCGTTCGGACCGCTCTGTCACTGAATCATCTGAAGTTGTTTCTCGGTCAGTAACAACAAATACAGAACAAATAGTGCTGTTTTCAGGTGTTTCACTAGTTTACTTTGATCTACGCAGCACGGCTCATGTGGATAACGGAACGAAAGCTTAAAGGAGCTGCGTTTATTCCCGGTCCCGGATACCATTATTAAACAGCGTTGGTACATCTAGTGAGAAGCGTTTTAATTCGACACACACCTCTCGTTTACAAACTACAAATCATTTGATGATTAAACTAGTTTTAATGAAACAGCCTCAACATTCCAAACAAGACTGATGAGGAAAACAGGAGAAGCGTGCCATGAATGAAGATAGAAGACTTTTAAATCCCAAAATCACCACACTTACAAACATTTACCATGAACTGTAGTAAATTACCATGGTTTGTGGAAATGTGGAATATTTATATTGAAAACTATGTTATAGCCATTTATATTGCAATATATTTATTAGGTGGGTATATATAGGAGAATATATAATTCATTTCTTTGTGAAGGTGTGTGTACTTTTTACCTGTGTTTAGACGTTTTTTATAGGCCTATATAACATATCATAACATAATATAATTTGACAGTGGTAGTGAGTAGCCATGTATGGTTTTAACTGTGGTTACCAAGTCTCACTGTAAGAATATTTTCATATAAGCCTAATAATTAATTAAATAGAGGGGAAAAAGAAAGAAGGGGGCTAGGAGCAGCAGCTCATTTGCATTTAAAGGGACACACACAAAAACTGCCGTTTTTGCTCACATCCAAATAGGGGCAAATTTGACAAGCTATAATAAATGATCTGTTTTGAGTTGCAACTTCACAGACACATTCTGGGGACAGCAGAGACTTATATTACATCTTGTAAAAGGGGCATAGGTCCCCTTTAAATATGTTGCTGCATGAAATGAATTTTAGGTTAACTTTTTTTTCAGCGCTCAAATATGACCTGAAAGACAACATATCATAAAGTAGAATATGATTCCCTTCACTCTTCAAAATAAAGGTTCTTTATTGGCATCGATGGCTCCATGAAGAACCTTTAACATCCATAGAACATTTCCATTCCACAAAAGATGGAAAAAGGTTCTATATTTGTTATTTTTGCCTTTATTGAAATAGTATAGCTGGAGAGAGGACCGAAAATGAAGTGGGAGAGAGAGGGGGTCGAGAAAGAACTCGAACTTAGGTTGCCCAAAGCGCAACGGTGCTAGGCCTACATGTCAGAGCACTACCAACAAGGCTTTATTTTTGAGAGTGTTTACGCACAATTGAAGGTGAACAGAATCAATATTGTTGTGAATGGCAGAGGCCTTGTAAATTTTGCTCTGGAACAGCTTTATCAAAGTCTATCAGGATCTTTACTAATGAACATGAGTGATGATACAATATGTTCCCTTAGTTTCCTCTGTGGTACTGAAGGGAACAGTGCCTGCACCTGTGCCCTCTGGCAGTATGAGAAAAAAGGAAAAAATTATTCTTGGCAAAAACAGTGGTTGAGACCTGTCGCACGCCAGACCCTGCTAAGACCACACGCAGGTGTGTGTGTGTGTGTGTGTGTTTGAATGTGTGTGGTCTTGTGTGGCAACAGTTATCAAAAGTGGGAGTTTCTGTGCCTTAAGAGATGTTTCTTCTCGTGTCTGAGCGTAATGTCCCACCTCTCCATCACTCCACATAACCTCCCCCCTCTCCCTCTCCTGAGTCCCGTGTTCAGTTCTGGACAGTTTCCAATGGAAAGGATTATTGTTAAATTCACATAATCTCCTGTGTTTCCTCCAGAAAATCTGACTTTTTAGTCTTTTAAACAATTCACACAGCTAGTCTATAATAATTATTATGTCCACCCATAGAGGTTCATTACACAGAGTGCAGCATATGGCTCAATTGATTTAATACACATTAAAATTCATTTTAAATCTAAATGAATGCAGATAACAAACAGTCAGTAATCTATAACGTATTGCCTGTCACACACTACTGACTAGGCCACTTGCAAGTTTGCAGGCTACCTATCATTATCCTTCTGGTTTTTTCCCATGGGATGCAGTAATCCAGGTCTTCTCTTCATTGTGAAGCAAGTATCCGCTTCAGTGGTGGGCCAGAGAGTATTGGAAGGGGATTCCCAAGATTCCCAGACATCATGCAGTTCCTGATCTCCTGACTACTTCACCTCACCTCAAATATTCCACAAGTATTATCTCTCACTGCACTCTGCTATATCAAAAAATACAGCAGTGGCCGGAATTTTGGAATCAGTTGGCAAATGGACATATTTTAAAAGAATATTCCGGGTTCAAGAAACGTGAAACTTTTATAATTTTAAAAAAGCACTTACCTTAATTCTTCTGTTAAAACTTGTGTATTATTTTTATTATTATCATCTTTTTTTTATGGTTGTTTTTAGAGTTTTAAGCATTACTTTGTCATTGCAACAAAGTTGTAAAATTAGATATAACTTTACACTGAAAGGACCACACTGCAAAAAAAAAAAGAAAAAAAAAAAAAAAGCTTGTCTTACTTAGATTTTTTTGTCTTGTTTCCAGTCCAAATGTCTAAAAATTCTTAAATCAAGAAGCGTTTTCTAGACAAGCAAAATTTATTGTCTTGTTTTCAGAAAAAAATAAGTTAAAAATTAAGTTTTTCCTTAAAACAAGCAAAATAATCTGCCAATGGGGTAAGCCAAATAATCTTATTTAACAAGACAAAAACTCGAAGTAAGAAAAGCATTTGCCTACTGCAGTGCAGTAGGCATTTCTTTTCACTCTAAATTCATGCAACATGCATATTGCTCACATCTTGTGCTATACTATTGAAACAGTGGGTATTTGAAGGTTTATGAATTGTAACTTGTAAGTCCCTCACTGTCAGCTGGATTATTCCTATAGAATCTGCAGTAACTTTTTGGTACTTTTGTGTCAAGTTTCCCATCAGCATAATGTACAATATTTTTAGTCGTCAGAAAATGTACACTTTCAATGAATACTGTATATAATTAGATTCTAAACTAGTAGATTGTAATGGATTTTACGTTTGAAGTAGCCACCCAACATCAGAAATAAAATTGTACAAAGTATATAAAATGTCCTTAAAGGGTTAGTTCACCCAAAAATGAAAATTCTGTCATTAATTACTCACCCTCATGTCGTTCCACACCCGTAAGGCCTTCATTCATCTTCGGAACACAAATTAAGATATTTTTGATAAAATCCGATGGCTCAGTGAGGCCTGCATTGACAGCAAGATAATTAACACTTTCAGAGGCCCAGAAAGCTACTAAAGACATATTTAAAACAGTCCATGTGACTAGAGTGGTTCAACCTTAATGTTATGAAGCGACGACAAAATAATGACTTTATTCAACAATATCTAGTGATGGGTGATTTCAAAACAATGCTCCACGAAGCTTTGAAGCTTTATGAATCTTTTGTTTCGAATCAGTGGTTCGGAGCGTGTATCAAACTGCCAAAATCACGTGATTTCAGTAAACAAGGCTTCGATATATCATAAGTGTTTTGAAATTTCAATGGTTCACCACTGGGGGGCGTGACTTTGGCATTTTTGATACACGCTCCACACCACTGATTTGAAACAAAAAATTTGTAAAGCTTCGAAGCTTCATGAAGCAGTGTTTTGAAATCGCCCATCACTAGATATTGTTGAATAAAGTGTTATTTTGTTTTTTTGGTGCGCAAAACGTATTCTCGTCGCTTCATAACATTAAGGTAGAACCACTGTAGTCACATGAACTGTTTTAAATACGTCTTTAGTAGCTTTCTGGGCATTGAAAGTGTTAATTGTCTTGCAGGCAATGGAGGCCTCACTGAGCCATCAGATTTTGTGAAAAATATCTTAATTTTTAGGTGAACTAACCTTTTAAAACCAAACCATGCAAGTTATTAAACAGATAGATCAAAAATGAAAATTGTCTTAATTCATACCTTTGTCGTTCCAAAACTGAATTACTTTTTATGCTTGTGTGGAAAACAAAAGAAGATATTCTGAGAAATGTCCAATTATTTTATTTTATTTTTTTTATTAATTTCTTTATTTAATTAGTCCATACAGTGAAAGACAATGATCACCTAACCTTGGGGGTGTTTCCCAAAGCCAACTATGGCAAGCTGTGGCAAGTTCTGTAATTACCAATAAAGTTCAATGGAAATTCGACCAAAGTTGGTTAACGATGCTTTTGGGAAATGCACCCCTGTATGTTTACTACTATTCTTCAATATATCTTCTTTTGTGTTCTACAGAAGAGACAGGTTTGGAACAACATGATTGTGAATAAATGATGACAGAATTTTAATTTTTGGATGAACTGTCCCTTTAAACTTACTAACTTACCATCCAGAAATATGCATTGTTTATTTAAATGAATAATATATTTTCAAACATCGTTTGAATTTGAATGCGTTCATGCTTCCAGCAGCCATTAATTCTTTGCACAAAATGCAATGTGCTCAGTAGTTGTATTAATAGTCATGAGGACACTTGCATATCATGCATCTATATATTTTGGCTAGCATCTACAAAATGACAGATGAATTTATGCCAAAATACCATAGAGTCTGATTGCACAGCCTTTGATGTCAACAATAAATGACATGAGAAGATTTTCCCTTCTTTTTAAAAATGAAACTTTAGAAAAGATCGAGCTAAGATAAGCCTATTTATTTTGGTAAGATTGTATGGCCACATCCCACAACATTCAGAAGCCCTTGGATAGCATCTCGGGTATATTTATGAATGCTTAATTTTTTCATTTTAAATGTATGCTGTTATTTATTTAAAACAGAAATTTATCTCAGAAATATCATTCTGCAGAATGTGTGCCTTTGAAGTGCTCTTTGAAGCTCAGATGACAGTGCGTGAGTGAGTGTTTGGGATTGATGTGGACCTGAGCGGTGGCAAAGACGAACCCAAAGTCACTGACCCACGGCCCATTTCCACCCAACACTAACAGTCACTCAGCACTGCTTTGAGTGCAGCTGAAAACACTCATACACGCAAGCACCATATCTTACAAACAGGAAAGCATCTTATATCTGCTGCAGCACCCAGTGCGGCCCATTTCAGGCTGTCAGCCCGAGGAGGCTCCAATGAGACTGGTTGCATCAGCTGTAATCGTTTCCTCAGAAGGGAAAGCTCCTTCAGGGCATGCACTGCATGCAGTCTGGAATAGCAGATGTCACCCGAATGAAAGAACGGCATGAACTGCAAACTCTGAAATAAGACATGAAACAGGCCTTAGAGAAGTTCAACTTAAAAATACGTCAATGGCTTTTTTGCATTCACGGGACGTCTACCACCCCGCCTCGAGCATGCTCAGTCAAGAGCAGAAACCCATATCCTCCTTTGAACTTGTGATTGACAGTCAGGAATCCCCACATTTCACACTCTGAGTCTCCTGCAATAAAAACAAACCAGGACCAATGTGGATCAGGGTGTCAGTCACGAGAGAGGCGATCTCTTTCATATTCAGCCTTATAAACACTGCCGCTTTCTCTGACTAATTTGTTGAACATAGTTCAACCGCCTGCATTTGAAGCCAGCTCTGAGGGTGTTTAGGTTGGAAGTGTGGGTTCCTTTCCCTTAGGCTTTATTATGGCTAGACGAGTCGATTGTCAATAGCTGTCACCTGTCAGGAGCCAGGGCCGCATCATCTGCCTTTACCTGCCATGTAATTAGTGAAGCAACAAGCCCTTGTGTTGAAAAAATGCAGTCTGCCATGCCATGCCAAAAACACACCAAAAGCGTAGAAGGATGGTTATCTCAGTTGATTGGTTTTCCATATCGAATGGCATTCAAATGACTAATTTATTACAAAATAAAGCTTTTAATAGATATTTAAATTTTTTACCCTTTTTTTTTATTTTTTTTTTTAATTTTTTTATCCATGCTGAGCTGTTTGCAATGTCATTTTTTTAATGGACTGGGTGGCAAGACCACAGTCCTTTCCACCTGTTTCCCTGCAGCTGATCTAGACTAAGGTTCTCATAAGCCAGCCTGCTAAAAGATATATGAGAATATTAAAGAACTTAATTTCATCTTGATGCAATGAAGAACAATAGCAGCTTTGTGCAACCTCACAGACTGTTTTTCTCTGTGGTTTCGCTAATAGAAGGTTCCACCCTCTGAGATATTTGTCTTGCTAAGTGGCTTCCCTAGAGATGACTCTGAATGATAAGGCTCTAGCAGATGTAGAGCATATGCATAATGTCTGATTGACATTTACCGGGCATTAATCAACCAACACGTAGTTCTCTGGGGGTACGTGAGGTGACAAAAGGGGGTACGCGAACAAAATGCTGAGTAGTTCATTCAATTCTACCTTAAAATAATATTAAAATCGAGCATGTATTTCTAACTGGCAAAATGCCGCAAATCCAGTACATTTAATCAAATTACCTCATCATTTGCAGTCAAAAATGACTGCATCCACAGAAGCAGCACGCATATGATAGATTGCGTGCAGATTCTGCTGCCTTAAATCGCGCTAAATTACTGGCGTTCTCGACAATGCACCTTTGTAAAAGTGGGGATTTAAAACTTACTCGCATGAAGAACAAATATAGACACAGATAGTGGATTGATATCGATTTAAGACTCAAACTTTCTTCGATATATACAAAAACATACCTTGTGTAGGTTCTTGTATTTAATGCTGATAACGAGCAAGAATGCAATTGTTCCCAAATATCCACATGGCTGCAAACGTGACATTATTATACAACAAGTCAAAAAACAAAACGTACATTTTAAACACAGTACTGTCAGTATTTACTCTATTTTGCAACAACAACAAAAAAGTAGTTCTAACGAAAACCACAGCAGAACTTACGGAGCCCCGGACATGCAGGAAAAAAATAGTAGGCTAAATCGTGCGCACGATTTATTAATTCGTTCCCTCGATTTACTAAAACGTGCGCATTATTTATATTTCGTTCCCTCGATTTACTAAAACGTTCGCACGATTTACTATTTCGCTCCCTCGATTTATAAATCATGCACATGATTTATAAATCGAAATAGTAAATCGTGCGAACGTTTTATTTTATTTTTTTCTTGCATGTCATGTGCGGGGCTCCGTAATAACTACAACACGTCTGTGTTTCGCGAACAATTCTGCGTCTTTGATCGTGAGAGTCAATGATTCAATCACAGCCACTTGCTTCGTTACTGAATGAATGACTCGATGACTCACTCGTAAAAACAGTGACTTGCTGCCACCTACTGGCGGTTTTAGTTTAATATTAGTTTTACAATCATTGCTTATTTCTCTATTGAACATTTTTGTTTTTAATTTAAAACATTATATATTTTATAAAGTTATTCATAAAGGTAAAAATATGCACTGGAAAATCAATTTAGGGGGCAAATATTGCAGTCTAAGTGGAAGGGAGGGGGGTACGCAGAAGGATGGTAATCCCTTCAGGGGGTATTCCACCTTAAAAAGTTTGGGAACCACTGTTCTATGGAATTGAGGAAGCGTCAACCACAAGATTTGTTCTAGAGGTTGAGTCCTGATTACTCAAGCCGCTGTTGGTTATATTACAGCTTCTATATTACAGACAAACTAATTACAACCCAATTAGTTCATTTACCTCACCTATTTACAAAATGTAGAGATCATGATTTTAGAGGGAGACCACAAACTTTCAACAATCTTTGTGCTTTCTTTACTAAACATAAGAAATCCCACAACAGTTACAAATCTAAACTGAATACTATTTTGTATTGCCGCAAAAGACTTTTACAAATTCCTTCAAAGGAGGTTGTGTGTGTGTGTAGTGTTTATACAGAACTGTGGTTAAAAGGAGGGTCATGAAATAAAAGGTAAATAAACTTCATCCAAATACCTATGACTAATTAACTGACTAAACCTTGAAACCTGTGAAAGGACTTAAAAGGCATTGAGGCGTTGCGTATCAGGACATTTTGTCAGTTCACAAAGTTTTAACAACATGATTTAATGGAAACCAAATTATGGTGATTTAATTTATGATTTAAAAAATTCGATCTTAACTTAAACACATAATCACGCGTGTTTAAACATATAATCACATAAACACATACCTGCGAATCGATGCGTTTGTGTAAAAAAAAATCCATATTTAACAAGTTATGAAGTAAAATATCTAGCTTCCGCCAGACCGCCTTCCGTATTCAAGTTACGAAGAAAGTGTAACGCCTTTCGCGCAGTTCAAAACGCTTACGCTACGTCCTACGCCTTACGGAAAAAGTGTAACTGACTTGAATATGGAAGGCGGTCTGGCAGAAGCTAGATATTTTACTTCATAACTTGTTAAATATGGATATTTTTTACACAAATGAATCGTTTTGCTTCAGAAGGCCTTTATTAACCCCTGGAGCCGTGTATGTTTATGATGGATGGATGTGGATGAAGCACTTTCTTCAGCTCATACTCGTTGATCCCGCTCACTGCCATTATAAAGCTCGGATGCGTCAGGATATTTATTAATATAACTCCGATTGTGTTCATCAGAAAGAAGAAAGTCATATACACCTAGGATGGCTTGAGGGTGAGTAAAGCTTGGGGTAATTTTCATTTGAAAGTAAACCAATCCTTTAATACACTGATAAATCAGATAAATAAAGTAAATCAATCAGTATTTTTCTTGGAATAAAAAAATATAACAAATACCATAAAATCAATAAAAAGTCCAGTCGTCAGTTAGTTTGAAGCCTATCAGTATGAAGTCTAAATCAAATACTTTACCTGTCATATCAGGACAGCATAGTTGTATCATTACTGATGATTAACTCTTAATTATCAGAGTTAATCTGTCATATACATTTGATGTTGGTTTAGGATTGTCCAGGTGTAATCCATGTTGTTGTGATTGCATGAGTCACCCTTGAGATTCCTGTTTTGCTCAGACCTCGTTTGAGCCTGTCAGCAGCCACAGGAAGCCACACATCCATCTCTAACACCCTGCCCACACACACACACACACACACACACACACACACACACACACTGTGACACTCAAGCAATACACTCCCCCGCCCCCATCACACATGTGATTTATCAGCCTGGCACAACTACTGACATATTGGTATCTTGGGATATGTGTCACGACTCGTTACATATACAATGTATCGGATATTTATTTAAGCGTACTTCAAATCTAGGATAAATCAAAACAATTGCGTACCTGAAATGCATTTATTTGAATTTGACAGATATACATATACTCGACGTGACGTAACGTCCATACAAGGACCCAGACAGCTGGGAAATGACTATATAATGTGTGTCTGTCGGCAGTGGCGCATTGGTTTGTTTGAACCATTCTCTGGTTGCTTTGAGTTCTGCGTTGTCTTTAAAGCCTCAAGTTTCTCATTGCCTCACATCCCGAGACGCAAAAATGTCTCTTTTGTCATGAGAGACTGGGTCCTTGGAAATTGACAGCAGCTTACTTCTGCATTTTTGGTCGCCCTTTATCTTCATCTTTATGTACTAACATTTACATTAATAATTTGATACAATGCACATATTGTGTAAATAAAACTCTAAAAATGCTGGGTTAAAAACAACCCAAGTTGGGTTGAAAATGGACAAACCCAGCGACTGGGTTAAAAGTTTGCCCAACCTGCTGGGTAGTTTTATTTAACTCAATATTGTTGGTAACACTTTACAATAAGGTTCATTAGTTAAACATTAGTTAATGTATTAACTAACATGAACTAACCATGAGTAATACATTTGTTACTGTATTTACTAAACTTTGTTAACGTTAGTTAATGAAAATACAGTTGTTCATTGTTTGTTCATGTTCACATTGCATTAACTAATGTTAACAAGATTTTAATAATGTATTAGTAAATGTTGAAATTAACATTAACAAAGATTAATAAATGCTGTATAAGTGCAGTTCGTTATTAGTTAATGTAAACTAATGTAGTTAACTAATGTTAACTAATGAACCTTATTGTAAAGTGTTACCATATTGTTTAAAAATTACTATATTGTTCGCTTAAAATGAACCCAAAATAAGTTGGAAATGAACATTTATTATTAAGTTTAATGAATAAAAATCAAACAAAAAACATTTATTAAATTGCTTATTAATAAATGTTCACCTTTTGATTATTATTGTTGCCTATAGTAATTATGTGTCTGATTTTTAATTTCTGACATATTTTGGGTTAATTTTATCCACTGGGTTAAAACAGCTGGGTTGTTTTTAACCCACCATTTTTTAGAGTGTCCTTAAAAATTACCCCTTAAAGAGATACAGTAGTCATCACCCTCAAGTTGTTCCAAACCTGTATGAGTTTTTTCCTCAGCTGAACACAAAAGAAGATATTTTAAAGAATGTTGGTAATCAAACAGTTCACGGTAGCCATTGACTTTTTTCCTACTATGGAAGTCAATGGCTAATGTCAACTGTTTGATTACCAACATTATTCAAAATGTCTTTTGTGTTCAACAGAAAAAAGAAACTCATACAGGTTTGGAACAATTTGAAGGTGAGTAAAAGATGACAAAATGTTCATTTCTGGGTGAACTATCCCTTTAACCCACCCTTAAACCTAGCCTTATCATGAAACCTGTTCCTATTCTTACCAGTATTCCACCGCAATAACAGCAAACATGTTTTGCAATATAACACGAACCTAACAATGTATATTTTTTTAAATGTATGTAGTAGTTAAAGACACCTAATATAAAGTGTGACCGAAAATGTGAATCAGGTAACAGTTATTATATAATGCATTTAATATAAAGGCATACTACAGTACACCATATAAAGTGCCCAGACATTGAGATGATGAAAGGAAAAGAAAATGACAGTAACTAAAAGAACAATAAATAGGGTGATGAAAATGAGTGATAATGAGCTTTATGAGGAAGTGGAGAAAATACAGTGGTTTGGCTGGCATGTGTTCGCTATATGTCAGACACGCTCACACAGAGCACAGTGCTGTTATTGAAGAGTATAAAACACTCTCCTGTCATCTTCTGCTCACCACAGACCTACGGCATTGCATGCACACGGAATGAATGCGTTTTATTCAATAACTCAAGCAGTTATCTGAAAAATCTCTGTACTGACACACTCACAGTATCTAAAAACAAACGCAAACACTGTCATACCCAGACAGGTTTGTATCGGTCCATCCCTGAATATTGCTGTGTGGCTAATACATCATTGAAATAAGTCTTCAAAATAAGAGACTGTGTGTGTGGTGAGCTGTCATTATCTTATCCATGCCAGTCATATGATATATGGATGATCTGCTTCTCTTCATTTTGATTATGAATTATGTAAATGTACAAGCACTGCGTAGTTCCAAATAATTTAAGGATTCATTACTGTTGGTGAAGAAGGTCATTAATATGTTTCAGGTCACAGTAAAAAATACTGTTGTAGTACCACAGTAGAGTAATGTTATCAGAGGGAAATACTTTGATATATGGTAATTATACATCATGATGTATAATTTAATAGCATTCTGTGAAGTAAATGATGATGCAATTGACCCTTCGCAAAGACCCGCCCCCCTTAGTTACTGTTGTTTTGTCCGACAAGCCATGGCGCTGTCACGCCACACGCAGTGAAAAATACATTGCGGAGCAAAGAGGACACTGACAACACGTCGACAGACAAGAAAGAGCAGGTGACTTATTATATTAAACAAAGTCCCATCTTTCAAACTGTGTAATTTTTTAAGAAATTCGAACAATAAATACCGTTTTGTGGCTCTTTAATATGTCGTGACAGGTTGCTGTAGTGCCTCAGCTCAACCGATCATCTCTTCCTACTAGTTAAATTATAGCATCAAATAAACATGAATGAACATCAGAAGGAACGTTGTTTCAAACGCGACGCGGAAAGACGTCAATACACACCATTTTTCAAGTCCACTGAGGTTAATCTTCTAAATCCTGACCGCTTTGTCGGACAAAATGGCGGATTCGGCGTTATGATTGGTTAGATCGCTTGTCAATCAAACTCCCGACGAAGAGTCAATTGACATTTTAATCATTTTTGAATAAAATTTGATAAGGCTAATTTTATAGCAACCACTTTATTTCTCCGAAATAAACATGTTCAAATAATATTTTCACACATTTTGCGTAGTTTGACAATTACAGCAGCTTGAAAAAAAAAAAAAAAAAAAAAAGGCAATTCTTATACTTGGAAAAAATAAAAGTAATAAATATTGAGACTACTCTTCACTGACACTTGATGCT
This sequence comes from Ctenopharyngodon idella, assembly GCF_019924925.1. Classification (NCBI taxonomy): domain Eukaryota; kingdom Metazoa; phylum Chordata; class Actinopteri; order Cypriniformes; family Xenocyprididae; genus Ctenopharyngodon; species Ctenopharyngodon idella. The sequence goes on from NC_067232.1 coordinate 23,973,080, forward strand.
TTCGTAACCAAATATACAACATTTTGTATGAAAACTATTACTATCAATTGTTGTCACTTTATGCAAATCGACACAGTTTTAAACAGCAATCATTTAGATTTTTATCATGCATTTTTTTGTATTTTAAGACTAAAAGTTAGACGTAGACAATAAAACAATAAACCCTATACATAAATTTCAAATGTAGCAAATATAAATGTCAAAGTCATAGTGAAAAGTTTGGTAAAAGACATTTTAATGTGATGTTCATATAACAAAAGAAGGAAATTTGTTCTTTTTATCAAAACCAACTTGTGGGAGCTTAAAGGGTTAGTTCACCAAAAATGAAATTTCTGTCATTAATTACATGTCGTTCTACATCCATAAGACCTTCGTTCATCTTTAGAACACAAATTAAGATATTTTTTAGATATATCCCCCATAGACAGCAACACAACTACCACTTTTAAGGCCCAGAAAAGCTAGTAAAGACATTATTAAAATAGTGAAATGTCCAGTGAGTGGCGCTAAAAACGTGTTTAGTTTTTTCTGGAACAGATGAACGTGAATATGGCAATGTTTTATTACGTTGGAGTTTGTACGTAGCACCACAGTTCTGAATTGAAATGTCCGGTGAGTGGCACTAAAAGCTTAATGCCCCGTCACGTTTAATAACATACACCTAAACCCTAAATCTACCCGATAGTGTTAACAAAAGCAAATGTGACATAAAAACGCAATTGTAACCATGGCATTTTAGCTTGTTTTTGAACTCTTGTCTTGTCTAACCCGTCTTTCATGGGATTCGTACCCAATCTCTTCGCATCGCAAATACAATTCTGTACCAGCTGAGCTACCGAGCAAGCTTGTTACGTCAGTAAAACTGAACATATGGAGCAGGTTAAGTGATGCAAACTCCAAAATATATTAGTTTCCAAATCATGCACTATGGTAAAAAGTGTTTTGAGGTCATAACATAATTGTGCAAGGAGCCGCGTGAAAACAAGTCTTTATTAATCCATAATCTGCCCCTGTAATCATAATTGTGTGTGAAAACGATTAAAAGTGCTTGCTGTTTTACTGCCTCTAGTGTTCATTTCTGTTAGAAACTGAAGGTTGAACGAAGGTTTTACAGGTTTGGAACGACATGAGGGTGAGTAAGACAGAAATTTCATTTTTGGGTGAACTAACCACACCTCACACCACAGGAAAATCTTATCAAATAATCTGTAGAACTATCAAGATAATCTGGATTTACCTAGGATTGTTGGAAGGGGAGGATTGGGCCCAAAATCATCCTGATTATCTTGTAATGTGCTTGAAGGTACTTCAAAAATGTTAATTAACTGTATAATAATTTAATTGGGTTGATATACATACAGGATTTTTGTAGTATGTGTAACATGAGTGTGTAATATGAGGTAATTTACAGCAGAAATTAGGCCTTTTTATATGGCTGCCATATTGTCAACATGGCTTGTTAAATCACCTTTCAGAGCCACTCCCCTCCGCTTCTGTCATTCTCTTCCCTTCTTCTTTTTCTTTTTCATTTGTTCTAATTCCAGGGCTGGCCAGGTCTTGCCTGGATTTGAGCAGTGCTGGGTTTCAAAGGGGTAAGTGACACCTTACCTGTAATTTCATGGTTTCACTCCACCTGCCTTTGAAGTCTCAGACTGAGATGTGTGAGTGTGTGTGTGTCTTTTGAAAGGTTGCTGAAGAAAGATTTTTAAGACTTTAGAAATGGGAGTTTAGCTAATATTGAATTATTTTCAATAGGTCTTTATATAAATACATAGACATCCAATGGATTTTATCGCAGCAATAGCAGACTTTTTATTGTTCTAGCCTGTGTAATGTGTATTTGCTTTGTTTGCTTTAACTTAAAACGGTTTCCCTTGTTTTCTTTCAAGATTGAAGGTTTTCTTTCTTACAATGTCTTCTACACGCTGCAGCAAGTCAGGGACTCATCAAAGTGCAAAGTGTGAATATGATTTCAACCCTTTGATACTTTTGCCAATCCAACAGAATGACAGATCAAACACCCCAGTAACACCCGACCGTCAGTGTATCAGAATGCCACTGTGATATGTGCATGTACGTTTACTGTATCATATAGAAATGAGGGGCAACACTGTGGTTCGCCAACTTCTTGCCAATGTCGTTCATGTTTACAGTCATCTTCTGTCAGTGTGTGTACTGTATGTGTGTTCTCAGCCCTATTTGTTCAATGAAAGGCTGTTCTCTCCGTCAAGTGTTGATAGACAAATGATGCATTTTTTTAAGAATCATTTTAAGGAGCTCTTTAAGACACACTGCTCTTTAATCATCAACTCATTCACACAGCATTCACCATAACCCATTACCTATGGGACTTTACATTACACTGGAGTGAACATCTCAATTTCCTATAACATTCCTTAGCATACGTCACTAATTTTGGCCATGTTTACACTTTTTTAGCTGGTCCAGTTTTAAGAGGAAGTCGAAAATGCTCATGACAGTTATTGGTAGTGTGAACACAAACACAGTCGAATGTGTTCGAAAAGCAGTGAAGGACCGCCTACTTAAACTTTGTTGGTTACCTGCAGCTTTGAATAATTGTCCGACTGAAATAACTGGAGAAATCCTTTCATTATAACCAATAAAGACGATGTAAATAAGAGATTCATTGTGCAGTGTAGACAGCTTTATGTTTGTTATAATGGGAGTTTTTGCGAGAGTGAAGAGTTTGCGCTGAACTGGCAGCTTCAGTGATTGTTTCAATACTTGCTTTCTATATTACACAATTCCAATAAAAGTTTCATTTTTCATGCTATAGAAAGGCTGGTGCAAAGTTGCATGTGTGGGATTGAATCAGAAATTGTGATGATTGACAGTGAAAAGCAATGGACCACACACACACACACACACACACACACAAAAAACTAATACTGTATGTCAGAATAGACATATGCATGAAGTTTTGGTGTAAATGACGACTACATGTAATGTGTTTCTTCGTTCTTCATTTTATTACTAATTTTTCACTTGACATTTTTAAAGCAATGTTTACTTAAAAAAATATTCGAAGGCTACATTTTAATGTATTATTTGTTATTATTAGCATTAATAAGTAACTTATTTTATTATTTATTTTCAAATTGGTAAGTAGAATAGTTAAATAGTTCCAATAGTTTTTGCTATTGTGCTGAAATGGGTACCTAGAGCTGTGAAACTTTACTGGTATTGGTATCGACTACTAAATTTTGGTATTGTGACAATACTAATGTTTTCACTTTTTTTTTTTTTTTTTTTACGTACAATACGGCCGTAACCATGTCTTTGGGGGGACACAAGTTTATTTTTAGGGTATTTAAAGAAATTAAATAATTAAAGGATTAAAAGGGATTTAAGGGAATAAAGAAGAAATAAGAACTGTAAAAGAAGTTCTAAGTCTAAGTATAGTTGTGAAGTAGTCCATTTAAACTCTTTGCAAATAATATTTTATTTAAAAAATATGCGCACATTCACTCTTGTTTGTATGTCTAATATCAAAACTGTAAAAAAAAACGTCTCATCTCGTCACATTCAGAACTACATCATTTAAATGATAGCATATTTTCAATTCAAAATGGAGAAATTCCACAAAAAAGTTGAGTAGTTTGCATCACTCTATGTTACTGTGGGTCATTAAACATATCCAACAGTTGTCAAATATTAAATGTTTAGCTACTTATATCTTAACACGCATGCACTCTTTCACTGTATAATCTAAAAACGTTGTGTTGTTAGACCGCTAAAAGGCCTAAAAATGTAACTTTTTAAACTGTCTGTCATCCTAACAACAGAGTGCTGTGTAATGGAGAGCAGCATTAAAGGGTTAGTTCACCCACAAATGAAAATTATGTCGTTAATTACTCACCCTCATGTCGTTCACACCCATAAGACCTTTGTTCATCTTCAGAACACAAATTAAGATATTTTTGATGAAATCCGATGGCTCAGTGAGGCCTGCATTGCCAGCAAGATAATTAACACTTTCAGATGCCCAGAAAGCTACTAAAGACATATTTAAAACAGTTCATGTGACTACAGTGGTTCAACCTTAATGTTATGAAGCGACAAGAATACTTTTTGTGCGCCAAAAAAAAAAAAAAAAAAAACTTTATTCAACAATATCTAGTGATGGGCGATTTCAAAACACTGAAGCTTCGAAGCTTTACGAAGCTTTTTTTGAATCAGTGGTTTGGTGTATCAAACTGCCAAAGTCACATGATTTCAGTAAACGATGCTTCGTTACATCATGGCTGCGTCCGAAAACTGGAAAATGCTGCCTTCGGAGGACACATTTCAAGGTAGGAAGGCGTCAAGGCCGAATCCAATGTTAGCTTAACTTCCTGTTTCCTGAGATACCTTCATCTGATCGATTTTTCAAGGCAGCATAGATGTATTCTTAGCTGCCTCTGATATCCCACAATCCTGTGCTTTCCATTCTGTGACAGTTGAGCTAGAAAAATAAAGATGGCATCCGAAAGTTGCGTTTGCTGGCCAGTTTGTGAGTAAATGTTTGACCAACATTTTCCACTTTTGATGTCATTTCTAGCGAGAAATTACTACTGTAGTAATTAAATATTTGTTTAGTTCTCACCAAAGCTCGCGCTATATTGCACTCCTATGCTGCCTCAGAAGTCTGTCCGAAATCCGTTTCATGAGGTGCCTTCATGCACAAATGCTGCCTTACAAGTCATTGTTTGATAAGGCAGCGAGGCAGCAAGTCAGCTACATAGGTTTTCGGACGCAGCCACTGGGGGGCGTGACTTTGGCAGTTTGATACATGCTCTGAACCACTGATTCAAAACAAAAGATTCGTAAAGCTTTTCATTAAGGTTGAACCACTGTAGTCACATGAACTGTTTTAAATATGTCATTAGTAGCTTTCTGGGCATCTGAAAGTGTTAATTATCTTGCTGGCAATGGAGGCCTCACTGAGCCATTGGATTTTATGAAAAATATCTTATTTTGTGTTCCAAAGATGAACGAAGGTCTTACAGGTGTGGAACGACATGAGAGTGAGTAAATAATGACAGAATTTTCATTTTTTGGGTGAACTAACCCCTTAAGAAATATCAAATATTGGGGGGGGAATCACTGAATGCGTCAGTGATACCAATGAGCAATGTTTACTTGTTGACATTGTCAAATGTAAAAAGAGTAAGAGAGTTTCTATTGAGTTTTCAGTGTGTGTGTTTGGGCTCTGCTTCAAGTTTTTGACAGGACTATCAGTCCGTCTGCACAGGGGGTTTGACCCTTCCCTCCCCCCAACCCTCTAAAACTAACAGAGCGACGCCAATGACCCAGCCGTGCACCTGAACTCCTCCACCCACCCCCGCCTGCCCACCATCGCTCAAACTCTCACAGATTAAGGAAGTTTAGAAACCATGTTCATTCACCGCAGACTGAGCCTCATTCTCTTCTGTGGGAGCATATTAGTGTAATGCACTTCCTTCGCAATTGTTGATGTGTTGCAACTGCACGGTGTAATTTCGGCAGAAGCTCTCTAGCAGGAAGTTTGCGTCTTCCACGACACTGAGTCCAATCCCTGAAACGATAACTGTCAACATATCCCAGTGTGTGCGAGCTGGTGTCATGGCGGCTGAGAGTGTTTACCCATAACACAAAGCTGTGAGTTTGATGCATTAATACCACAGACCTGTGTAAACTGTAAACAAGTCACCAGTGCCCACCTCTCTCATTTTCTCACAGTGCCGCACATTCACCCCTCTCTCTCTGTCTTTCTCTCTCTTGGGTCAGATTAAACAATAATAACATGGTACAGTGCCAAGTACACATGCAGCTGCCCCTTCTTTACAGACAAAACCACCACCAACTGTGCAGTTATTTGTAATCTCTGCCACTCTTATGTATTAAAATTTAAACTGTAATATGTTCAGATCCATCCACAGCTCTGTTATTTTTTCCCATGTTCCAGCAAAGAGGTCTCAAGGCCCTAATCGCTTGAGGCGTTTGCCCATTTTAGTCTGGGGAAGGAGCGAGCGGGAGTATATGGAAGACTGGGTACATCTACTGTAGATTGAGCTGCTGGGTCACGTCTGGTCATGAGGAAAGAAGGAGCTACCACACTCGAGGGAGCTTTTCCCTCTCCAGATGTTCGCCCCTCCTGCCTGCCTCTGTCTAAACCAATCAGTGTCCAGAATGCTGGACTATCCAAAGCATACAGTTACCTGGTGGGAGCTGACCTTCAGGAATTACTTAGCAGTCACTGAGCAGAACCTAAAAAACACCATTTTGGAAAACAAGGATAATAAAGTGGGATATGGTGGTGAAATGGAGGGAAATATGTTTCAGGAATTCAAAATATGCTTGAATCTGAATGTTTGTATGCATAGTTATAATTGAGATACAGTGGGTTTTTGTGTAGTCGATATGCAGTCTTCATCTGCCCGTTCAGGTTCAGGTATACATTGCACGCTATAATTGAATATTTGAAGGAAGGATGCCAGGAAGTGATGTCCACCTGGTGTATTGCATCTTAAGCCCGGAACACACCAAGCTGACGGTCGGCTGTCGGGCAGTTTTTGTTCATAGGCCGACTAAGTTTCCTCAGTGTGTTCCGCACCGTCGGCTGAAGTTGGTCCTCGTTGGCTTTTTTCGGCCGATTCGACATGTTGAATCGGCGTCAGAGCTCGTTGGTCTGTCGGGCCATCTGATCATTCTGATTGGCTGTTCAGCTACTGCCACCTGCTGGTACGGAAAGGCAGTTCTTCTTACACAAGTGCAGAACGGACGTGCTACTCGGGTGTCAAGCGTCGGTTTGGTGTGTCAGGGCAACTTTGGACCCAGACGCTGCCGACGTGAGCCAACCCCGCAGTCTGCTTTCATCGCCAGTAGTTCGTCGCCGTCGGCTTGGTGTGTTCCGGATTTTAAGAGTTTTAATAGTAATTTAAATAGAGCCTGTTGCTTCTAGTTCAGTCAGACTGAATTCACAAAACTCAGGCTGATTTTCAGGACTAAAGTGTTTACATGACATTTTAAAAACTTAAAGGATTAGTTCACCCAAAAATGAAAATTCTGTCATTAATTACTCACCCTCATGTCGTTCCAAACTTGTAAGACTTCTATTCATCTTTGGAACACAAATGAAGATCTTTTTGATGAAGTCTGAGAGATTTCTGTCCCTCCATTGACAGCTACGCAACTACCACTTTGACACTTCAAAAAGTTCATAAAGAGATTGTAAAACTAAATCATATGAGTTGATTAGTTTAGTGCAAATTTTCTGAAGAGATTCAATCATTTTTTTATGATGATCAGATTTAATTTAGGCTTTTATTCACATATAAACATTGATCAGTGAACATAAACAGAAGCTCAACCAAACCTGAATGACGCGCGAGAACAAACCTCTGCTGGAAGCGTAACACACGTAGTTCATTCTTTCATAGTTCTTTCATCGGAGGGACAGAAAGCTCACCGATTTTATCAAAAAGAGCTTCATTTGTGTTCCGAAGATGAATGAAAGTCTTACTGGTTTTTAACGACATGAGGGTGAGTAATTAATGACAGAATTTTCATTTTTGGGTAAACTAACCCTTTAAGGGCGTGACACACCAAGCCCACACAACAAAAGCTGACTGCGCTTCAACACCCCAAAAGGACTACAGGCGACTGTCAACTATCACATGCATGTAGGGAAATAACTGTCTATATCAGCAGGTATCAATATTCAATATTCGCCATTTAAAAAGGGAAATCGAAACTAGGTCTGCAGATGTACAAACCATAAACAAAGTGCTTGCTTACCATCTTTAATATGAATCATGTTGATCACTTTCTTCATTCCAGGCAGCTCATGTTGTTATGAAAATATTTAAGACCCGAGCACCGATGGTGTGAGGACCCTATTGTAATTGCTTGGTCAATTCTTCTTCTTCTCCTAAATGAATCGCACTTTTGAGGGCCTAAACATGCTCAAAAACTCATGAAACTTTGCACACGCGTCAGAAGTTGTGAAAATTTACGTCTGATATGGGTTTCAAAATTAGGTGTGGCAAAATGGCTCTATAGCGCAAAATTTCAATTAAGCGTCCTTCGCGATACGTTTCACCTACAAATATTAAATTCGGTACACACATGTAACAGCCCAATACCTACAAAAAAGTCCCTGAAAACCCAACAGGAAGTGAGATATTTTGAATTTTCTTTGCAAAATGTTTTTGCCATTTCCAGACATTATACTTTAACAAACTCCTCCTAGACATTTAATCAGATCAACATCATATTTGGTCAGTCTAATCTAAAGGCCTTTGCGACATTAAATTGCAAAGATCTTGAGTTTTAATTGAACGGCGTGTCCGTGGCGGCCTGACAAAATTCGATGTTTCACCATGAAACAGGAAGTTGTTGTAACTCAAGCATACCATGTCCAATCTGCCTCAAACTTCACATGTTTGATAAGTGCCCTGGCCTGAAGACATCTACACACCAAAATTTAGTTATAGTCATATCGCCACCAGCTGGTAGCAGGAAGTGTACAAATGACAAATTCAAATGACTGACGTTGTCCTCCTATATTTATATACTTAAATGCATATTGCCCACCGTGCTCTGTTTTTCTAAAGCCACCGGGTGGCGGTGACACGGGTGCGAGGGCCCTTTCATCGCTGCTTGCAGCTTTAATTGCATATTGGAATTAAGGTAAAGCCAGGCATACACTGTGTGATTTCAGCAAAGGTTTTGTTAAATACCAACTCTCACTCATGATGTAAAGCCAAAGCTCACAATTTATGTGCTCATGATCTGATCGTTAAGCTGGGACTTGACTGCTCACACTATACGTGTGAGATAGAGGTGACCAAATTTTCTGATGTGTCAGAAATTCATCCGACCATCCGATTGCTGGTCGGGAGAGGTTAATTTTTGCTTTTATTCTTGAGCACTGACGCGTTCACTACACTGAAAATCAAAACAGAGCCATCTATCTCACAGATGGCAATTGAACAAGCTGAATTGGGTGAACTGCTGCTGATGTGAAGCCAACCAGAGTCGACGTGTGGAACACATCGCAAAAACTAGCCCGACAGACGTTTGGTGTGTCACGGCCATTATAGTATTTATAAAAGTCTGTTTATAGCAACTGTATCCAGACAGCCAAATCCTTGACAATATTCAGAAAACATCTGAAAACTCATCTCTTCCATAAGCACTTAAATGCATCCTGCTGACTGAGAAGAAAAAATTCTATGATTTCTCTGTTTTTATATCTCTCCCTGTTCTAGCTTGTGCTATTCTGGACAATGTTTGAAACTTTGCTAGCACTTCTTGAGTAATTGCCTCCTTAATATTAATCGCTCGTTGTATTTCCTCATTTGTAAGTCACTTCGGATAAAAGCATCTGCTAAATGAATAAATGGAAATGTAAGAAATAAGCAGTCACAAAATATTTACTTGGTTATGTTTCATTCAAGTTTGTATTAAATAACTAGATATGCTGTTGGTGCATCTGAAGCTGGTCTGAAACCGTTTTACAGTACATCTGCATGTTCAAAATGCACTTTAAAAGTTTGATTACAGTCAGATTTAAACATTTTAAAATCATATCATAAATGTTTTTGTCTGAAATTGTACCAAACCAGTTTTTGTGAAGTCGGACTAACGGATCTGAATGATGCTATTCCAGCTTGGCTTCGTCCACCATGTATGTTAATCAGACTGCAGTTGACCTGTTGTGTGCACAATGTCCGCTGTGCTACTTTTCCATTGTTTTTCGACTAGATAGACTTGTTTAACCATTGCACTCAACCCTTTTGTAGCATCTCACACATGAAATAGCATTTTAAAAACGCAGTGCTGAAGTTAAAAGAAATTCAAATTTAAAAAATAAGTATCTCTTTGTCATTTCAATGACCCACATCTCGTGTTTTTAACAGCAGAAATGCATTCTGTGTGAAACGACCCTTAAAGAATAACTAAACAGGGTCACCATGATTTTGCCAAGTAAAATTTTTTTTGATCCTGGAACATTCCTGTCTGAAAATTTAGTCCTAACCCTATCCCTACCCCTAAACTTAACCCTATAAGTTATCCCTAAAATCATAGGGAAATAATAACGCTGAAGTAGAAGCACCTAACCCTGGTTGTAAGCCTAAACTTGACATAAACTGTATTCTTGTCCCTCAAATCTGATTGGTTGATTGGAATGTGGTTCCTGGATCAACAAAGATGTTGATCCAGGATCATGTTCTACTTCAGCGTTCACCACTGAGGAACAAGCTAGCTTCCTTAGTTTCATAAAACACATTATGAGAGATTTTTAGTCTTAATCAGTAATGTGCTAAACATCTTCAGGTGTTCATTGACTCATAAGGCATAAGGAATCACATGCGCTCCCAGTTGCTGTAGTCCCCAACCCCCCACTCGGCCTCTCCCTTCACTGCACTCGTCCCCCAGATGAACCTGTCTGTGAGGGGCAGTGGGTTGGCAGTGGGCTGGATTAGTGGGCCTGTTGCTCAGGTTGGACGCCGCTCCTCTTAATGAGCTCTTCTCCATGGCTCAGAGAACCCGGCTTGACCAGATGTTCAGCCTGGGGGGTGGTGAAGGGGTGACACTACAGATCTAGTAAAGCGCATCTAATAGAGCTGCAGATAACGGCTCTGACCTTATGTCATAGGGCCAACAACATTCAGCTAGAAACTCCCCAGGAAGTGACACCTGTGAGTGATTTGTTAATTGACTCTACAGGACAACACTGGAAAAATGGAAACTTAGGAAGATGAAATGAAGGAAAGAAAGATAGTGCCAAGAATGGCAAAGATGTCTGAAGCATTTAAGGTGAGAGCAAAGAGGCAGACGTGCACTGGCAAGTGTCCCAGGACTTTGACCGCAGACAGACCTCCCACTTTATACACCTGCTTCAGCTCTGCACAACATGTGTCTTTCATTCACATACACACACAGGTTTGTTTTGCTATCAAAGTGAGGACATTCCATAGGCGTAATGGTTTTTATACTGTACAAACTGTACATTCTGTCCCCCTACACTAACCCCACCCCTACTCCTACCCATCACAGAAAACATTCTGCAATTTTACATTTTTAATAAAACATTGTTTAGTATGTTTTTAAAGCTATTTTAAATATGAGGACTCATGAAATGTTCTCATATTTCATGTTTACATAGTAATAACCGGTGTAATACCCATGTCATTATACAAATTTGTGTCCTCATAAATCACAAAAACGTGCGCGCACACACACACACACACACACACACACAGAGACTAAATATGATTTAAATATGGTTTTTTTTTTTTTTAAATGTGAATCTAACAGTAGTTCCACATGGAACAATAAAAATAGATAGCTGTGAAACAACAGCAGTAACTTATGCTTTTATGCTATGAACAAAAAAGCATTTGAACTGACAGTTTCTTGTCTGTCTTTTATTGTCCATCTAGTAAAGGTTAATTTAATTATTAAGTAAATTAATGGGAGATGTGATACTGTTCAGACTGAGTAATTAGTAAAGTAATCCCATTACAGTCCATTAAAGACACTTAGTAACTTTTTAGAGTAATGTGCCCATCTCTATTTGATCTGCGAGTTCACTGGTTATGAATGTTTCTCCGTCTATGGCCACTATTGAAAATAAACTTTCTTATTCTGTAATTTCTGCCTTTTTATTCCCGAAAGTCATGAAAATTCCCACCACATGTGCATTCATGAGAATAAAATGGCAGACACCTTTGTCTCACTACAGCTAATTTCATAGGATTTTATGTATTTATGTATACAAATAAATACTTTCATACAGCAAAATTAGATAATTGATACACAGTAATATGTTTTCACTTGTCTAATATTTCATCTCAAGCTCTTTACTGAGATATTGTCTCCTTGGTAACCAGGTTCACTTATCATATATATATAAAATGGTTAGTTCCTATACTTGATTCTGATTGGTCAATAGCTGTGTTTTATCCACGATTAAAACACGGCTATGACTGCTTCACCCAATGGTTCTGTGTATCACTACAAAACACCCTTAGCAATCACTCTTAGCAATGTAAACTGTATGTTCTCAATTGATATTGTTCATTGAAGCTTACTGTATTATGTAGAAGAGTACTGTGAGAAAGAGATCGAGTGAGCGAGTTTATTACCTGCATTCAGATCTAGCATTTTCCTTCAGGTCAGTCGTATGTTCATAATAAAAAATCTGTTTAAATGTCCGATGTATTATCTTGTCCTTTTAACAGTTAAGGGGTTTTCCCGTGACTGACAGCGCTAGTCAAAGCATTTGTGAGTTGCGTCTTGTTCACAACAATTCAGTCTTTTCAATGTAAAAGTCTTCGCTACTGACTGACACACTCATAAAGGCAGTCTTTGCCGCCATCTAATGGCGTAATAATGTAACTTCTGTTGCTGTTCACGGTTAGGGACTATTTTTTCCGGCAGAAGGAAGGCTTTTAGTAAGAGTTTACTTCATGAAAGTTGCATTGTTACATATTTTTGGCTTTAATATTTGTATTGTGTGGTAACAGTTTTATAAAAGCAATAAGGTACTCGAGGTTAGTGCTGTATCATGAGTGAGTCACGGCTGAAGGACATTGTTAAGCAAGACGCGAAACTCCCTTCAGCCGTGACTTATTCAAGATACAGCACAGCCTCTCATACCTTATTGCTTACATATACATGTATATATACCCTAACCGTAAATTACACTCTAAAAAATGCTGGGTTAAAAACAACCCGAGTTGGGTTGAAAATGGACACACCCAGTGGTTGGTTGAAATGTTTGCCAAACATGCTGCAGTTTTATTTATCCCAACTATTTATTAAAAATTACAATATGGCTGGCTTAAAATGAACTTACAATACTACCCAGCAGGTTGAGCAAACATTTAACCCAACCACTGGGTTGGTCCATTTTCAACCCAACTTGGGTTGATTTTAACCCAGCATTTTTTAGAGTGTAGGAACAAAATTGGTGGTTGTGTTGGAAATGATTCCACAACTGTGATACAGCTGTAATAGAAATAGTTATTTTCACACAATATTCATTATTTTGCTTTTGTGTTTATTTCATTCTTTTAGATGATCATATGATCATAATAATTAATATTTTAAAATGTGTTTTCATATTTTAAGACTGAAAGTCTGGGACTGTTAGTTTTAATAAAATCTGTTAATAAAAATCCTTCTCTGGGACAAAAAAGATCCTGAAGTTGAAGAAACAGTAGTCATTTATGCTCTACTTCTCACAGAGGCTTGTAGTACATAAACATCCATGTATGCAATGTGGTTCACACAGAGATGTGTTCCATAAATACTTGTGTTTAATTCACTATAGTGCTTTATTGGGATGAAGCAGTGTTGACTATACGAGTGAACTGCAAGAGGATCAGCTTGTGGTTGCATTGGCTGCCAGAAAGATGAGGAAATGTAAAGTGTTAGAGTTTGTTTTGTTTTTAACGGGATGGTTGTAGAGAAGCTGTTCCCTCCTCACACCCCTATAGCTGCCCTTGCTGTCCCAGGGCAGGAGGTCGGCTGTACAATAGCGGCCCCTGTCCCAGCACTGCACAAAGGGCTGTCCATGTCGATTAGTGTTAGGCGTTAGGGGGTGAGCGGCTAATAGCTTATTACACCCCTGTGGGGAGAGTGGCCCCCAGAGAGTTGCAAATTGCAATCCGGGTCCAATTAAAAAATAAAAGCAAAGAACAGAAGGACAGGGATGCGGGGCAATGACACACATTCCTCTGTAGCCCCTCACATTTCACTTTCACACTCACTGCATAAATAGTAAACTGTGTAGTCATCACTATATGGAGACATTTCTACCTGTCCTGTCCTGACCATTAAAAATTACTTTGGTGTAGTCAGCTTGAAGTCATCAACAATATTTGACTTGAATAAATCCATGTAGATTAGAAAATTTTTTTACGGTACAGATTTCCTATATCTACACACATGAGCGTAGAATTCTCGGGGGATGCACTCTCCGAAATGTAAGTTCATCCTTGCACTTTTTCAGGGCAAGTGTGTTCACGAGGTTTTCATTGGCTAATGTGGATAAATCTAGATTTAAATTCAAAGAGACAGCATATTCTATGCATGATCTGATGTTTTATTCCTATCCAAAATGATGCGATATAAGCAATAGGGATTGCTTAGTCTCAGCCTCAGATGTCACGCTCACGGAACGTTGGATGAACGTCTGATGCATATAGCACACAAAATGGGAAACACTTCAGGAGTTTTGAAGTCGTCATCTGATTGGTTGAATTCTACAGGATTTCCGGGAGACATGTGTGCCGCGTTCTTTAACTGTCCGCCTGGAAACAAAGCCAAACCCCCTTATGGAAAAAAGCCATCATGACGCCAAACCCACCTCATGGACGAAGAAAGCCATTGTGTTTACAACTGTGACAATGAGCGCTTATCATGATCAACTAAACACTGTATTTTCAAAAGTATGTGAAATTTGTGGCACCATTGTTGCAGTACACTTGTAAAAAATTCTTGAATGAACAATTTATTATGCACGCCGGTCTGTTATCGTAGGGACATCGACTTTACATTTTCACGCTAAACATGACGTGGAACAAAACGAACTGTGATTGGTTGCTTTACAAGTCGGTCAGACGTCCTTTTGGGTGGTCCTTGGCCAATGAAAGCTGCGATGGAGTACAGGGGTGCTCCACAATACTCAAATTGATGCTTCCTCCTTTCCTCGCTCCTCCGTCCTCCAGGCCGTGACCTGGAAAACCGATCGAACTCAGCCATCTTGAAGGACATCTCAATTCTCTAATTTCACCGTGAGGAGAGAGGAGCGAGGAAGCTTCCTGAGGAGTCATGAGCGAGGATACACATACACATAAGATGCGCGGAAAGGAAATGAGGAAGCAAAAATAAGAAATGACAAGCACTAAACACTCTCATGTAATGTAAGTTTCAGTCATACTCAAAGCCAGAGGGCTAAAAAAGTCCAAAAAGGAAAGAAGTAATTACTTATGACGTTCCAGGAAAACCCTTTTGACAATTAAGTATGAATAGTGCAGTACTAATTGACTTTATTAAGTAATACATTTTCTGCCTTATTCTGTTATAAAAGAAATTACTTTATTTTACATTGTATAAAATCCATGATGACATAATGCACGAGTATTTGTAGTACATACACTCTAAAAAAAAGTCATTTCAAATATGGTCAAATATGGACAAACCCAAACATTGGGTTAAAAATATAATTTAAAAATTTAACCCAACAGTTTGGTTTGTCCATTTTTGACCCAAATTTGGGTTGAAACAACAGGGTAACCAATTATAAAACTGTCTTTAAGAAAATATAGGAAAAATATTATAGAATACAAATTATTGTTTCAGGAGTGTATTCGATTGGTCATCAAACGCAAGAGATAAGAAAAAATCTGTCAATTAGACAAAGGTAAGAAAAAACTTGACATTTCTGTCCCCCTCACTTCTGAAAAGATGGCTATGCCTCTGTCTACACAATAGTACTCTTTAATACTGATTCCAGTGTTGACAGTACAATTTGATCATTCTTGGGACTACAAGAGGAGTAAGAGACAGTTTTCTTCATTGCATCTGTTTACTTCCATTGTAGGCTATCTTTCAGGAAGATGGTTGAAGTTGCACATTGCATATGATTTTAAAGATGTGTGCTTATAAAATAACGACTTCACAGTTTACTAAGTTGATATGACATTTCATTCACTGCGGCTTTATAACTCCTAATGTGACTTTATTCACTACCGGCCACTTTATAGCTACACCAGTTCAACTGCTTGTTAACGCAAATACCTAATCAGCCAGTCACATGGCAGCAACTCAATGCATTTAGGCATGTAGACAAGGTCAAGTACGATCTACTGAAGTTCAAACTGAGCATCAGAATGGGCAAGAAAGATGATTTAAGTGACTTTGAATGTGTCATGGTTGTTGGAGCCAAACGGGCTGGTCTGAGTATTTCAGAAACTGCTGATCTACTGGGATTTTCATGTACAACCAGAGAATGGTCCGAAAAAGAGAAAATATCCAGTGAGCGGCAGTTCTGTGAGCGAAAATGCCTTGTTGAAGCCAGAGGTCAGAGGAGAATGGTCAGACTGGTTAGAGCTGATAGAAAGGCAACAGTAACTCAAATAACCACTTGTTACAACCGAACTCTGAGCGCACAACATTGAACCTTGAAGCAGATGATCTACAGCAGCAGAAGACCACACCGGGTGCCACTCCTGTCAGATAACAGCAGCAAACTGAGGCCACAATTCATACGGGCTCACCAAAATTGGAGAATAGAAGATTGGAAAAACATTGCCTGGTCTTGATGAGTCTCGATTTCTACTGCGACATTTAGATGGTAGGGTCAGAATTTGGCACAGACGACATGAAAGCATGGATCCATCCTGTCTTGTATCGGTTCAGGCTGGTGGATTGTGTAATGGTGTGAGGGATATTTTCTTGGCACACTTTGGGCCCCTTAGTACCAACTGTTCAAGTGTAAAAGACGGATTCATGTAATGTCCATTTTCCCCAGAGATGGGCTGTAGATTTTTCACCCCACTGCAACAAGTGCCCCCCTTTCTCCTCTTGATGCAGGTGTGGGATCTGCTTTGTTGATCATAATCCTCTGTGCGGAAGAGCCGCTGAGTGTGTCTGACTCCGCCCCCTGACCCCCCACCCCCACCCCACAGCCCGTGCACTGACCGTTTCCTGGGCGACCTCATGGGATCCGACAGGCGTAAAAATAATGATGGACACCTTAGCCACCGCTGACCCGCCCTGACTCGCCCCCGACTCGCCTGCTCCACATGAGAGGTAACGCAACCACTTAACTGGGGCCCCCATAGATACACACACCTACAGGACAGACATACACACTCCTTCACACACATACACTTAACTGCTTCCTGCTGAGAGCTATTTTCCCTTTTCTTCTCTATCAGGAGGGGGCCCTTTTACACTTAAACTTCAAAATACACAGTCTGAAAAATGATAAAAACAGCTCAATTGTGAGCAAGGCTTCTTTGTGATGCTGTTTACTAAAGGATATGGACACTGGTGAGAGTTCACTTCTGAGATGACATACGCTGTAGCCATTGTTCGACTACACAATTAATGTTAGCCACTTATGTGTTTAATGTCTTCATTTGAGATATTCGGTGTCATAAAAACATGTTTTGCTTAAAATACAGTGTTCAATGACCTCAGTAATCTGAAATGCTATGGTTCTGCACCTGAACGCTGAATGGATCTCAGGGGGGGAGCATGAGAAAAACTGATTTTGTCTGAAGGTTTGTCTCAGATCCAGACAGTGTGTTAGAGGAGAGCTGAGGTGGGCTGTTTCTCTCAGCTTAGCACTAGGAAAGCGATGTAATACTTTAATTACAGTCCTTAATCACTCACTCTAAAGCCCTCATATTTCTCACCTCCCAGACATGTAGCAGCTCGTTTACAGTAGACTAGAGAAACACCGCAGCTCAGCTCACAGAGTCAGACATCCTACACTCTTAAACATGTATCTTGATCACAAGTGCAGAGAAGAGAACATGTCAAGAGTCTCATTCATCATCACACAAGTTGCACAGAGTGTGCTAGTATGACCTAAATCAACTACTACAACTACTACCTAAAACAGACCAAAGACAACTAAGTATTTGGGGAAAAACAAAACTATTTTGTCTGAGATGTACATCAATTGTCTCTCATTTTAGTATTTAGGCCTGTGGCAGTGGGAAATGCAGCTTTCGACGTAATGTAACTTCATTTGATTGTCATGTTTATGTATGGAGTCTAGTTGGGCAAAATGGAATAATTAAATGAATTAGATGCCCCCCCTCTCTCTCTTTATATATATATGTGTGTGTGTGTATGTGTGTGTGTGGTTCAAGTATACCCTACGGCAATGGCAATATCAGTAATCCTTGTCCTTGTGTGGACATTTTTGGTCCCTATGAGGAAACCAGCTTATAAATCATACTATTTGATTATTTATTTATTTATTTATTGAAAATGCAGAAATCTTTCTGTGATGGATAGGTTTAGGGTACACTCAAAAAAAAAAAAAAAACTTTCACTGTTGTTTATTTCACTCAAACCATCCTTGTTCACATTACTTAAAAACTCACGTAACTACTTGAACTTAATTTAACTGAGTTGTTTCTACTAAAAATGAGTATTGTCAGCTTTACTTAAGTGTTTGTTCAGTCAACTCAACATTGCTGAGTGAAATGCACAAATTAATTATGTAACTGACAAATTCAAATGATTTGTATTTACTCAAAGAAATTTTGTCAGCTTTACTTGAATTTCTTTTTTTCATACAACTAAATTGTTATTTGTCCAAAATACTCATAACAGGCTTCCATTCTGTCTGGTCATGCTAGGACGATTTTGTAATCATGACTTACTAATTTCCAAAACTTGACAATTATGACTAGACATCCATTTTTTGTTTAATTTAATTTGATCTGGACTTCAACAGAAAGGACGCATATGAAAGCCACGCACATGCTTATAGACAGGGAATAGATGGGGCCACTTCATTTTTAGTTAAATCACGGATAAATTAATTCATTGCCTCATTTTAATTTAGCTAAATTGTGTCCACGATTTAACTAAAAGGAGGAAACAAATTCTGGAATTTATGGCCACAATATCTTGATTTTTCCCTACTGCAGGGCTCCGTATGCTCAAGAAAAAACTCTGTGATGAAAACAATGTAAAAACAGGCCCCCGACATTTGTGCCCCAACTTTGTTTGGACCTTGACTATTTCAGATAGACATTCCCAGCCACGATTGTGCTTGTGAGTAGAGTAAATATGTCAACTAGAAATTTTCTGTGCATATGTATCCCCTTACCCCCAAAACTACTTGGCCTCAGGGTTGTCCAGAAACAAGTACTTTATAGTTCATCTGTTCACACAGTTCATCTTTATTGAGAAACAAAGATGCTTTTCAGTCAGGCAGATAGAGGTGAACGCACAGGGCTGGGTGTTGGTGGGGGCTGGTGATTGCCTGATGATTGTCCCAGGCGCTAAGTAAGCACAGAGCGTCAGGCCCCGACTAATTGACAACGTCATATTTGGCAGTAGGGTAAAGTGCTTAGTGAAAAAAGCCGCCTTGCGTGGTGTCTGAGTAAATATGGCAACTCAGAGATGCTAAATAAGCCCCTGCCCCCACCAAACTCTAATTATTACTGTGGCAAAGACCACTGTGATTGGTTGACAAGACAAACTGCAGATAATTGTGTGTGTGTGTGTATTTTATATATATATATATATATATATATATATATATATTTATATAATTATATATACACACACCGTAAAAAATTACTTTCATGATTTGTTATCACATTTTTTTCTTTTGTAAAATCAACTCGGATAATCAATGTTGTTCAGATAACATAATATTTAGTTTCTGTTGATGAAACCAACCGCCTTCATTTCATTAACTCAAAATTTTAAGGCAACCAGGTAACTTATTTTTAGACATCACAAAATGAACATGCACAATATTGTTATCGTAAGCACTTCAAAATACTGTGAATAATTCCTTATTATGAATTAGGCTATTTAGATTTTAGAGTGCATTTTAAGAATAGCAATTTTTCCATCAAGCGGTTAAAATGTACAGCAATCAAAAGTTATTATATTTAATGGACCTAATCTAACAATGAACAGTTGTTTAACTTTATACAGTTTTTGTGTATTGTTTTATTGTATTTAAATGTTCTTTTTGTTATATGAAAAGTTATTAGGACAACACTTTTTGGCAACTCAATTCAATACCGTAATAATACAATATACCATGATAAAAGCTTCAGAAAAATATCTGTATATGAAACTTTGATAACGTCATATGCCTAATTTTTATATATATATATATGCAGAAAACGGTGTTGTTTAATTTGTGCTCTCATTCTGTTTCTCTGAACCTGAAGTTGACTGGCCTCCACCCAAATCCACACCTCTCCATCTCATCTCCTCTTGGGTGGCACTGCCCTGCTTACTGAGGGAATTTCTCAATGGGAGTTTTTTCTCTCCCCTTAATCTCTAAACAAGCACTTGGGTCTGTCCCGCTTTTACTCAGACAGTTCTAATGAAGAGAGCACAAAAGGAGGCGGGCAACCCCTTTTAATTCATCTCACTTCAGTGTGCTTTAATGCCTTCTATACATGTTGTCTTTGTAGATTAAAGAATTAAAAAATCACAAATATATCAATAACAAAAATACCATTACACTTGGAGAGATGTAATCAAATTTGGTCATTTTTAACACAGAGACATAGAGTAAGAGCTGTTCTGGTACACACAGAACAATAGTGGTATTGTGGTCTGTGGAACTTGGAAATACGACAGAAACTTCAGCTTTGCTATCTGTGCATCTTTCTGCTTTCTTCAGAGAAGACTAAGGCTGGAGAGCCAGAAACAGCATGTAGAAATACTCCTGAGGTCTGCACAGGACAGTCAGCATGATGATTGCATAACCAGACAGTCTCAGAGATTTAAAACTGCATTGTGCAACAACAGGTTATTTTGTATTAAACTTTTCAGCTGTGGTTCTTGTGATAAGCACAGGTATAAGAAAACATTTTTATCATTTCACCTAAAAGAAAAAGACATAAAATGGTCACTATTCCCAATATTTAAAATAATTCAGAGTAGTCAACCATTTTGCAGAGTTTTGATAGTGATGCAGTCATTTTTAATTAAATATATATATAAGCGCTGAGGAGTTTAACTAAGTTTAATATTTGGAGAATGCAAAATGTTTCACATTTGCACATTCGTTGCCTTTTTCAACAAATATTTCTTAGTAATTTTAATGCTTGAATTAAATGCATACTATCTTTATCCAGCATAGGTTTGTAAACTCATATTAAAAGTGCAAATGTTCAAGGGGGGAAAAAAATCTAAATATTGAGATTTGGATTTGTAATTCTTTATTTTCTTTAAAAATTAATATTTTGCATAATTTTTGGAAAAATAAATGTAGTGACTTTTATCTGTGTAAAGATCATCGGCTATGAAACATCCTAAAATCAAGTGAGTTAGTGGCATGATGACATTCGATAATTCACTTATTACCTTATACCTTGCAGGTAAAAGTTTCATTTTAACCATTTAAGCTTACCAGACCACATATTTCTTTCCTTAAAGGACAAACTGCAAGTTACATAACTTAATATAAATAGTTAAAAACAAGAGTATATAACAAAACAATTGCATTTACAAAAATACACAATAGAAAGAAAAAAAAAAGAGACAGAACTTTTTTTCGATATTGGACAATACTGAATCTTGGCAATCATGGATACCAAGGCAATCCCTCCATCAAACTACTACTACAAACACTATTATAAATTCAAACTAAAAAGATAAATCCATTTAAATTAGTGCATGATCAAAAAGCTGGCACATAATATGGAAATCTCTGTTAAGACATAAAGGAATCCAATGTAGAAGTCAATAGATTTTTCACAGAATAAAACGTGTTTTGACACTAATACATCGGATTTCACTCATTTGGTGGATGTCAATGTGTAAATGTCGCATTTAAATGAATGTTATTTGCTTCTAAGGCATGTTGCATTTCAGCAGCACATACACAGTGTTGAAAAAATAAATCTTTCTTTCTTATTAGAAAACATGGATAGGCTATTCACGAGCGTGACAGATTTATAACTCCGTTCCATCTCGGGGGTAAATAAGACTGTTCACACTGAAGCTGTTGTAGAAGTGTCCGTTGAACTGCGCGCTCTGGCCGCCAGCAGTAAAAGAGTTATAGTACATTCCACGGTTCACGTGCACACTGTCCTGGAGCTCGCTCGCTCCACCTGCATCAGGTGCTGAGGTGGCATGGTACTGGCTCAAAGCGCTGATATTTCGGCTGGAAAGTTCGTTTACCAGCCCCAGAGAGCTCTGTCTGCTAGTTGGAGCCGAGGACGAGCTTAAGGCAGACATACTGTTGAAGAAATTGTTGAAGCACGGAGCGCTCGCGAGGCCTGCAGGAGACGCGCCTTTGTGGCTGTCATTGGCCGCATCAGTGTCAGGAGATGCGGGTCCGGTGAGGTGAGGGCTGTCGGTGGGTTTGATCCCTGCGAGCTGTCGATCATCCTCCGGTTTTGTGTTGCTGGCAACACCTGTGCTGGAATCAGATCTGCGCTTCCTTTTCCTACGAAAGTTTCCGTTGTCAAACATCTTTTCACAGTTGGGGTCTAGAGTCCAGTAGTTTCCTTTCCCTTCAAACAAGATGGATAGTTGGTATCAGGGCCCAAATTAGGCAACTTTTCATGCATACGTTATTTACAGTGAAATTCGATTAATTTTTAAACATTAAACGATTTTGCAAGTTTTTAAAATGACATTATTGGGTCAATTACAAAAAAAAAAAAATAAAGATTGTGATAATCATGTGCCAAGAAATTTGTGAACAATGTTTATAGTATTTTTTTTTTTTAACTTTGATTTTATGATTTAATTACCCATTTAATAATGTCAAGCATAATAATCAAAACAATAAAATACGTCAATTGCACACTGAATACACCCGAAAGTACACGACTTAATTAATAATGTCCAAAAACGTTTTCAAACGAGGTCATTTTTGACCAATTTTACTGTAAGACCTATATAAATTCAACGTCTTGACATATAGGGTATATTTCATGAATATTATTTTCTGAGGGTTATTTCATTTGATCAAAATGTGCCATGTAATGAAGTCTTTCAAGATTTTTTCCTCAAAAAATTGGTCATAAAATCGGATCTAAAGGGGTCACATTACAACAAAATGGAAAATGTTGACATATATATATATATAAAATAAAAATTTAAAGCATTATTTTTACTTTTTAATGAAAATATAATAAAAGGTAATGCCAAACTTATGTCAACATGTATCTTTTTTTTCCTCATAATGTATTTACACTTTTCAGGAACAGTTTAATTAATTTATGTATTTATTTATTAATTTAGCCTTCTTATTTATTTAATAAATGTACAATCTCTGGACATGTATGACTTCTAATTCAGAAATAAACAAGTATAGGCTACATGCGGTAATTTATGTTCTCAAGTAATTTTTCTATGAACTTTCGTTTTTTTTTTTTTTTTTAATAACTTTATAGATCTGGACAAAAATGAGTATCGCGTCATTGTCCCTATATCACAGTTCATGGCTAGCTCACTTGTATGAAAAGGTGCACGAGCATCACTCACCTGGGTCATCTTCGTCACGCGGCACTTTTTTGAAGCAGTCATTCAGGGAAAGGTTGTGTCTGATGGAGTTCTGCCATCCCGCTTTACTCTTCTTATAAAACGGGAAATTATCCGCCACATATTGATAAATCTGACTCAAAGTTAACTTCTTCTCGTGCGCGTTCTGTATCGCCATGGCTATCAGAGCCGAGTACGAGTAAGGCGGGCGCACGAGCTTTAAAAGTTCCTCTTGGCTCGCGATGGAGAGCCAGCCTAAGTCCGGACCGGCGAACCCGGAGGAGTTAGTGAGATATTGCCTCTGAGAGCCGTAAGCCGGGGGGATGAACGAGGGGCTGTTGTTGCCATGTATGTACGACGAAGAGGAGTTGACACTAGGTCCATTGAGCCATAGGTATGGGTTTGGGGTCGCGTAGTCCCCCAGGCCGTAGCCCGCTGGTCTCTGCGCCGCAGGTAGACTCTGTTGGTGGTAAACACTGAAGTTGTCACAGTACACGGCCATATCCGGTGTCTCGTGAGCGCTTTTTGGCAGTTGCTGGAGAGGGTTGACAGCAGCGTTACTATTGTTATGGATCTGCGCGTCGATGGTGTTCATATCTCCAGTGCCTATAAGGCAAATGTGTCTCTCTGGAGCTCACGCTCTCACTGTAACGCACAATGCTATCTCTGACTGGTCAGGTTAAAAACAACAAGTGTCTACTTTTTGTGAGGGGAATTTGGTCATATATACACCCAAGTGCGGCAAATACGGTGTCTAATCTTGTATTCTTGTCTCCTTCAGCCAATAGATGACAATCTCCTCGAAGTAGGCGTGGCATATGGATTGGGATTTCAGGGAGATGATTTAAGTCATTCATAAACAGAAAGAGACAGACTACAGACTTGCTAAAATTGAGAAAACCGAATTTTGGCTAATCTAGGAATTCTCAAAACAATAGTAGCCTATATAGGCTAATACATTTTGCAAATTAAAAACTTTGTTTTATATTATGAACAGAAAGGATTAAACAGACTATTCCTGATTCGGTTCTTGTTGTCTTCCTGAAATCTCAGCTGATTTAAAAAAATATATATATATACACATAGGCCTAATAGTAACGCTTTTGGTTGTTAAAATTATTTTACCTGCATAGCATAAGTTATGATATTTAGCCACTACAAAAATGATCACCACATAATTTAATAAAAAAAAACCCTGATACTTCCCGAAACAGCTTATTAATATTATTATTATTATTATTATTATTATCATCGTCATCATCAAATTATTATTGTATTATTGTAGCCTTGATATTTGACGAATTAATAGGCTTATATAAAAGTTCCAGATCTGTAGTTTCACTATATCATAAAATAATTTAAAATGTTTCTAATCCGTGACCAAACGTTTTATTAATTAAATATTAATTCATAATTTTAAAATGTGTTATGTGGTTAAGTACAGCTGTAGCGAACAAAACTGTCTACCCGCTGCTTACAAACAAAATTACAGGTCATATGCAACATAAAAATCTGCTTTGCAGGCTAATCAGTTCCCGTTTTTAAAATTGTCTTTATGTTTTGGAGCAACACAATGAGCATCAAAATGTCACCGTTTCAGGAATAGACTGCAAATAATGATCGAAATTTAGAAACGTTCTTTGTTTTTAACTGGTTAATTCTTCGATTTATTCACACGTACAGTTTCTGAGTGTTGTAAAACGTGGTTTCCCCATTTTCTTTTCTTTTCTTTTCTTTTCTTTTCTTTTCTTTTCTTTTCACAAACATTTTAACAAGAATAATTTTTAAGCGATATCCAAAACATATTGCAAAACATTTAGACGAAATTCCACATGAGGACTAATGCACGTTATTACAGACGAGCTGCTGTACATAAATGTCCTTCTGAATATCATGGATTAACAAATTATCACGCTGTCCTGACCGCTAGGGGGTCCGTGGCAGCAGGTATTTATTACACGAATTATAGTTTGATCTCAGACAATTTTTTTTTTTTTTTTGTGGAGATAGATAGATAGATAGATAGATAGATAGATAGATAACTAGATAGATAACTAGATAGATAGATAGAATATACGTTAAAGTTCAGCTCGATATTTCTTTGTCCCTCACAATAAATCATTGACCTATACGATAAATAAAAATGTAGATGTAATTTATGCTAATGCACAAATAGGCTTATATGATATCAATAACCACAAGCATATGATATCAATAATAGACATATGCTAAGAATGAACTATTCAGATGTAGGCCTTAAAATATTCTCAGGTGAGCAGGTTTATGTTTATGGTTTTTTTTTTTCGCCATCTATCACATGGGGACATGTCATGATGCCAGGATCACTGCGCCACCTAGTGTTGAATGTGGGTAGCGACGCACTACTGGTGGCTATTGGAGGTTTCCAGTGCAGCGATGTTACTCGCATGATGACATCAGTTGAAATTGAAATCTGCTTAGAGAACTGATCCAGTTTTGTTCAAGATTAAACTTCGAATTTTGACCTAAACAAACCGTTCCAACCAAACCACAAATCTAATCCTACGACCAAGACTTCAAGCCTTGACGAGCTTCTGTGTGTTTCCCCAGAAATATGATGTGCTATTTTGAGACATGTATAAATGAATTCTGTTTTATATATATTATATATATATATATATATATATATATATAGGCATATAGCCTAACATACATTTAGCCTATTATTTTATATAGCCTATTTATTGTTGAATTAAAGACTTTTGGATATAGCCTACTTACAAATGATAAAAGAAATTTGCAAGTTTTATCAATGAATTGTAGGTGGCCTAAATATCCGCCTCATTCTGCTCTTTTTGTTTTGGTTTCTGTTTTATAAAAACAGAATCAGTGCATGAGTGAACTGTCCAAATGAATCAAACTGAATCGAGAACAAATTCTGCAAATCCGTTCATCAGATTAGATCCAAAGAGTGATTTATTCGCGTATCTGTCACCATTGGTTCTGATTCTAAACAGCGGACAGAAAATACTGAAATACTGAAAAACACGGAAAAATTGCTTACATGTTATCAATATTATCAAGGAAAATGAGTCTCAAAATCGGTAATTATCATTGTCAGACAAAGATTTATCAGTAATATTTCACAGGGACACAGCGGTATTTCACTGGGGTTCGTGCCCTGGTACCAAAGGGTCTAGCAAAATATCAATTGTTTTCAGATCAGATGCACATCCCGTCGTGTTGTTCATGATTTATTTCACCGCTAGATGGAGCTAGATCCATTCAGAAACAATGCAAATGTCCCAATATGTTGTATTGCAAATGTAGGCTATATTTTAAGAAAAAATGTCAGTATCATCATCAAAAGATTTAGCAGGCATATTCAGAGCTATGTACATATATGAATAAATATTATTCATTTAATTATTCATCCATGGCTTTCTAACCTTATTGGAACATAAAAGGTTGTAGTATAGAGAGACACACTCTGTACGCTTTAGTAATAGTATTTTTTTTCTTGAAACAAGTTACAACTGAACTTTTCCCCACCTCAAGGCCAGAATATGTACTAATATATATTAGAAATATTCTATATGAATTTGAAATGTGCTCATTGAGATGCAACATTCTTTTTTCATTACATGCTACTCAAATATTATATTAACAGTAAATCATTAGTTCACTACTGTTATTTTAGTATTATTTATATACTAGTAGTTTTTATTAATATTTTTAATTAGCCTTTATTTTTATACTTTCAGTTTTCATTTTAATCTTATTAATTTTGATGTTTTTATTTTGTCATTTATTGTTTCTTTATTATTAGTTTAATAATAAAAGTACTAAGTAGTTTTAATTTTTTTTTTTATTGCAGTTAGTAATTTTAGTACTTCACCATATTTCAGTTAGTTGCCATGAAAAGATTTCAAATTTTGTTAATTTTTTTTTCCATGTAATATTTATATTTCAGCTTTATTTCAAATAACAAAAAAAAATAAAAAAAATAAAAAATGTTTTAACAGTTTTAGTTAACAATAACAATACTGGAGTACACAACTGGAACACAAATGGCACCGTTTTCTGAGAATTGGCCATGCAATATAAAATGCATCCTGATGTAGTAGTTCTAACTGGGAATATGACAATGCGTTCAAATAGCAATATGGGAAGGAAATCCATAATTCATATGTATGTGCACATGAGCGCTGGCATCATTAGTGGGTCTTACTTGTATCTGAGACATGCTGTCACTGTGCTGCTACAGCAGAGCAAAGATCAAGGCTTGCTGTTGTCTGTACATTGAGAGGAAACCCAACTGAAGGAGAGACTCTGTGTGTGCGTTAGTCCAGGAAAACAATAGGAAAAGTGAGTTTCACAAGCTCATTATGAGTTCACCTCAGGCTCCTGCACCTTGGTGACAGAGCAAAAGACATGAGAAATGAGAGGAGTGTGAGACTTAGACAGGAACAGGCGAGAAGGGAAAAAAGCGTGTGAAAGAGGCTGCGCTCCCCTCTTCTTGCAGTGTGGTGACAGAGACAGATGGAGGTAGATATACTCTGTGCTTCTCATTTACAATACATAGTCTCTCTTTCTCTCTTTTTTCTTTCTTTGTTTCTGCTCTGCTTCCCATTTCCATCTCAGTTTAAGATACTGAGATAAAGGCCCACTTATGCCCTGGTCACTATTCCTGTCATGTTCTGTGCTCATATTATTCCAGAGAAATTCTGTTTTTATTTTCTGAAGAACACTAAATTAGTGGAAGATGACACAGACCAGTGTTTCCCAACATGTTTTGTCTCGGGTACCACAGCTTCATCAGTAGGGCTCAAATCAGTAAAATGTGTCATTTAAGACAACACAATCTCCTAGTACTGAGTCTGCGTATAAAGCACGTGTTTATGTTTGTATTTGGCGTGCTATTTATAGCTGAAATTACTTTTTAATATGCAATGGGTAGGATTAGTGGTGCGGGGTAGGGGCGTATTATGTGTAGGCCTACGCCAAAATTGCGTATCATATGCACGCCGAAAATTGTGTATCATATGCACGCGAAAAGTGTGTAGTATATGCACGTCAAACACGTGCGTATCATATGCACGCCAATAGTAATTTCTGCTATAAATAGAATGCCAAATAGACACAGAAAGTAATACGCACTTTCATGAGATCGGGCTCTCAACTGAAAAAATCATGAGATTACTCTTATTAAATTATTTTAATCTGATAAAAATAAATGGTCTGTTATTACTGTATTTATTAATTTGTTATACACGTAAATGGGTAAACAACATGAAATACTTTTGGAAGAGGATGTGCAGTCTGTCTGACATACTAAACTAAAATATTTTAAATCATTTAGCTAATTTTTAAAATAATTCTCTCTTAATTGCTAAAATACATCAATGCTGCATGCAAAATAATTATTGAGCTACATAACAGGTAATGATTATTACAAATTAGTTAATGTACAAAAAGTATGCAATTAATTAATAATAATAATTATTATTTTTTATTTTATTTTAGAATGAAAATGTGTAGTTGTTACGGAGCTTTAAAAATTGAACATTTTGTCAAGATGATTCAGTCATATAAATAACACTTTAAAAATATTTTTGAGATAATTGAGACATTTAAAAACACTTAAAGCACATTTTTAAAGTTACCTGACAAATACTTTTTGTTGTTGTTGTTCAGTTCAGTTTTCATTGTTGTGGCAACTTTACAATGTCTTTGTCAGTGTTGGGGGTAACACTTTTTCAAGTAACTAGTAAGGTAACGGATTACTTTTAAAGATTCTTTTTCAAATAAGTAACACAAGTTACTTTTCCCATGTACTGACTGACAGCTCTCTTGTCCCCATGTTGAGTGAAATTGTGAGTAAGTGCAGAGGTGTTGTGTGCGCTGTGTAAACATGATGTTTATTCTAAACTAGATCTAAAAATGTGAACATGCATTTACTCATTTATTACTTCTCCTGCGTCTTATTCTTCTGTATTCCAGAATGGCAGCACAGCTGAAAGGTTTGTTTGTCTGAGCTGCGCCCTCTACTGTACAGGCGTGAATTTGCATTTCCTTCAGCCTGAGGCTTATTCATTTCACTTTTGGTGTGAAAGGGCCTTAAAATTTGCCACAAATAGAACTTTTTTGTTGTCATAAAAACAAACAAACAAGCAAACAGCCCAGTCCAGATGAGAAAAAGTAACGCAAAAGTAACATAACGCATTACTTTTCATAAAAAGTAACTAGTGACACAATTAGTTCCTTTTTTAGGGAGTAAGTTTTAGGGAGTTTTAAAAGTAACTTTCCCCAACACTGCATCTATTCTGAAACCAGTTCTGCATTATACGTGATGAACAAGAGTGACTTTGGATCTGACTCTAATGAATGCCCTTATAAGCAGCAGAATCGCTCTTCAGAGGCCAGATAACCCACAGAGAGCGAACTACAGTACGTCTTTAATATAAACACACACACAGGGGCAGTGTATGGCAGAGACATGTGAAGGAAATACCAGTGGTTTGCTTGGCTAAGCTAAAAACATCTAGAGTCTAAATAAATCCTCAAAAACACACAAGGTAAACAGGGCTGAATGCTTTGTGTGTGTGTGTGTTCTCGTAGCAGTATCAATAAGAGCATACAGAGAGAGGGCAGGGGACACTTCTGCACCACAAGCAACCTCTTGTCCACCTCTCACCATTCTGTAATGCGCTTCTGTGTGTCAAGTCAAATGGATCATAAGCTCAACAACCTGAAGCAGATTTGTGAAATACAGATTGTTTTCCCAGTGCAGGGGTTGAGATGAGGTCAGGCTGTTACACTGGCTGTTCTTCCTTGTAAGGCCGTTTGACCTCACATCCTTCAAACACCACGCCAGTTATCAGTCACATTTTCAGATCTCTTTTGTCTCTCTAAACCAGTGTTTCTCAACTGGTAGGTCACGACCAAAAGTGGCTCGCAAGACTATTTTGAGTGGGTCACGGAGTGTGTTGTCAAAGAAACAACAACAACAAAAAACGAAGGGTATATGTTTACATGACAATGATGTACTAAAACTGAAATGTTTTTCCTTTTTGTTTTTTGTTTTTATGGACAGACAACAATGCAATCCCCATTCACACGGATCAACGAAAATGACTAAAACACTGTATTATTCATGCCAGGCCAGTAGTTGGCGATGTCCCTTTGTAAAGAAAAACTACGCCCCTACACTGTAAAAAAGAATTGCTGGTTTAACTTAAAAAAGTTGCCTTAAAATTTTGAGTTCATTGAAATTAAAAATTTGAGTTAATACAAGGAAGGTGATCAACAGAAACTATTTAATTATTGAAGATGATTTGACAAAAGAAAAAATGTGATAAATCATGAAATTTTTTTTACAGTGTATAGAGTGAACATGTAATACACATGCGCATGACGTCAAATTCACAAATTTTCACAAATTCACATTTTTGTAGTTTACATTGAGACGATAATGGTATCGTTTTCAAAAACTTGCATTTTCAGTGTCATTATTCTAATGTTATTTTCATATCTTGCTATGAAATAAAAAGCCTCTCACCTCCTGTCAGACATTATTACTGTGTTTGTGGCAAGAATGAAATTATGAGAGCGAATGAAATTACAAGTATGCAACGCCATAATTAAATAGTAAGACAAAATAGTAAGTCATATTACCAAAAAGTACAAATAAATTATGTAACTGGTACATTGTGTGTTAGCTGGAAAAGATTTGCATGCAGGTATGATTTTCATTCTATTCACCAGGATCAATGTTCAATGTTTTATCAACCCTGGTGGTCTTCGGTAATTTTACATTTAGTTTTTTTTTTTTTTTTTTTACTTCAACGGAATGGTACGAAACTTGTTAAAGGTTTTGGCACTTGCTATGTGAACGCACACACACAAAAATCATTGACATGATTTGAAAAGGTTAAATGGTCCTAAAAAAAGAAAAAAGTCACACCTGTACTTCCTCGCAGTCAAAAATGATTGCAATGGAAACGAATGGGAAATGAATTCCATCTAGTGGAAATATTTGTTACTGCGCCCAAACAAAATGTTACTAAAAGCTAATTTTTTGAGATATCAATCTTAAATTCGGAACACAACTTGTTTAGATTTCCGACTCTGATTTTCCTCACAGTTTTAGAGTACAGTGTTTTGGAAAATATATATTTCAATTGAAAATAGCTTCTTTTTTTTCCACTTCAGCAATAATCTATCAAGTGTCATCTTTAAAAAGAGAAAGTCTGTGCTCCAAAGCATTCAAGATTTATGACAGTTTAAGTTGGAAATTAATTTTTCAGTTGTGTGCTCAAAAAGTAAATAAATGGATTACAACTACTGCATAAATATAATTTAGTACCAAAAAATACCCTAAAAATACAAAATATTAAATAAAAAAAACATGATCAAACTGAAATACAGTACATTAATTGCGAAGAGCACCAAAGAGTTACCATAGTAATTGTAGTTTCCAAAATACCACTTTTTTCACTTATTTTGTAATATTCTATATTTTTAATGACTGTGGTGGCTCATACCAACTTACTAACTTTACTGTATTAACAAAAACTGCTATTACCTTATACTGTTCATTCAACAGTGTTAGTGATATTCTTACAAAGAATTTGTAAGAATTTAGTCAAATTTGGGTCATTAATGATAATGGGAAAATGTGGGTCCCATTCTCTAAACCATCATATAAGAGTACCTGCAATTATTATATTTACACAACATCGATGCCCCGGTGCACTGTGATGTTAAATGCTACCAGAGGAAGGCGCTATGTGTCTCCAAAGCTGTAAGCTTCAAGTGTCATGCCATACCAGACGTTCACATGCCACATTGTGACAGCAGCACAGGAGTGTGTGTGTTGGTGTGGCTGAAAGTTTTACTACAGATGCCACCTGAAAAAGTGCACATGAGCTGCCAAACAGCCTGGCACACAGGGAAGTGTAAGCCCCCATCCTGTTGGCTGCCCTATTTTTCTTTCTCTTGCTCTTAAAAGACTCTTCTCAGACTCCTCCACCCTGTAAACTGCCCCACAAACAGACCTCTGGCCTCTTGTTAGTGTGAAAATGTGCTACTACAGTGTTTGTAAAGGATAACAAAGTGTGTATAGATTAGCAGAGGGTGTTTGTTTGTTGTCTGGATATGTTGACAGGTTCATTTGGTTTGTTTAGTCTTGATAGATGCAAATCCACAGTGAATGATGTGAGTTATTGTGTCTATGCATGCATGTAAATAAAATTCACATTTGGAAAATATTAAGATGACATCAATGTTTAAATTAATTAGCATGTATTAAGGAAAATGTATATCTGTGGTCCTGTAGTTGACCACTTTTCGTTTTTCAAATTTTTCATATTTTTAAGCCACTTTTTGTCTTTGCTATTTCAATTTTAAATGGCCTTGAGGTGTGATCTTAAAGGGACAGTTCACCCAAAAATGAAATTTCTGTTATCATTTACTCACCCTCAGGTTGTTCCAAACCTGTATGAATTTCCTTCTTCTGCTGAACACAAAAGAAGATATTTTGAAGAATGTCGGAAACCAAAAATTTGATGGACCCCATTGACTTCCATAGTATTTTTTTTCTCTCCATACTATGGAAGTCAATAGGGTCCATCAACTGTTTGGTTACCCATATTCTTCAAAATATCTTCTTTTGTGTTCATTGTTATATTGTTATGAAAAATACACAAAAATACTATTTTCAATTGAAATATATATTTTCCAAAACACTTTACTCTAAAACTGTGAGAAAATCTAAACAAAAATCTAAACTGGCATTAATCTAAACTAGTTGTGTTCCAAATTTGAGCTTGATATCTCAAAAAATGAGCTTTCAGTAACATTTTGTTTGGCATTTCCATTAGATGGAATTCATTTCCCATTCATTTCCAATGCAGTCATTTTTGACCGGGAGGAGTATATGTCTTTAAATTAATATGTCATAAAAGCTGCATACAAAATAATTATCATATTATATTAAAGATATATAACAAAATATATTTTTTTAAATTAATTACTTCAATGTCTTAATTTAACAAATGGATTAATAACAACAACAACAACAAGAATGTATTCTTTGTTTAATTAATAATAACAGTAATAATTATCTATTATATAATTTAATCGTTGTCTTGCATTAGGTTTTATGGCATTGTATAAATAATTCAATTTAATAATTTAAGAAACAGATTAATAGTAGTAGTGGTAAAGGTAGTAATAACAATGCTTTTATTATTTTTTAATTAATTGAAATAATTTAGTAAAGTAATTTTTAATAATTCTTATCAATTATAATAAAATTTAAAAATAATATATTTTGCATGCAACTTATGGCATTGTATTAAGTGAGAGACAATTATTAAAAAAAAAAAAAAAAAAACTTTAAAATAGTTTTAATAGAGTTTAGCAAGTCACATTGTAGAACATCAACTTCCCAAAAGTATTTCATGTCGACTACCCATTTACATGTAAAATTCAGAAAGTTCTTTCTTTCAAAGTGTACTTACTTTCTTAGGTTAGTTTTTAGTATGCTCGTGTGCTTCGAGAAGCAGAGCATTGTGGCTAATGTGCCCATTTGAGCATGAAAACACAAAGATGCAATGACAAGGCATTCTTGTCTGTGTAAAGTTTTACTGTGAGAGCGTGTGCGTCTGTACAGTGTATGGAGGCAGGTGCAGGCCGGCTTCTGAATTAGCTCTTTGTGTCGTGTTAGTTTTAAAAGCACTCCTGCCCAATCTGTCTCTTTCTCTTCCTCCCTGCCTCTTCCTCTCTTTTCTCTCTTTCTCTCGCACTGTCTGTAGGAAGTTGGGAGTGAAATGTTTGCAGCTGAAACAGTGGCAGGTCTGTAGTGCAGTCAGACACAGAGTCATATATCTGCAGAGCACGCTGCACTTCATCTATCACTGACACACGCACACACACACGCACACAAACACCTTTTATAACAGCGTACATTGTTTTCAAGCTTTAAGTCCTGGTGACAATGAGAGGGTGAGGTTGCCATAGTTACCAATAGCCTTGGTGCAAAAGAAAAGACACTCAACTAAACGGCTGTCCAGTAAGTTAAAGCCAACCCTGAGTGTCTGAAAGTTTGGAAAACTGCAATTTTGCAATTGTTTAAGGTCTCTCATTTTATAACCGTATGTGTCACTACATCATTGTGTTACTGCATGTTTATCCAAGCAAAAAAAAAAAAAATTACACTGTAACACAAACACCTTAAAATAAAGTGTAATTATACATTTAAGTACTGAGTGATAATAATTAACTACATGTATAGGGTCAGGATTAGGGTGTGGTTTAAGGTTAATTACATGTAATAATGCAAAATTTATAGTAGTTACTATACAGTAACTACATGTAACATGTGTAACAAGGGCACTGTAAAATAAAGTGTTACCAAACTTTAGATAATCTGAAACGGATGTTAACCCTGTAAAGCCTGACATATGAAAATAACAGTCATCAAATTTAATTTTTTTCAATTTAACACTTTATCGAACCTTTAGATAATGGCCAAATTCAAAAGTTTCAAAAGCTTGTAATGTAAATCAATGAGATCTTTATAACAGTATAGCAGTTTACTTATATATTATGCATATAAATATCAGTTGGCACTCTATATCTCCCAATAATATGTCTTAGTAAGATGATATTTAAAGGGTTAGTTCACCCAAAAATGAAAATTCTGTCATTAATTACTCACCCTCATGTCGTTTCACACCCCTAAGACCTTTGTTCCTATTCAGAACACAAATTAAGATATTTTTGATGAAATCCGATGGCTCAGTGAGTCCTCCATTGACAGCAAGATAATTTACACTTTCAGATGCCCAGAAAGCTACTAAAGACACATTTAAAACAGTTCATGTGACTACAGTGGTTCAAACTTAATGTTATGAAGCGACGAGAATACTTTTTGTGCGGCAAAAAAACAAAATAAAGACTTTATTCAACAATATCTAGTGATGGGCGATTTCAAAACACTGCTTCATGAAGCTTCGAAGCTTTACGAATCTTTTGTTTGGAATCAGTGGTTTTCTGATCAAAGCTGGGTAGTTTTTGTATTTGATTATAAAACAAATAATGCAGTGCAAAACAATGATGATTGAGAGATGTACAAATGTACAATGTATCATATTTGATACTTATAATCAAATAAACCTAAGTTGATTAGTCTTCCATTAGTAGTCCATTAAGTGTTCATCTTGAATTATTACCAACAATATAGAAGTTATACTTATATTTATTTTATAAAAATCATTAATATTTAACAGCAAAAAGACATGTATAGATAGAAAAACAACTGGTGGTCATGTTGATCATTTAGAGGCCTTAGAATTTTCCGTATCAAATATGATAGGCTTTATAGGGTTAAAGGGTTAGTTCACCCAAAAATGAAAATTCTGTCATTAATTATTCACCCTCATGTCGTTCCAAACCCGTAAGACCTTCGTTCATCTTCGGAACACTAACCCTTTTAAAACTCTAAGTGGGGTCAAAGGGAAAAGTCTGAGTATACATCATTTTTTTTCTATGGGTCAGTCTACTC
The DNA here is from genome assembly GCF_019924925.1 of Ctenopharyngodon idella. Classification (NCBI taxonomy): domain Eukaryota; kingdom Metazoa; phylum Chordata; class Actinopteri; order Cypriniformes; family Xenocyprididae; genus Ctenopharyngodon; species Ctenopharyngodon idella. The sequence goes on from NC_067232.1 coordinate 24,008,847, forward strand.
TGTCTGAAGACGATTAAAAAAAAATACATAAATTTCTTTGTAGGATGAATCCACGTTTGATCATTTTGGTGCTGCCTTCCTACAGTTTGTAAACACATCCACAAATACTTCGCTTTTCTTTTTTTCCATCTCTATCACACACACCGTTATCACCTGTAATAAAAGCGCACAGGCATGTAATCCCAGCCTGCCCTGAGTCTCTATCTCTTCTGTCTCACTCACGGCAGAGACCTCTTTCCTCTCTGTGAACTGCTTGAACTCTCTTTCACTTCTCATTTACTGAATGTGTGAACTGATCACATCCCCAGTGCCACAGCTGAACTCTTCCTCACTTTCCCGACTGCATCTCTTCTACTTCAGGTTTCTTCACATCACAGGCACACGCAGTCTGAACATTTTATCTTGATTGAGTGCTTAGTATTTAAAAGTGTCTATTGGATGTTTTTTTTACAATCTAATATCTTAATATCTATATTCTATTCTGTCGTTCTTTCTCTCTCTGTCCTATACATGTACCTACAACACTTTCTCTCCTTTCACTGCTAAAAAAGATCAGAATATCATCAATGCTGGTCACCAACACGTCTGGTTTTGCATGCTGCTGTCCTGCATGACAATGTGTTTTTTTTTTTTTTTTGTAGTTTGATTTATTAACTTGATTATTAAATGTCAAAGTAAAGTAAATAAAACTGGAAAATTGTTCAACACTGCAACCACATTAAATATTTGTGCCCCAATGGGACCTGCAGGTTTCTTCACATCAGAGGCACACACTGTTTGAACATAAAAATAGGTAACATTTTAGAATAATGGTCTGTCATTAATAGGTAACTGTGCAGGAAGTAATGCAGGACAAATTAAAGCAATAAGCCCCAAGAAGCCGTGGTTTACAATGAATTTAGAACACCTCAGGGACGTTGTTAGTCACGATGTGGAGCAGAGCTCTAAATTCACTATAAACCACGGCTTCTCAGGGCTTATTGCTTTTACACAATGCATATATTTATTAACAGCCTCAGCTCGTCTGTATGGGCAGGTGGTGCAGAGCCCCACCAAAATATTCATCCAAACATAGACCTCTATATAAGCTGAATCAATAAGAAATTGTACATGTGTTCAGCATTCTGCAACAAATATTTTTCAGATTTTCTAGACCATTTTAAGCCGTAAAGTGAGCAGGATATATTAAAAATTAACGTATGGCTTCGGAAGGCATGTATTATGGTACTAAGGGAGGCAGCGGGTGCCCAGCTCTACAGCGCCCCCCAGTTTTCCAATGTAAATCTGTGGTGAAAAATGGAACTGAAGCGCGCTCTAATTGAGAGCCATAGACCTTAAGACCCGTTCACACCAAGAACAATAAAGATAACTATAACGATAACTATATTTGCATCCATACCAACGCACAATAACAGCCTGTTTATTCTCATGAACTGCGGTTTCAAAGTGTGTACACTGAACATGTTTTTGTGGTTCTTGTCGCATTTACATGGCTTTAACCAGCAGACGTCCTCAGTAATGTTTTGAGTGAGTCTAGCTAGTAATCGATCTAATCTAACAGTGAATTACTCTGATGTAGTCAATATAGTGGAATAAAAACAACACCTAGTCTTTTTCACTTCAACTTCAAAGGAAACAAGACAATGTTGTTGAAACTAGTGCGGGATACCTGAGGTAATTTTATGATAGACTGTTTGCTAGCCTGGTATATATATCATTAATACTTCTCACCATTTATTCCGAGGGTATGACCGATTGTTTTCCCCATATCCATTTTCTTGAAAAGGGGGTTTGAATTGTCAAACAGCAGTGGATTTTTCTGGACCTCGGCGATTAAAGGTGGGGTATGTATTTTTTCAACAACACTGTTTGGAAGTTAGACGGGCCGACGGCAACAACAAACGTCTAACCAATCAGCATTAGGGGGCGTATGATAGTCGAGGAGAGAGAACAAGCAAGAGGGAGATTTGGGAAAAAAAGAAAAAATAAACGCAGAAAGAGAGATGATGAGACACAATACAAAACAGCTCAAAAGAATATCACTGGAAAAAAGGTTTATGACTGGGCAAGTGCTTAAGGACCCACGATAATATTAGAAAAGCTTTCCAGCGCTGGAAAGAGCTAAGTGGGAAGGCCTGAAAACAGACGGGAAGGCTGCTTTGATTCCGTTTCACATGTGAGTAACACTAGGTTTGAGTGTCATTGATTGTCTGGAGCTGCTGTGCTGTTGGCGATTAACAACGAACTCTTGTTTGTATTTACTCTTGTGTACTGTGCATTCATTTTTTGTGCTTCCTTGTCGTTCGTTCATCAACTGCGCTTTATTTTTCGCGAAGCATTTTGTTGCACGTCAGCTGTGATAAACAGACATCCACTCGAATTGCGTGTGTAACAGTGGCCAGATAGTGAGATTTCTGCTGTTAAACTACTGCACACTGACGACCAACTCAGAGTAGGGTGGTTAGTATTGGAGTGTGAGTTTTGGAGGTGGAGCAATGAAGAGAGGGGTATGTTTGTTTGGGTTGATTTCAAATATCAACAATGTCCAACAGCGTTGTTGAAAAAATACATACCCCACCTTTAACTTCTCCGCAGTGTCGTCTGCCATTTTAAATGTGCAAGCCCTTAAATTTGAATGGATTCTGATTGGCTGTCAGTGTTTATTGTTCAACAGCTGGAAAAAAATCATTCTGAAAGTGATTCCAAGGATATCATTTCTCTATATTGTTATCGTTATAGCTGTGTGTGGACAGTGCTATTCTTTTACATTCAGAGCGATTTTTAGACTTATATCTTTATCGTTATCGTCTCTCGTGGTATGAACGGGCCTTTAGTCAGAGCACTTTATTTTACGAAAAAATTGATCTTCATTTGTGTTCCGAAGATGAATGAAGGTAAAGTAATTAATGACAAAATTTAGATTTTTGGGTGAACTAACCCTTTAACTCTCAAAACTTTTTGCTAGTGAACACGGTTATACTGCTCCACCAGGTAGACCAGCACTAGACCAACAAAAACCAGTCTCATCTTTTCAGCAGGACTCTCTTGTTTTTCCTTTCCATTGCTATGTATCTGCAGTGAAATAATAATGTCTCCTGCATTTTAGTTATAATAATCAGTTTATGATTGAATTATTTTTTCATAAAATCATCATATCTGGGTTAGCAAGGCAGAACAGTAATAAGCATGAATTATATATAGACTGCAAAAAAAATTGCATTGTCTCAACAATTCTGCTGGGGCTACTATTGAAAAAGAAGAGCACGATAGAGCAAGAGCGAGAAAGAGAGAAATTCATCATATTTGCCCACACTTGAAAACACCCTGCCAATCATAACAGTATTTGCAGCTATTCTGGCTGAGAATGAAAAGAGTAGAGAAATGGGCGATGGGGGGGGTAGTTCACAGATCAAAAAAGACAGCTCACATCTATACAGCCCACGCCAAATATCAATCTAATGACTGCGGGGTCAGTCACCACGGCAACCAGGGTTATATGTGACATTATCCACTGCGGTCCACCAACGGAAGAGAAGAGCTTAAAAGCCTGTTAAAAACTGCCTACGCTCACACATGCACACGCATGTGTTCAGCTGGAGATTTTGATTTCTGTGCCAAATTGTGCCCCATAACACACCCACTCTTAGACTGGCTCTTAGATGTGGAGGGAAAGGTGATCCCCAGAGAAATCTAACATACACAGGCACTAAAAATCCTGTGAATACCCCATATATGGCCACTCTGGAGGTCCAGATCAGAAGTGTGCAGATAAAGCTCATTCAGGAAGCAGGAGACTATGTGGATTAGAGAGGATGGAAAAATCTTGCTGCCTGAAATTCCTGTTAGTTACTTGTCGTTTTGATTATTTGTCCTTTATTCAAGTAACTCGGTGTACAGTAATTGTGGGGACAGTCTTTTAAAGTTACTGGGGTTAAAGGGTTAGTTCACCCAAAAATTAAAATTCTGTCATTAATTACTCAACCTCATGTTCCAAACCTGCACTGTAAACCCGAATAAGTTGGGCCTAACTCAAAAAATTTGAGGTAATCAGTTACATCAAATTTTTTGAGTTATGATGTTCCCAATTTTTAGTAAGCAGAACTATCAAGTTTTAAGTTTATAGTACTCATGCATGATAATTGCTCCTAACTTGAAGTACTGAGTTAGCTAACTCATACACTTTGATAGCAATTAACATAAAATATTTAGTTAATTAACTTTTTTATTTTGAGGTCTTCTAAATCAAATGAGTTATTTACTTCACTGTAAACCCTAGTAAGAAAATTCAAAAAATGCCAACTTGCTAATTTTCTAACATGTTAACAAATAGCATGGTATAGCACTTACTGAACAAGTACAGCAACTTAAACATGTAACTTACTTGCTCTCAAACCAAGCCGCATGCGCCACTTGTCACCATGATGATAACTCTCTAAAAGCCCACATTAACAGAAACTCTTCTAAATTAGCATAACAAAACATTAATCACTACTAAATCTCCCTTATCCATTAATTTTGCACAAAAAAACATTATATAACACTTAATTTTAGCATTTACTCTCCCTTTCGAGTGCCATGGGCAAAGCATGCTGGGAAAAAGAAATCCCAGTTCATACAACTCAAAACAATAAAACAGTTCAATTTACTTAAAATATATCAGTTCTGTGAACTCAAAAGAAAAAGAAAGTTCTAAATACTCATAACAGTTCATTTAATTCAATTCAACTAATTTGTTAAATTTAAGTTTGTCCTACTCAAAACAATTAAGTATTTTGAGCGTTAGGGTTTACAGTGTGTAAGACCTTCGTTCATCTTCGGAACACAAATTAAGATACTTTTGATCAAATCTTTTGATCAAATCTTGATGAGAACTTTCTGACTCCCCTATAGACTGCAATGTTATTATCACTTTCAAGGCCCAGAAAAGTAGTAAAGACATTGTTAAAATAGTCCATGTGACTGCAGTTGTTCAACCTTAATGTTATGTACTTTTTGTGCACAAAAACGAAACAAAAATAACAGCTTTATAGAACAATTTGTTCTCTTCCCTCTCAGTCTCCTACACTGTTGATGTAGTGAACACAGTGCAGTGCTTCCGGGTTCTACGTCGAAACGCTGACTCAGTATTGGCCGATGCTGTTCATGTGAGCAGCACGATGTATGCGTGTGATGCTGACACAGGAGCTGGCCAATAAGGAGCCGGCGTTCTGACGTAGAACAAGGAAGCCTGCACTGTGTTTACTACATCAACAGCACAAGAGAATGACAGGGAAGAGAAGAAATTGTTGAATAAAGTCGTTATTTATGTCTGGTTTTTGTGCACAAAAAGTATTCTCGTCGCTTCATAACATTAAGGTTGAACCACTGTAGTCAAAAGTCAGAAACCTCTCGGATTTCATCAAAAACATCTTCATTTGTGTTCCGAAGATGAACGAAGGTCTTACAGGTTTGGAATAACATGAGGGTGAGTAATTGAAAATAGAAATTTCATTTTTGGGTGAACTAACCCTTTAAATGCCTTGTTTAGGAACAGGTCATCACTTACATTTGCATGGCCTGAAACAAAATCTTTATTGGTGGACCCAAACTGCTACACCGATAACAATTTAATTTTAAAACATGTAGAATTGCAGAAAAAAATCTCTTATAACACAATCATATAAAAAATGGTCTATATGAACCATCAGAATAAAGAAACTTTATTTAATTGAAGATAAATAGAAAACATAACTTTCATAAATATCAGAAAAAAATCAACTAAATGTCTTTTTGCCATGGGAAAAAGTCTCTGAGCAAACATTTAATTTGTGTGCGTTTAACATCATTTATAGCTATAATTTATCGGTTTAAACATATTGATTTATTTTATTTATCAGGCTGATAAAGATAATGATAAAAAAAAAATCATATTTTTCAGCCAATACCATTATGACTGCTAACTTATGGTGCATCCCAGGATACCATACTATTGCTATTCATCCAACTGTCTAGTCAATGAAACCCATCAACTAGTTTATCAACACTTTTCTTGTGTCCCCCCCCCCCAAACACGACACTTTTAGTTTTTACAGTGAAAGAGTGCATGTGTGGTAAAATATAAGTAGCTAATCATTTATTATTTGACAACTGTTTTACGACATAAATGTTTATCGACCCACAGTAACAGAGTGTCTCATTTGCTCACCAAGGCTGCATTTATTTGATCAAAAATATTATTATTGTAAAATATTATTGCAATTTAAAATAACAGACCTATTCTATTTGAATATATTTTAAAATGTAATTTATTCCTGTGGCGTCAAAGCTGAATTTTCAGCATCATTACTCCAGTCTTCAGCGTCACATGATCCTTCAGAAATCATTCTAATATGCGGATTTTCTGCTCAAGAAACATTTCTTATTATTATCAGTGTTGAAAACAGTTGTGCTGCTTAATATTTTTGTGGAAACCTTGATTTTTCAGGATTCTTTGATGAATAGAAAGCAACTGAAATAGAAATCTTTTGTAACATTATAAATGTCTTCACTGTCACTTTGATCAATTAATGCATCCTTGCTGAATACAAGTATTAATGTTCTTTAAAAAAAAAAATCTTACTGACACCAAACCTTTGAATGGTAGTGTAATTTTTAGTTTTGATATTTTAGCAGAGGTGCTTTAATTAGCGTTTTGACAGCTTCAGGGTTCACTGAGATCAGCTTTATAATGACATAACTGCAGATAGATGGTGGGTAATAACGAGAGACAGAAATGTAGAACTTTTGGATGAAATGCTAAAAATAGTTAAGAATGTTTATGCTTTACATGCTTTCCTGGGAGAAATGGACCCTTATAATGATGATGATGATGATGGCAGAAGGCGAAGACTGACTCCCCTGTGAACACTGTAACTCCTTTTCATAACCACTCTCTTATCTATTCTTCTTC